>NW_026989804.1:339642-669285 GCF_036321535.1 Camelus dromedarius
CCGCCTTTCATCGGGAGCCCGCAATGGGAGACACTCGGGGAACACACACGAAGGGCTCCTAGGAGATCCCGGGTGCTGCAGACAGAAGACAGAATCACCCCAAACTCAGAAATCCGGAACACGGCTGACTGTGTGTGGGAGGTTTGAGGCCGCCGTCCACGCAGCTGACTGGTGTCACAGTTGTTCCCTGGCAGGGGGAATTCCGCTAAATACCTCCCATGTCCAGGGTGGGCACTAGATGCTACCTGCATTTCCAGCCCAACCACCGCCTTTCCCTGGCAGCCCGCACTGGGAAACACTCGGGGAAGACACGCGAAACGCTCCTAGGAGATCCAAGGTCCTGCAGACAGAAGACGGAACCTTCCCACACTCACAATTCCGGAACAAGGCTGACTGTGTGGGGGAGGTTTGGGGCCGCCCTCCAAGCAGCTGAGTGGTGTCAAAGTTGTTCCCTCGCAGGGGTAAGTCCTCTAATTGCCTACCCTGTCCAGGGGGAGGCACTAGATGCTACCTGCATTTCCAGCCCAACCCCCGCGTTTCCCCGGCAGCCCGCACTGTGAGACACTCGGGGAAGACACGCGAATGGCTCCTAGGAGATCCAAGGTCCTGCAGACAGAAGACGGAATCTCCCCACAATCACAATTCCGGAAAATGGCTGACTGTGTGGGGGAGTTTTGGGGCCGCCGTCCAAGCAGCTGACTGGTGTCACAGGTGTTACCTGGCAGGGGAAATCCGCTAATTAAATCCCCTGTGCAGGGAGAGGCACTAGATGCTACCTGCATTTCCAGCCCATCCCCCGCCTTTCCCCGGCAGCCCGCAATGGGAGACACTCGGGGAAGACACGCGAAGGGCTCCAAGGAGTTCCAAGTTCCTGCAGAAAGAAGACGGACCCTCCCCACACTCACAATTCTGGAACACGGCTGACTGTGTGGGGGAGGTTTGGGGCCGCCCTCCACGCAGCTGAGTGGTGTCAAAGGTGTTCCCTGGCAGGGGGAAGTCCGCTAATTGCCTACCCTGTCCAGGGGAGGCACTAGATGCTACCTGCATTTCCAGACCAACCCCCGCTTTTCCCCGGCAGCCCGCAAAGGGAGACACTCTGTGAAGACACGCGAACGGCTCCTAGTAGATCCCGGGTGCTGCAGACAGAAGACGGATCCTCCCCACACTCAGAATTCCGGAAAACGGCTGACTGTGTTGAGGAGGTTTGGTGCCGCCGTCCACGCAGCTGTCTGGTGTCACAGTTGTTCCCTGGCAGGGGGAATTCCGCTAATTACCTCCCATGTCCTGGGGGAGGCACAAGATGCTACCTGCATTTCCAGCCAAACCCCCGCCTTTCCCCGGCATCCCGCACTGTGAGACACTCGGGGAAGACACGCGAATGGCTCCTAGGAGATCCAAGGTCCTGCAGACAGAAGACAGAACCTCCACACAATCACAATTCCGGAACACGGCTGACTGTGTGGGGGAGTTTTGGGGCTGCCGTCCAAGCAGCTGACTGGTGTCACAGGTGTTACCTGGCAGGGGAAATCCGCTAATTAAATCCCCTGTCCAGGGAGAGGCACTAGATGCTACCTGCATTTCCAGCCCAACCCCCGCCTTTCATCGGGAGCCCGCAATGGGAGACACTCGGGGAACACACGCGAAGGGCTCCTAGGAGATCCCGGGTGCTGCAGACAGAAGACAGAACCTCCCCAAACTCAGAAATCCGGAACACGGCTGACTGTGTGTGGGAGGTTTGAGGCCGCCGTCCACGCAGCTGACTGGTGTCACAGTTGTTCCCTGGCAGGGGGAATTCCGCTAAATACCTCCCATGTCCAGGGTGGGCACTAGATGCTACCTGCATTTCCAGCCCAACCCCCGCTTTCCCCAGCAGCCCGCAATTGGAGACACTCGGTGAAGACACGCGAAGGGCTCCTAGGATATCCAAGTTCCTGCAGACAGAAGAAGGAACCTCCCCACACTCACAATTAAGGAACACGGCTGACTGTGTTGGGGAGGATTGGTGCCAACGTCCACGCAGCTGACTGGTGTCACAGGTGTTCCCTGGCAGGGGGAATTCCGCTAAATATCTCCCATGTCCAGGGGGACTCACTAGATGCTACCTGCATTTCCAGCCCAACCCCCGCCTTTCATCGGGAGCCCGCAATGGGAGACACTCGGGGAACACACGCGAAGGGCTCCTAGGAGATCCCGGGTGCTGCAGACAGAAGACAGAACCTCCCCAAACTCAGAAATCCGGAACACGGCTGACTGTGTGTGGGAGGTTTGAGGCCGCCGTCCACGCAGCTGACTGGTGTCACAGTTGTTCCCTGGCAGGGGGAATTCCGCTAAATACCTCCCATGTCCAGGGTGGGCACTAGATGCTACCTGCATTTCCAGCCGAACCACCGCCTTTCCCTGGCAGCCCGCACTGGGAAACACTCGGGGAAGACACGCGAAGCGCTCCTAGGAGATCCAAGGTCCTGCAGACAGAAGACGGAACCTTCCCACACTCACAATTCCGGAACACGGCTGACTGTGTGGGGGAGGTTTGGGGCCGCCCTCCAAGCAGCTGAGTGGTGTCAAAGTTGTTCCCTCGCAGGGGTAAGTCCTCTAATTGCCTACCCTGTCCAGGGGGAGGCACTAGATGCTACCTGCATTTCCAGCCCAACCCCCGCTTTCCCCTGCAGCCCGCAATGGGAGACACTCGGGGAAGACACGCGAAGGGCTCCTAGGATATCCAAGTTCCTGCAGACAGAAGAAGGAACCTCCACACACTCACAATTAAGGAACACGGCTGACTGTGTTGGGGAGGATTGGTGCCAACGTCCACGCAGCTGACTGGTGTCACAGGTGTTCCCTGGCAGGGGGAATTCCGCTAAATATCTCCCATGTCCAGGGGGACTCACTAGATGCTACCTGCATTTCCAGCCCAACCCCCGCCTTTCATCGGGAGCCCGCAATGGGAGACACTCGGGGAACACACACGAAGGGCTCCTAGGAGATCCCGGGTGCTGCAGACAGAAGACAGAACCTCCCCAAACTCAGAAATCCGGAACACGGCTGACTGTGTGTGGGAGGTTTGAGGCCGCCGTCCACGCAGCTGACTGGTGTCACAGTTGTTCCCTGGCAGGGGGAATTCCGCTAAATACCTCCCATGTCCAGGGTGGGCACTAGATGCTACCTGCATTTCCAGCCCAACCACCGCCTTTCCCTGGCAGCCCGCACTGGGAAACACTCGGGGAAGACACGCGAAGCGCACCTAGGAGATCCAAGGTCCTGCAGACAGAAGACGGAACCTTCCCACACTCAGAATTCCGGAACACGGCTAACTGTGTGGGGGAGGTTTGGGGCCGCCCTCCAAGCAGCTGAGTGGTGTCAAAGTTGTTCCCTCGCAGGGGTAAGTCCTCTAATTGCCTACCCTGTCCAGGGGGAGGCACTAGATGCTACCTGCATTTTCAGCCCAACCCCCGCTTTCCCCAGCAGCCCGCAATGGGAGACACTCGGGGAAGACACGCGAAGGGCTCCTAGGATATCCAAGTTCCTGCAGACAGAAGAAGGAACCTCCCCACACTCACAAATAAGGAACACGGCTGACTGTGTTGGGGAGGATTGGTGCCAACGTCCACGCAGCTGACTGGTGTCACAGGTGTTCCCTGGCAGGGGGAATTCCGCTAAATATCTCCCATGTCCAGGGGGACTCACTAGATGCTACCTGCATTTCCAGCCCAACACCCGACTTTCCCCGGCAGCCCGCAATGGGAGACACTCTGTGAAGACACGCGAACGGCTCCTAGTAGATCCCGGGTGCTGCAGAGAGAAGACGGAACCTCCCCACACTCAGAATTCCGGAAAACGGCTGACTGTGTTGGGGAGGTTTGGTGCCGCCGTCCACGCAGCTGACTGGTGTCACAGGTGTTCCCTGGCAGGGGTAATTCCGCTAATTACATCCCATGTCCTGAGGGAGGCACAAGATGCTACCTGCATTTCCAGCCCAACCCCCGCCTTTCACCAGGAGCCCGCAATGGGAGACACTCGGGGAACACACGCGAAGGGCTCCTAGGAGATCCCGGGTGCTGCAGACAGAAGACAGAACCTCCCCAAACTCAGAAATCCGGAACACGGCTGACTGTGTGTGGGAGGTTTGAGGCCGCCGTCCACGCAGCTGACTGGTGTCACAGTTGTTCCCTGGCAGGGGGAATTCCGCTAAATACCTCCCATGTCCAGGGTGGGCACTAGATGCTACCTGCATTTCCAGCCCAACCCCCGCTTTCCCCAGCAGCCCGCAATTGGAGACACTCGGGGAAGACACGCGAAGGGCTCCTAGGATATCCAAGTTCCTGCAGACAGAAGAAGGAACCTCCCCACACTCACAATTAAGGAACACGGCTGACTGTTTTGGGGAGGATTAGTGCCAACGTCCACGCAGCTTACTGGTGTCACAGGTGTTCCCTGGCAGGGGGAATTCCGCTAAATATCTCCCATGTCCAGGGGGACTCACTAGATGCTACCTGCATTTCCAGCCCAACCCCCGCCTTTCATCGGGAGCCCGCAATGGGAGACACTCGGGGAACACACGCGAAGGGCTCCTAGGAGATCCCGGGTGCTGCAGACAGAAGACAGAACCTCCCCAAACTCAGAAATCCGGAACACGGCTGACTGTGTGTGGGAGGTTTGAGGCCGCCGTCCACGCAGCTGACTGGTGTCACAGTTGTTCCCTGGCAGGGGGAATTCCGCTAAATACCTCCCATGTCCAGGGTGGGCACTAGATGCTACCTGCATTTCCAGCCGAACCACCGCCTTTCCCTGGCAGCCCGCACTGGGAAACACTCGGGGAAGACACGCGAAGCGCTCCTAGGAGATCCAAGGTCCTGCAGACAGAAGACGGAACCTTCCCACACTCACAATTCCGGAACACGGCTGACTGTGTGGGGGAGGTTTGGGGCCGCCCTCCAAGCAGCTGAGTGGTGTCAAAGTTGTTCCCTCGCCGGGGTAAGTCCTCTAATTGCCTACCCTGTCCAGGGGGAGGCACTAGATGCTACCTGCATTTCCAGCCCAACCCCCGCTTTCCCCTGCAGCCCGCAATGGGAGACACTCGGGGAAGACACGCGAAGGGCTCCTAGGATATCCAAGTTCCTGCAGACAGAAGAAGGAACCTCCACACACTCACAATTAAGGAACACGGCTGACTGTGTTGGGGAGGATTGGTGCCAACGTCCACGCAGCTGACTGGTGTCACAGGTGTTCCCTGGCAGGGGGAATTCCGCTAAATATCTCCCATGTCCAGGGGGACTCACTAGATGCTACCTGCATTTCCAGCCCAACCCCCGCCTTTCATCGGGAGCCCGCAATGGGAGACACTCGGGGAACACACACGAAGGGCTCCTAGGAGATCCCGGGTGCTGCAGACAGAAGACAGAACCTCCCCAAACTCAGAAATCCGGAACACGGCTGACTGTGTGTGGGAGGTTTGAGGCCGCCGTCCACGCAGCTGACTGGTGTCACAGTTGTTCCCTGGCAGGGGGAATTCCGCTAAATACCTCCCATGTCCAGGGTGGGCACTAGATGCTACCTGCATTTCCAGCCCAACCACCGCCTTTCCCTGGCAGCCCGCACTGGGAAACACTCGGGGAAGACACGCGAAGCGCACCTAGGAGATCCAAGGTCCTGCAGACAGAAGACGGAACCTTCCCACACTCAGAATTCCGGAACACGGCTAACTGTGTGGGGGAGGTTTGGGGCCGCCCTCCAAGCAGCTGAGTGGTGTCAAAGTTGTTCCCTCGCAGGGGTAAGTCCTCTAATTGCCTACCCTGTCCAGGGGGAGGCACTAGATGCTACCTGCATTTTCAGCCCAACCCCCGCTTTCCCCAGCAGCCCGCAATGGGAGACACTCGGGGAAGACACGCGAAGGGCTCCTAGGATATCCAAGTTCCTGCAGACAGAAGAAGGAACCTCCCCACACTCACAAATAAGGAACACGGCTGACTGTGTTGGGGAGGATTGGTGCCAACGTCCACGCAGCTGACTGGTGTCACAGGTGTTCCCTGGCAGGGGGAATTCCGCTAAATATCTCCCATGTCCAGGGGGACTCACTAGATGCTACCTGCATTTCCAGCCCAACACCCGACTTTCCCCGGCAGCCCGCAATGGGAGACACTCTGTGAAGACACGCGAACGGCTCCTAGTAGATCCCGGGTGCTGCAGAGAGAAGACGGAACCTCCCCACACTCAGAATTCCGGAAAACGGCTGACTGTGTTGGGGAGGTTTGGTGCCGCCGTCCACGCAGCTGACTGGTGTCACAGGTGTTCCCTGGCAGGGGTAATTCCGCTAATTACATCCCATGTCCTGAGGGAGGCACAAGATGCTACCTGCATTTCCAGCCCAACCCCCGCCTTTCACCAGGAGCCCGCAATGGGAGACACTCGGGGAACACACGCGAAGGGCTCCTAGGAGATCCCGGGTGCTGCAGACAGAAGACAGAACCTCCCCAAACTCAGAAATCCGGAACACGGCTGACTGTGTGTGGGAGGTTTGAGGCCGCCGTCCACGCAGCTGACTGGTGTCACAGTTGTTCCCTGGCAGGGGGAATTCCGCTAAATACCTCCCATGTCCAGGGTGGGCACTAGATGCTACCTGCATTTCCAGCCCAACCCCCGCTTTCCCCAGCAGCCCGCAATTGGAGACACTCGGGGAAGACACGCGAAGGGCTCCTAGGATATCCAAGTTCCTGCAGACAGAAGAAGGAACCTCCCCACACTCACAATTAAGGAACACGGCTGACTGTTTTGGGGAGGATTAGTGCCAACGTCCACGCAGCTTACTGGTGTCACAGGTGTTCCCTGGCAGGGGGAATTCCGCTAAATATCTCCCATGTCCAGGGGGACTCACTAGATGCTACCTGCATTTCCAGCCCAACCCCCGCCTTTCATCGGGAGCCCGCAATGGGAGACACTCGGGGAACACACGCGAAGGGCTCCTAGGAGATCCCGGGTGCTGCAGACAGAAGACAGAACCTCCCCAAACTCAGAAATCCGGAACACGGCTGACTGTGTGTGGGAGGTTTGAGGCCGCCGTCCACGCAGCTGACTGGTGTCACAGTTGTTCCCTGGCAGGGGGAATTCCGCTAAATACCTCCCATGTCCAGGGTGGGCACTAGATGCTACCTGCATTTCCAGCCGAACCACCGCCTTTCCCTGGCAGCCCGCACTGGGAAACACTCGGGGAAGACACGCGAAGCGCTCCTAGGAGATCCAAGGTCCTGCAGACAGAAGACGGAACCTTCCCACACTCACAATTCCGGAACACGGCTGACTGTGTGGGGGAGGTTTGGGGCCGCCCTCCAAGCAGCTGAGTGGTGTCAAAGTTGTTCCCTCGCCGGGGTAAGTCCTCTAATTGCCTACCCTGTCCAGGGGGAGGCACTAGATGCTACCTGCATTTCCAGCCCAACCCCCGCTTTCCCCTGCAGCCCGCAATGGGAGACACTCGGGGAAGACACGCGAAGGGCTCCTAGGATATCCAAGTTCCTGCAGACAGAAGAAGGAACCTCCACACACTCACAATTAAGGAACACGGCTGACTGTGTTGGGGAGGATTGGTGCCAACGTCCACGCAGCTGACTGGTGTCACAGGTGTTCCCTGGCAGGGGGAATTCCGCTAAATATCTCCCATGTCCAGGGGGACTCACTAGATGCTACCTGCATTTCCAGCCCAACCCCCGCCTTTCATCGGGAGCCCGCAATGGGAGACACTCGGGGAACACACACGAAGGGCTCCTAGGAGATCCCGGGTGCTGCAGACAGAAGACAGAACCTCCCCAAACTCAGAAATCCGGAACACGGCTGACTGTGTGTGGGAGGATTGAGGCCGCCGTCCACGCAGCTGACTGGTGTCACAGTTGTTCCCTGGCAGGGGGAATTCCGCTAAATACCTCCCATGTCCAGGGTGGGCACTAGATGCTACCTGCATTTCCAGCCCAACCACCGCCTTTCCCTGGCAGCCCGCACTGGGAAACACTCGGGGAAGACACGCGAAGCGCTCCTAGGAGATCCAAGGTCCTGCAGACAGAAGACGGAACCTTCCCACACTCAGAATTCCGGAACACGGCTGACTGTGTGGGGGAGGTTTGGGGCCGCCCTCCACGCAGCTGACTGGTGTCACAGTTGTTCCCTGGCAGGGGGAATTCCGCTAATTACCTCCCATGTCCTGGGGGAGGCACAAGATGCTACCTGCATTTCCAGCCAAACAACCGCCTTTCCCCGGCATCCCGCACTGTGAGACACTCGGGGAAGACACGCGAATGGCTCCTAGGAGATCCAAGGTCCTGCAGACAGAAGACGGAACCTCCACACAATCACAATTCCGGAACACGGCTGACTATGTGGGGGAGTTTTGGGGCCGCCGTCCAAGCAGCTGACTGGTGTCACAGGTGTTACCTGGCAGGGGAAATCCGCTAATTAAATCCCCTGTCCAGGGAGAGGCACTAGATGCTACCTGCATTTCCAGCCCAACCCCCGCCTTTCATCGGGAGCCCGCAATGGGAGACACTCGGGGAACACACGCGAACTGCTCCTAGGAGATCCCGGGTGCTGCAGACAGAAGACAGAACCTCCCCAAACTCAGAAATCCGGAACACGGCTGACTGTGTGTGGGAGGTTTGAGGCCGCCGTCCACGCAGCTGACTGGTGTCACAGTTGTTCCCTGGCAGGGGGAATTCCGCTAAA
Organism: Camelus dromedarius; assembly: GCF_036321535.1. NCBI lineage: Eukaryota > Metazoa > Chordata > Mammalia > Artiodactyla > Camelidae > Camelus > Camelus dromedarius. Next base: position 348,343 of record NW_026989804.1, read on the forward strand.
TACCTCCCATGTCCAGGGTGGGCACTAGATGCTACCTGCATTTCCAGCCCAACCCCCGCTTTCCCCAGCAGCCCGCAATGGGAGACACTCGGTGAAGACACGCGAAGGGCTCCTAGGATATCCAAGTTCCTGCAGACAGAAGAAGGAACCTCCCCACACTCACAATTAAGGAACACGGCTGACTGTGTTGGGGAGGATTGGTGCCAACGTCCACGCAGCTGACTGGTGTCACAGGTGTTCCCTGGCAGGGGGAATTCCGCTAAATATCTCCCATGTCCAGGGGGACTCACTAGATGCTACCTGCATTTCCAGCCCAACCCCCGCCTTTCATCGGGAGCCCGCAATGGGAGACACTCGGGGAACACACACGAAGGGCTCCTAGGAGATCCCGGGTGCTGCAGACAGAAGACAGAATCACCCCAAACTCAGAAATCTGGAACACGGCTGACTCTGTGTGGGAGGATTGAGGCCGCCGTCCACGCAGCTGACTGGTGTCACAGTTGTTCCCTGGCAGGGGGAATTCCGCTAAATACCTCCCATGTCCAGGGTGGGCACTAGATGCTACCTGCATTTCCAGCCCAACCACCGCCTTTCCCTGGCAGCCCGCACTGGGAAACACTCGGGGAAGACACGCGAAACGCTCCTAGGAGATCCAAGGTCCTGCAGACAGAAGACGGAACCTTCCCACACTCACAATTCCGGAACACGGCTGACTGTGTGGGGGAGGTTTGGGGCCGCCCTCCAAGCAGCTGAGTGGTGTCAAAGTTGTTCCCTCGCAGGGGTAAGTCCTCTAATTGCCTACCCTGTCCAGGGGGAGGCACTAGATGCTACCTGCATTTCCAGCCCAACCCCCGCGTTTCCCCGGCAGCCCGCACTGTGAGACACTCGGGGAAGACACGCGAATGGCTCCTAGGAGATCCAAGGTCCTGCAGACAGAAGACGGAATCTCCCCACAATCACAATTCCGGAAAACGGCTGACTGTGTGGGGGAGTTTTGGGGCCGCCGTCCAAGCAGCTGACTGGTGTCACAGGTGTTACCTGGCAGGGGAAATCCGCTAATTAAATCCCCTGTGCAGGGAGAGGCACTAGATGCTACCTGCATTTCCAGCCCATCCCCCGCCTTTCCCCGGCAGCCCGCAATGGGAGACACTCGGGGAAGACACGCGAAGGGCTCCAAGGAGTTCCAAGTTCCTGCAGAAAGAAGACGGACCCTCCCCACACTCACAATTCTGGAACACGGCTGACTGTGTGGGGGAGGTTTGGGGCCGCCCTCCACGCAGCTGAGTGGTGTCAAAGGTGTTCCCTGGCAGGGGGAAGTCCGCTAATTGCCTACCCTGTCCAGGGGAGGCACTAGATGCTACCTGCATTTCCAGCCCAACCCCCGCCTTTCATCGGGAGCCCGCAATGGGAGACACTCGGGGAACACACGCGAAGGGCTCCTAGGAGATCCCGGGTGCTGCAGACAGAAGACAGAACCTCCCCAAACTCAGAAATCCGGAACACGGCTGACTGTGTGTGGGAGGTTTGAGGCCGCCGTCCACGCAGCTGACTGGTGTCACAGTTGTTCCCTGGCAGGGGGAATTCCGCTAAATACCTCCCATGTCCAGGGTGGGCACTAGATGCTACCTGCATTTCCAGCCCAACCCCCGCTTTCCCCAGCAGCCCGCAATTGGAGACACTCGGTGAAGACACGCGAAGGGCTCCTAGGATATCCAAGTTCCTGCAGACAGAAGAAGGAACCTCCCCACACTCACAATTAAGGAACAAGGCTGACTGTGTTGGGGAGGATTGGTGCCAACGTCCACGCAGCTGACTGGTGTCACAGGTGTTCCCTGGCAGGGGGAATTCCGCTAAATATCTCCCATGTCCTGGGGGACTCACTAGATGCTACCTGCATTTCCAGCCCAACCCCCGCCTTTCATCGGGAGCCCGCAATGGGAGACACTCGGGGAACACACACGATGGGCTCCTAGGAGATCCCGGGTGCTGCAGACAGAAGACAGAACCTCCCCAAACTCAGAATTCCGGAACACGGCTGACTGTGTGTGGGAGGATTGAGGCCGCCGTCCACGCAGCTGACTGTTGTCACAGTTGTTCCCTGGCAGGGGGAATTCCGCTAAATACCTCCCATGTCCAGGGGGAGGCACTAGATGCTACCTGCATTTCCAGCCCAACCACCGCCTTTCCCTGGCAGCCCGCACTGGGAGACACTCGGGGAAGACACGCGAAGCGCTCCTAGGAGATCCAAGGTCCTGCAGACAGAAGACGGAACCTTCCCACACTCACAATTCCGGAACACGGCTGACTGTGTTGGGGAGGTTTGGGGCCGCCCTCCAAGCAGCTGAGTGGTGTCAAAGTTGTTCCCTCGCAGGGGTAAGTCCTCTAATTGCCTACTCTGTCCAGGGGGAGGCACTAGATGCTACCTGCATTTCCAGCCCAACCCCCGTCTTTCCCCAGAAGCCCGCAATGGGAGACACTCGGGGAAGTCACGCGAAGGGCTCCTAGGATATCCAAGTTCCCGCAGACAGAAGAAGGAACCTCCCCACACTCACAATTAAGGAACACGGCTGACTGTGTTGGGGAGGATTGGTGCCGACCTCCACGAAGCTGACTGGTGTCACAGGTGTTCCCTGGCAGGGGGAATTCCGCTAAATATCTCCCATGTCCAGGGGGACTCACTAGATGCTACCTGCATTTCCAGCCCAACCCCCGTCTTTCCCCGGCAGCCCGAACTGGGAGACACTCGGGGAAGACACGCGAAGCGCTCCTAGGAGATCCAAGTTCCTGCAGACAGAAGACGGAACCTCCCCACACTCAGAATTCCGGAACACGGCTGACTGTGTTGGGGAGGTTTGAGGCCGCCCTCCAAGCAGCTGAGTGGTGTGAAAGATTTTCCCTGGCAGGGGGAAGTCCGCTAATTGCATACCCTGTCCAGGGGGAGGCACTAGATGCTACCTACATTTCCAGCCCAACACTCGCCTTCCCCCGGCAACCCGCAGTTGGAGACACTCGGGGAAGACATGCGAAAGGCTCCTAGGAGATCCCGGGTGCTGCAGACCGAAGACGGAACCTCCCCACACTCAGAATTCCGGAACACGGCTGACTGTGTGGGGGAGGTTTGGTGCCGCCGTCCACGCAGCTGACTGGTGTCACAGGTTTTCCCTGGCAGGGGGAAGTCCGCTAATTACCTCCCCTGTCCAGGGGGAGGCACTAGATGCTACCTGCATTTCCAGCACTACCCCGCCTTTCCCCGGCAGCCCGCACAGGCAGACACTCGGGGAAGACACGCGAAGGGCTCCTAAGTGATCCCGGGTGCTGCAGACAGAAGACGGAACCTCCCCACACTCAGAATTCCGGAAGACGGCTGACTGTGTGGGGGAGGGTTGGGGCCGCAGTCCACTCAGCTGACTGGTGTCAGAGGTGTTCCCTGGCAGGGGGAATTCCGCTAATTACCTTCCATGTCCAGGGTGGGCACTAGATTCTACCTGCATTTCCAGCCCAACCACCACCTTTTCCCGGCAGCCCGCACTGGCAGACACTCAGGGAAGACAAGCGAATGGATCCTAGGAGATCCCGGGTGCTGCAGACAGAAGACGAAACCTATCCACACTCACAATTCCGGAACACGGCTGACTGTGTGGGGGATATTTGGGGCCGCCGTCCACCCAGGTGATTGGTGTCAAAGGAGTTCCCTGGCAGGGAGAAGTCCGCTAATTACCTACCCTGTCCAGGGGGAGGCACTAGATGCTACCTGCATTTCCAGGTAAACACACGCCTTTCCCCGGCAGCCCGCACTGGGAGACACTCGGGGAAGACACGCGAAGGGCTCCTAGGAGACCCAAGTTCCTGCAGACAGAAGACGGAACCTCCCCACACTCACAATTCCGGAACACGGCTGAATGTGTGGGGAAGTTTTGGGGCCGCCCTCCAAGAAGCTGAGTGGTGTCAAAGGTGTTCCCTGGCAGGGGGAAGTCCGCTAATTGCCTACCCTGTCCTGGGGGAGGCACTAGATGCTACCTGCATTTCCAGCCCAACCCCCGCTTTTCATCCGGAGCCCGCAATGGGAGACACTCGGGGAACACACGCGAAGGGCTCCTAGGAGATCCCGGGTGCTGCAGACAGAAGACAGAACCTCCCCAAACTCAGAAATCCGGAACACGGCTGACTGTGTGTGGGAGGTTTGAGGCCGCCGTCCACGCAGCTGACTGGTGTCACAGTTGTTCCCTGGCAGGGGGAATTCCGCTAAATACCTCCCATGTCCAGGGTGGGCACTAGATGCTACCTGCATTTCCAGCCGAACCACCGCCTTTCCCTGGCAGCCCGCACTGGGAAACACTCGGGGAAGACACGCGAAGCGCTCCTAGGAGATCCAAGGTCCTGCAGACAGAAGACGGAACCTTCCCACACTCACAATTCCGGAACACGGCTGACTGTGTGGGGGAGGTTTGGGGCCGCCCTACAAGCAGCTGAGTGGTGTCAAAGTTGTTCCCTCGCCGGGGTAAGTCCTCTAATTGCCTACCCTGTCCAGGGGGAGGCACTAGATGCTACCTGCATTTCCAGCCCAACCCCCGCTTTCCCCTGCAGCCCGCAATGGGAGACACTCGGGGAAGACACGCGAAGGGCTCCTAGGATATCCAAGTTCCTGCAGACAGAAGAAGGAACCTCCCCACACTCACAAATAAGGAACACGGCTGACTGTGTTGGGGAGGATTGGTGCCAACGTCCACGCAGCTGACTGGTGTCACAGGTGATCCCTGGCAGGGGGAATTCCGCTAAATATCTCCCATGTCCAGGGGGACTCACTAGATGCTACCTGCATTTCCGGCCAAACCCCCGCCTTTCATCGGGAGCCCGCAATGGGAGACACTCGGGGAACACACACGAAGGGCTCCTAGGAGATCCCGGGTGCTGCAGACAGAAGACAGAACCTCCCCAAACTCAGAAATCCGGAACACGGCTGACTGTGTGTGGGAGGTTTGAGGCCGCCGTCCACGCAGCGGACTGGTGTCACAGTTGTTCCCTGGCAGGGGGAATTCCGCTAAATACCTCCCATGTCCAGGGTGGGCACTAGATGCTACCTGCATTTCCAGCCCAACCACCGCCTTTCCCTGGCAGCCCGCACTGGGAAACACTCGGGGAAGACACGCGAAGCGCTCCTAGGAGATCCAAGGTCCTGCAGACAGAAGACGGAACCTTCCCACACTCAGAATTCCGGAACACGGCTGACTGTGTGGGGGAGGTTTGGGGCCGCCCTCCAAGCAGCTGAGTGGTGTCAAAGTTGTTCCCTCGCAGGGGTAAGTCCTCTAATTGCCTACCCTGTCCAGGGGGAGGCACTAGATGCTACCTGCATTTCCAGCCCAACCCCCGCTTTCCCCAGCAGCCCGCAATGGGAGACACTCGGGGAAGACACGCGAAGGGCTCCTAGGATATCCAAGTTCCAGCAGACAGAAGAAGGAACCTCCCCACACTCACAAATAAGGAACACGGCTGACTGTGTTGGGGAGGATTGGTGCCAACGTCCACGCAGCTGACTGGTGTCACAGGTGTTCCCTGGCAGGGGGAATTCCGCTAAATATCTCCCATGTCCAGGGGGACTCACTAGATGCTACCTGCATTTCCAGCCCAACACCCGACTTTCCCCAGCAGCCCGCAATGGGAGACACTCTGTGAAGACACGCGAACGGCTCCTAGTAGATCCCGGGTGCTGCAGAGAGAAGACGGAACCTCCCCACACTCAGAATTCCGGAAAACGGCTGACTGTGTTGGGGAGGTTTGGTGCCGCCGTCCACGCAGCTGACTGGTGTCACAGGTGTTCCCTGGCAGGGGGAATTCCTCTAATTACCTCCCATGTCCTGAGGGAGGCACAAGATGCTACCTGCATTTCCAGCCAAACCCCCGCCTTTCCCCGGCATCCCGCACTGTGAGACACTCGGGGAAGACACGCGAATGGCTCCTAGGAGATCCAAGGTCCTGCAGACAGAAGACGGAACCTCCACACAATCACAATTCCGGAACACGGCTGACTGTGTGGGGGAGTTTTGGGGCCGCCGTCCAAGCAGCTGACTGGTGTCAGAGGTGTTACCTGGCAGGGGAAATCCGCTAATTAAATCCCCTTTCCAGGGAGAGGCACTAGATGCTACCTGCATTTCCAGCCCAACCCCCGCCTTTCATCGGGAGCCCGCAATGGGAGACACTCGGGGAACACACGCGAAGGGCTCCTAGGAGATCCCGGGTGCTGCAGACAGAAGACAGAACCTCCCCAAACTCAGAAATCCGGAACACGGCTGACTGTGTGTGGGAGGTTTGAGGCCGCCGTCCACGCAGCTGACTGGTGTCACAGTTGTTCCCTGGCAGGGGGAATTCCGCTAAATACCTCCCATGTCCAGGGTGGGCACTAGATGCTACCTGCATTTCCAGCCCAACCCCCGCTTTCCCCAGCAGCCCGCAATGGGAGACACTCGGGGAAGACACGCGAAGGGCTCCTAGGATATCCAAGTTCCTGCAGACAGAAGAAGGAACCTCCCCACACTCACAATTAAGGAACACGGCTGACTGTGTTGGGGAGGATTGGTGCCAACGTCCACGCAGCTGACTGGTGTCACAGGTGTTCCCTGGCAGGGGGAATTCCGCTAAATATCTCCCATGTCCAGGGGGTCTCACTAGATGCTACCTGCATTTCCAGCCCAACCCCCGCCTTTCATCGGGAGCCCGCAATGGGAGACACTCGGGGAACACACACGAAGGGCTCCTAGGAGATCCCGGGTGCTGCAGACAGAAGACAGAACCACCCCAAACTCAGAAATCCGGAACACGGCTGACTGTGTGTGGGAGGTTTGAGGCCGCCGTCCACGCAGCTGACTGGTGTCACAGTTGTTCCCTGGCAGGGGGAATTCCGCTAAATACCTCCCATGTCCAGGGGGAGGCACTAGATGCTACCTGCATTTCCAGCCCAACCACCGCCTTTCCCTGGCAGCCCGCACTGGGAAACACTCGGGGAAGACACGCGAAGCGCTCCTAGGAGATCCAAGGTCCTGCAGACAGAAGACGGAACTTTCCCACACTCAGAATTCCGGAACACGGCTGACTGTGTGGGGGAGGTTTGGGGCCGCCCTCCAAGCAGGTGAGTGGTGTCAAAGTGGTTCCCTCGCAGGGGTAAGTCCTCTAATTGCCTACCCTGTCCAGGGGGAGGCACTAGATGCTACCTGCTTTTCCAGCCCAACCCCCGCTTTCCCCAGAAGCCCGCAATGGGAGACACTCGGGGAAGACAAGCGAATGGATCCTAGGAGATCCCGGGTGCTGCAGACAGAAGACGAAACCTATCCACACTCACAATTCCGGAACACGGCTGACTGTGTGGGGGATATTTGGGGCCGCCGTCCACGCAGGTGATTGGTGTCAAAGGAGTTCCCTGGCAGGGAGAAGTCCGCTAATTACCTACCCTGTCCAGGGGGAGGCACTAGATGCTACCTGCATTTCCAGGTAAACACACGCCTTTCCCCGGCAGCCCGCACTGGGAGACACTCGGGGAAGACACGCGAAGGGCTCCTAGGAGACCCAAGTTCCTGCAGACAGAAGACGGAACCTCCCCACACTCACAATTCCGGAACACGGCTGAATGTGTGGGGAAGTTTTGGGGCCGCCCTCCAAGCAGCTGAGTGGTGTCAAAGGTGTTCCCTGGCAGGGGGAAGTCCGCTAATTGCCTACCCTGTCCTGGGGGAGGCACAAGATGCTACCTGCATTTCCAGCCCAACCCCCGCTTTCCCCAGCAGCCCGCAATGGGAGACACTCGGGGAAGACACGCGAAGGGCTCCTAGGATATCCAAGTTCCTGCAGACAGAAGAAGGAACCTCCCCACACTCACAATTAAGGAACACGGCTGACTGTTTTGGGGAGGATTAGTGCCAAAGTCCACGCAGCTTACTAGTGTCACAGGTGTTCCCTGGCAGGGGGAATTCCGCTAAATATCTCCCATGTCCAGGGGGACTCACTAGATGCTACCTGCATTTCCAGCCCAACCCCCGCCTTTCATCGGGAGCCCGCAATGGGAGACACTCGGGGAACACACGCGAAGGGCTCCTAGGAGATCCCGGGTGCTGCAGACAGAAGACAGAACCTCCCCAAACTCAGAAATCCGGAACACGGCTGACTGTGTGTGGGAGGTTTGAGGCCGCCGTCCACGCAGCTGACTGGTGTCACAGTTGTTCCCTGGCAGGGGGAATTCCGCTAAATACCTCCCATGTCCAGGGTGGGCACTAGATGCTACCTGCATTTCCAGCCGAACCACCGCCTTTCCCTGGCAGCCCGCACTGGGAAACACTCGGGGAAGACACGCGAAGCGCTCCTAGGAGATCCAAGGTCCTGCAGACAGAAGACGGAACCTTCCCACACTCACAATTCCGGAACACGGCTGACTGTGTGGGGGAGGTTTGGGGCCGCCCTCCAAGCAGCTGAGTGGTGTCAAAGTTGTTCCCTCGCCGGGGTAAGTCCTCTAATTGCCTACCCTGTCCAGGGGGAGGCACTAGATGCTACCTGCATTTCCAGCCCAACCCCCGCTTTCCCCTGCAGCCCGCAATGGGAGACACTCGGGGAAGACACGCGAAGGGCTCCTAGGATATCCAAGTTCCTGCAGACAGAAGAAGGAACCTCCACACACTCACAATTAAGGAACACGGCTGACTGTGTTGGGGAGGATTGGTGCCAACGTCCACGCAGCTGACTGGTGTCACAGGTGTTCCCTGGCAGGGGGAATTCCGCTAAATATCTCCCATGTCCAGGGGGACTCACTAGATGCTACCTGCATTTCCAGCCCAACCCCCGCCTTTCATCGGGAGCCCGCAATGGGAGACACTCGGGGAACACACACGAAGGGCTCCTAGGAGATCCCGGGTGCTGCAGACAGAAGACAGAACCACCCCAAACTCAGAAATCCGGAACACGGCTGACTGTGTGTGGGAGGTTTGAGGCCGCCGTCCACGCAGCTGACTGGTGTCACAGTTGTTCCCTGGCAGGGGGAATTCCGCTAAATACCTCCCATGTCCAGGGTGGGCACTAGATGCTACCTGCATTTCCAGCCCAACCACCGCCTTTCCCTGGCAGCCCGCACTGGGAAACACTCGGGGAAGACACGCGAAGCGCTCCTAGGAGATCCAAGGTCCTGCAGACAGAAGACGGAACCTTCCCACACTCAGAATTCCGGAACACGGCTGACTGTGTGGGGGAGGTTTGGGGCCGCCCTCCAAGCAGCTGAGTGGTGTCAAAGTTGTTCCCTCGCAGGGGTAAGTCCTCTAATTGCCTACCCTGTCCAGGGGGAGGCACTAGATGCTACCTGCATTTCCAGCCCAACCCCCGCTTTCCCCAGCAGCCCGCAATGGGAGACACTCGGGGAAGACACGCGAAGGGCTCCTAGGATATCCAAGTTCCTGCAGACAGAAGAAGGAACCTCCCCACACTCAAAATTAAGGAACACGGCTGACTCTGTTGGGGAGGATTGGTGCCAACATCCACGCAGCTGACTGGTGTCACAGGTGTTCCCTGGCAGGGGGAATTCCGCTAAATATCTCCCATGTCCAGGGGGACTCACTAGATGCTACCTGCATTTCCAGCCCAACACCCGACTTTCCCCGGCAGCCCGCAATGGGAGACACTCTGTGAAGACACGCGAACGGCTCCTAGTAGGTCCCGGGTGCTGCAGACAGAAGACGGAACCTCCCCACACTCAGAATTCCGGAAAACGGCTGACTGTGTTGGGGAGATTTGGTGCCGCCGTCCACGCAGCTGACTGGTGTCACAGGTGTTCCCTGGCAGGGGGAATTCCGCTAATTACCTCCCATGTCCTGGGGGAGGAACAAGATGCTACCTGCATTTCCAGCCAAACCCCCGCGTTTCCCCGGCAGCCCGCACTGTGAGACACTCGGGGAAGACACGCGAATGGCTCCTAGGAGATCCAAGGTCCTGCAGACAGAAGACGGAATCTCCCCACAATCACAATTCCGGAAAACGGCTGACTGTGTGGGGGAGTTTTGGGGCCGCCGTCCAAGCAGCTGACTGGTGTCACAGGTGTTACCTGGCAGGGGAAATCCGCTAATTAAATCCCCTGTGCAGGGAGAGGCACTAGATGCTACCTGCATTTCCAGCCCATCCCCCGCCTTTCCCCGGCAGCCCGCAATGGGAGACACTCGGGGAAGACACGCGAAGGGCTCCAAGGAGTTCCAAGTTCCTGCAGAAAGAAGACGGAACCTCCCCACACTCACAATTCCGGAACACGGCTGACTGTGTGGGGGAGGTTTGGGGCCGCCCTCCACGCAGCTGAGTGGTGTCAAAGGTGTTCCCTGGCAGGGGGAAGTCCGCTAATTGCCTACCCTGTCCAGGGGGAGGCACTAGATGCTACCTGCATTTCCAGACCAACCCCCGCTTTTCCCCGGCAGCCCGCAAAGTGAGACACTAGGGGAAGACACGCGAATGGCTGCTAGGAAATCCAAGGTCCTGCATACAGAAGACGGAAGCTCCCCACACTCACAATTACGGAACACGGCTGACTGTGTGGGGGAAGTTTGGGGCCGCCGTCCACGCAGCTGACTGGTATCACAGGTGTTACATGGCAGGGGAAATCCACTAATTAAATCCCCTGTAATGTGAGAGGCACTAGATGCTTCCTGAATTTCCAGCACAACCCCCGCATTTCCCTGGCAGCCCGCACAGTCAGACACTCGGGGAAGACAAGGGAATGGCTCCTAGGAGATCCCGGGTGCTGCAGACAGAAGACGGAACCTCCCCACACTCAGAATTCCGGAACACGGCTGACTGTGTGGGGGAGGATTGGGGCCGCCGTCCACGCAGCTGACTGGTGTCACAGGAGTTCCCTGGCAGGGGGAATTCCGCTAATTCACTACCCTGTCCAGGGGGAGGCACCAGATGCTACCTGCATTTCCAGCCCAACCCCCGCATTTCCCCGGCAGCCCGCACAGTCAGACACTCGGGGAAGACACGCGAATGGCTCCTAGTAGATCCAAGGTCCTGCAGACAGAAGACGGAACCTCCCCACAGTCACAATTCCGGAACACGGCTGACTGTGTGGGGGAGGTTTGGGGCCACACTCCAAGCTGCTGAGTGGTGTCAAAGTTGTTCCCTTTCAGGGGGAATTCCGCTAATTGCCTACCCTGTCCAGGGGAAGGCACTAGATACTACCAGCATTTACAGCCCAACCCCCGCATTTCCCCGGCAGCCCGCACAGGCAGACAATCGGGGAAAACATGCGAAGGACTCCTAGGTGATCCCGGGTCCTGCAGACCGAAGTCGGAACCTCCCCACACTCACAATTCCGGAACACTGCTGACTGTTTGGGGGAGGTTTGGGGCCGACATTCACGCAGCTGAGAGGTATCAAAGTTGTTCCCTGGTAGGGGGAATTCCGCTAATTCCCTACCCTGTCCAGGGGGAGGAACCAGATGCTACCTGCATTTCCATCCCAACCCCCGCCTTTCCCCGGCAGCCCGCAATGTGAGACACTCGGGGAAGCCACGCGAAGGGCTCCTAGGGGATCCAAGTTTCTGCAGAGATAAGACTGAACCTCCCCACACTCACAATTCCGGAACACGGCTGACTGTGTGGAGGAGGTTTGGGGCCGCCCTCCCCGCAGCTGAGTGGTGTCGAAGGTGTTCCCTGGCAGGGGGAAGTCCGCTAATTGCCTACCATGCCCAGGGGGAGGCACTAGATGCTACCTGCATTTTCAGCCCAAACCCCGCCTTTCCCCGTAGCCCGCAAAGGGAGACACTAGGGGAAGACACGCGAATGTCTCCAAGGAAATCCAAGGTCCTGCAGACAGAAGACGGAACCTCCCCACACTCACAATTACGGAACACGGCTGACTGTGTGGGGGAGGTTTGGGGCCGCCGTCCACGCAGCTGAATGGTATCACAGGTGTTACCTGGCAGGGGAAATCCGCTAAATAAATCCCCTGTCCAGGGAGAGGCACTACATGCTACCTGCATTTCCAGCCCTACCCCTGCCTTTCCCCGGCAGCCCGCACTGGGAGACACTAGGGGAAGACACCCGAATGGCTCCTAGGAGATCCCGGGTGCTGCAGACCGAACACGGAACCTCCCCACACTCAGAATTCCGGAACAAGGCTGACTGTGTGGGGGAGGATTGGGGCCGCCGTCCACCCAGCTGACTGGTGTCACAGGTTTTCCCTGGCAGGGGGAAGTCCGCTAATTACCTCACATGTCCAGGCGGAGGCAATAGATGATACCTGCATTTCCAGCCCTACCCCTGCCTTTCCCCGGCAGCTCGCACTGGGAGACAGTCGGGGAAGACACGCGAATGGCTCCTAGGAGATCCAAGGTCCTGCAGACAGAAGACGGATCCTCCCCACACTCACAATTCCGGAACACGGCTGACTGTGTGGGGGAGGTTTGGGGCCACACTCCAAGCTGCAGAGTGGTGTCAAAGGTGTTCCCTGTCAGGGGGAAGTCCGCTAATTGCCTACCCTGTCCAGGGGGAGGCACTAGATACTACCAGCATTTACAGCCCATCCCCCGCCTTTTCCCTGCAGTCCGCACTGGGAGACACTCGGGGAAGACACGCGAAGGGCTCTTGGAGACCCAAGTTCCTGCAGACAGAAGACGGAACCTCCCCACACTCACAATTCCGGAACACAGCTGAATGTGTGGGGAAGGTTTGGGGCCGCAATCCAAGCAGCTGAGTGGTGTCAAAGGTGTTCCCTGGCAGGGGGAAGTCCGCTAATTGCCTACCCTGTCCAGGGGGAGGCACTAGATGCTACCTGCATTTCCAGCCCAACCCCCGCCTTTCATCGGGAGCCCGCAATGTGAGACACTCGGGGAACACACGCGAAGGGCTCCTAGGAGATCCCGGGTGCTGCAGACAGAAGACAGAACCTCCCCAAACTCAGAAATCCGGAACACGGTTGACTGTGTGTGGGAGGTTTGAGGCCGCCATCCACGCAGCTGACTGGTGTCACAGTTGTTCCCTGGCAGGGGGAATTCCGCTAAATACCTCCCATGTCCAGGGTGGGCACTAGATGCTACCTGCATTTCCAGCCCAACCACCGCCTTTCCCTGGCAGCCCGCACTGGGCGACACTCGGGGAAGACACGCGAAGCGCTCCTAAGAGATCCAAGGTCCTGCAGACAGAAGACGGAACCTTCCCACACTCACAATTCCGGAACACGGCTGACTGTGTGGGGGAGGTTTGGGGCCGCCCTCCAAGCAGCTGAGTGGTGTCAAAGTTGTTCCCTCGCAGGGGTAAGTCCTCTAATTGCCTACCCTGTCCAGGGGGAGGCACTAGATGCTACCTGCATTTCCAGCCCAACCCCCGCTTTCCCCAGCAGCCCGCAATGGGAGACACTCTGGGAAGACACGCGAAGGGATCCTAGGATATCCAAGTTCCTGCAGACAGAAGAAGGAACCTCCCCACACTCACAATTAAGGAACACGGCTGACTGTGTTGGGGAGGATTGGTGCCGACCTCCACGCAGCTGACTGGTGTCACAGGTGTTCCCTGGCAGGGGGAATTCCGCTAAATATCTCCCATGTCCAGGGGGACTCACTAGATGCTACCTGCATTTCCAGCCCAACCCCGGTCTTTCCCCGGCAGCCCGCAATGGGAGACACTCTGGGAAGACACGCGAACGGCTCCTAGTAGATCCCGGGTGCTGCAGAGAGAAGACGGAACCTCCCCACACTCAGAATTCCGGAAAACGGCTGACTGTGTTGGGGAGGTTTGGTGACGCCGTCCACGAAGCTGACTGGTGTCACAGGTGTTCCCTGGCAGGGGGAATTCCGCTAATTACCTCCCATGTCCTGGGGGAGGCACAAGATGCTACCTGCATTTCCAGCCAAACCCCCGCCTTTCCCCGGCATCCCGCACTGTGAGACACTCGGGGAAGACACGCGAATGGCTCCTAGGAGATCCAAGGTCCTGCAGACAGAAGACGGAACCTCCCCACAATCACAATTCCGGAACACTGCTGACTGTTTGGGGGAGGTTTGGGGCCGACATTCACGCAGCTGAGAGGTATCAAAGTTGTTCCCTGGTAGGGGGAATTCCGCTAATTCCCTACCCTGTCCAGGGGGAGGCACCAGATGCTACCTGCATTTCCAGCCCAACCCCCGCCTTTCCCCGGCAGCCCGCAATGTGAGACACTCGGGGAAGCCACGCGAAGGGCTCCTAGGGGATCCAAGTTTCTGCAGAGATAAGACTGAACCTCCCCACACTCACAATTCCGGAACACGGCTGACTGTGTGGAGGAGGTTTGGGGCCGCCCTCCCCGCAGCTGAGTGGTGTCGAAGGTGTTCCCTGGCAGGGGGAAGTCCGCTAATTGCCTACCATGCCCAGGGCGAGGCACTAGATGCTACCTGCATTTTCAGCCCAAACCACGCATTTCCCCGTAGCCCGCAAAGGGAGACACTAGGGGAAGACACGCGAATGTCTCCAAGGAAATCCAAGGTCCTGCAGACAGAAGACGGAACCTCCCCACACTCACAATTACGGAACACGGCTGACTGTGTGGGGGAGGTTTGGGGCCGCCGTCCACGCAGCTGAATGGTATCACAGGTGTTACCTGGCAGGGGAAATCCGCTAAATAAATCCCCTGTCCAGGGAGAGGCACTACATGCTACCTGCATTTCCAGCCCTACCCCTGCCTTTTCCCGGCAGCCCGCACTGGGAGACACTCGGGGAAGACACCCGAATGGCTCCTAGGAGATCCCGGGTGCTGCAGACCGAACACGGAACCTCCCCACACTCAGAATTCCGGAACAAGGCTGACTGTGTGGGGGAGGATTGGGGCCGCCGTCCACCCAGCTGACTGGTGTCACAGGTTTTCCCTGGCAGGGGGAAGTCCGCTAATTACCTCCCCTGTCCAGGGGGAGGCACTAGATGCTACCTGCATTTCCAGCACTACCCCGCCTTTCCCCGGCAGCCCGCACAGGCAGACACTCGGGGAAGACACGCGAAGGGCTCCTAAGTGATCCCGGGTGCTGCAGACAGAAGACGGAACCTCCCCACACTCAGAATTCCGGAACACGGCTGACTGTGTGGGGGAGGGTTGGGGCCGCAGTCCACTCAGCTGACTGGTGTCAGAGGTGTTCCCTGGCAGGGGGAATTCCGCTAATTACCTTCCATGTCCAGGGTGGGCACTAGATTCTACCTGCATTTCCAGCCCAACCACCACCTTTTCCCGGCAGCCCGCACTGGCAGACACTCAGGGAAGACAAGCGAATGGATCCTAGGAGATCCCGGGTGCTGCAGACAGAAGACGAAACCTATCCACACTCACAATTCCGGAACACGGCTGACTGTGTGGGGGATATTTGGGGCCGCCGTCCACCCAGGTGATTGGTGTCAAAGGAGTTCCCTGGCAGGGAGAAGTCCGCTAATTACCTACCCTGTCCAGGGGGAGGCACTAGATGCTACCTGCATTTCCAGGTAAACACACGCCTTTCCCCGGCAGCCCGCACTGGGAGACACTCGGGGAAGACACGCGAAGGGCTCCTAGGAGACCCAAGTTCCTGCAGACAGAAGACGGAACCTCCCCACACTCACAATTCCGGAACACGGCTGAATGTGTGGGGAAGTTTTGGGGCCGCCCTCCAAGAAGCTGAGTGGTGTCAAAGGTGTTCCCTGGCAGGGGGAAGTCCGCTAATTGCCTACCCTGTCCTGGGGGAGGCACTAGATGCTACCTGCATTTCCAGCCCAACCCCCGCTTTTCATCCGGAGCCCGCAATGGGAGACACTCGGGGAACACACGCGAAGGGCTCCTAGGAGATCCCGGGTGCTGCAGACAGAAGACAGAACCTCCCCAAACTCAGAAATCCGGAACACGGCTGACTGTGTGTGGGAGGTTTGAGGCCGCCGTCCACGCAGCTGACTGGTGTCACAGTTGTTCCCTGGCAGGGGGAATTCCGCTAAATACCTCCCATGTCCAGGGTGGGCACTAGATGCTACCTGCATTTCCAGCCGAACCACCGCCTTTCCCTGGCAGCCCGCACTGGGAAACACTCGGGGAAGACACGCGAAGCGCTCCTAGGAGATCCAAGGTCCTGCAGACAGAAGACGGAACCTTCCCACACTCACAATTCCGGAACACGGCTTACTGTGTGGGGGAGGTTTGGGGCCGCCCTACAAGCAGCTGAGTGGTGTCAAAGTTGTTCCCTCGCCGGGGTAAGTCCTCTAATTGCCTACCCTGTCCAGGGGGAGGCACTAGATGCTACCTGCATTTCCAGCCCAACCCCCGCTTTCCCCTGCAGCCCGCAATGGGAGACACTCGGGGAAGACACGCGAAGGGCTCCTAGGATATCCAAGTTCCTGCAGACAGAAGAAGGAACCTCCCCACACTCACAAATAAGGAACACGGCTGACTGTGTTGGGGAGGATTGGTGCCAACGTCCACGCAGCTGACTGGTGTCACAGGTGATCCCTGGCAGGGGGAATTCCGCTAAATATCTCCCATGTCCAGGGGGACTCACTAGATGCTACCTGCATTTCCGGCCAAACCCCCGCCTTTCATCGGGAGCCCGCAATGGGAGACACTCGGGGAACACACACGAAGGGCTCCTAGGAGATCCCGGGTGCTGCAGACAGAAGACAGAACCTCCCCAAACTCAGAAATCCGGAACACGGCTGACTGTGTGTGGGAGGTTTGAGGCCGCCGTCCACGCAGCGGACTGGTGTCACAGTTGTTCCCTGGCAGGGGGAATTCCGCTAAATACCTCCCATGTCCAGGGTGGGCACTAGATGCTACCTGCATTTCCAGCCCAACCACCGCCTTTCCCTGGCAGCCCGCACTGGGAAACACTCGGGGAAGACACGCGAAGGGCTCCAAGGAGTTCCAAGTTCCTGCAGAAAGAAGACGGAACCTCCCCACACTCACAATTCCGGAACACGGCTGACTGTGTGGGGGAGGTTTGGGGCCGCCCTCCACGCAGCTGAGTGGTGTCAAAGGTGTTCCCTGGCAGGGGGAAGTCCGCTAATTGCCTACCCTGTCCAGGGGGAGGCACTAGATGCTACCTGCATTTCCAGACCAACCCCCGCTTTTCCCCGGCAGCCCGCAAAGTGAGACACTAGGGGAAGACACGCGAATGGCTGCTAGGAAATCCAAGGTCCTGCATACAGAAGACGGAAGCTCCCCACACTCACAATTACGGAACACGGCTGACTGTGTGGGGGAAGTTTGGGGCCGCCGTCCACGCAGCTGACTGGTATCACAGGTGTTACATGGCAGGGGAAATCCACTAATTAAATCCCCTGTAATGTGAGAGGCACTAGATGCTTCCTGAATTTCCAGCACAACCCCCGCATTTCCCTGGCAGCCCGCACAGTCAGACACTCGGGGAAGACAAGGGAATGGCTCCTAGGAGATCCCGGGTGCTGCAGACAGAAGACGGAACCTCCCCACACTCAGAATTCCGGAACACGGCTGACTGTGTGGGGGAGGATTGGGGCCGCCGTCCACGCAGCTGACTGGTGTCACAGGAGATCCCTGGCAGGGGGAATTCCGCTAATTCACTACCCTGTCCAGGGGGAGGCACCAGATGCTACCTGCATTTCCAGCCCAACCCCCGCATTTCCCCGGCAGCCCGCACAGTCAGACACTCGGGGAAGACACGCGAATGGCTCCTAGTAGATCCAAGGTCCTGCAGACAGAAGACGGAACCTCCCCACAGTCACAATTCCGGAACACGGCTGACTGTGTGGGGGAGGTTTGGGGCCACACTCCAAGCTGCTGAGTGGTGTCAAAGTTGTTCCCTTTCAGGGGGAATTCCGCTAATTGCCTACCCTGTCCAGGGGAAGGCACTAGATACTACCAGCATTTACAGCCCAACCCCCGCATTTCCCCGGCAGCCCGCACAGGCAGACAATCGGGGAAAACATGCGAAGGACTCCTAGGTGATCCCGGGTCCTGCAGACCGAAGTCGGAACCTCCCCACACTCACAATTCCGGAACACTGCTGACTGTTTGGGGGAGGTTTGGGGCCGACATTCACGCAGCTGAGAGGTATCAAAGTTGTTCCCTGGTAGGGGGAATTCCGCTAATTCCCTACCCTGTCCAGGGGGAGGAACCAGATGCTACCTGCATTTCCATCCCAACCCCCGCCTTTCCCCGGCAGCCCGCAATGTGAGACACTCGGGGAAGCCACGCGAAGGGCTCCTAGGGGATCCAAGTTTCTGCAGAGATAAGACTGAACCTCCCCACACTCACAATTCCGGAACACGGCTGACTGTGTGGAGGAGGTTTGGGGCCGCCCTCCCCGCAGCTGAGTGGTGTCGAAGGTGTTCCCTGGCAGGGGGAAGTCCGCTAATTGCCTACCATGCCCAGGGGGAGGCACTAGATGCTACCTGCATTTTCAGCCCAAACCCCGCCTTTCCCCGTAGCCCGCAAAGGGAGACACTAGGGGAAGACACGCGAATGTCTCCAAGGAAATCCAAGGTCCTGCAGACAGAAGACGGAACCTCCCCACACTCACAATTACGGAACACGGCTGACTGTGTGGGGGAGGTTTGGGGCCGCCGTCCACGCAGCTGAATGGTATCACAGGTGTTACCTGGCAGGGGAAATCCGCTAAATAAATCCCCTGTCCAGGGAGAGGCACTACATGCTACCTGCATTTCCAGCCCTACCCCTGCCTTTCCCCGGCAGCCCGCACTGGGAGACACTAGGGGAAGACACCCGAATGGCTCCTAGGAGATCCCGGGTGCTGCAGACCGAACACGGAACCTCCCCACACTCAGAATTCCGGAACAAGGCTGACTGTGTGGGGGAGGATTGGGGCCGCCGTCCACCCAGCTGACTGGTGTCACAGGTTTTCCCTGGCAGGGGGAAGTCCGCTAATTACCTCACATGTCCAGGCGGAGGCAATAGATGATACCTGCATTTCCAGCACTACCCCTGCCTTTCCCCGGCAGCTCGCACTGGGAGACAGTCGGGGAAGACACGCGAATGGCTCCTAGGAGATCCAAGGTCCTGCAGACAGAAGACGGAACCTCCCCACACTCACAATTCCGGAACACGGCTGACTGTGTGGGGGAGGTTTGGGGCCACACTCCAAGCTGCAGAGTGGTGTCAAAGGTGTTCCCTGTCAGGGGGAAGTCCGCTAATTGCCTACCCTGTCCAGGGGGAGGCACTAGATACTACCAGCATTTACAGCCCATCCCCCGCCTTTTCCCTGCAGTCCGCACTGGGAGACACTCGGGGAAGACACGCGAAGGGCTCTTGGAGACCCAAGTTCCTGCAGACAGAAGACGGAACCTCCCCACACTCACAATTCCGGAACACAGCTGAATGTGTGGGGAAGGTTTGGGGCCGCAATCCAAGCAGCTGAGTGGTGTCAAAGGTGTTCCCTGGCAGGGGGAAGTCCGCTAATTGCCTACCCTGTCCAGGGGGAGGCACTAGATGCTACCTGCATTTCCAGCCCAACCCCCGCCTTTCATCGGGAGCCCGCAATGTGAGACACTCGGGGAACACACGCGAAGGGCTCCTAGGAGATCCCGGGTGCTGCAGACAGAAGACAGAACCTCCCCAAACTCAGAAATCCGGAACACGGTTGACTGTGTGTGGGAGGTTTGAGGCCGCCATCCACGCAGCTGACTGGTGTCACAGTTGTTCCCTGGCAGGGGGAATTCCGCTAAATACCTCCCATGTCCAGGGTGGGCACTAGATGCTACCTGCATTTCCAGCCCAACCACCGCCTTTCCCTGGCAGCCCGCACTGGGCGACACTCGGGGAAGACACGCGAAGCGCTCCTAAGAGATCCAAGGTCCTGCAGACAGAAGACGGAACCTTCCCACACTCACAATTCCGGAACACGGCTGACTGTGTGGGGGAGGTTTGGGGCCGCCCTCCAAGCAGCTGAGTGGTGTCAAAGTTGTTCCCTCGCAGGGGTAAGTCCTCTAATTGCCTACCCTGTCCAGGGGGAGGCACTAGATGCTACCTGCATTTCCAGCCCAACCCCCGCTTTCCCCAGCAGCCCGCAATGGGAGACACTCTGGGAAGACACGCGAAGGGATCCTAGGATATCCAAGTTCCTGCAGACAGAAGAAGGAACCTCCCCACACTCACAATTAAGGAACACGGCTGACTGTGTTGGGGAGGATTGGTGCCGACCTCCACGCAGCTGACTGGTGTCACAGGTGTTCCCTGGCAGGGGGAATTCCGCTAAATATCTCCCATGTCCAGGGGGACTCACTAGATGCTACCTGCATTTCCAGCCCAACCCCGGTCTTTCCCCGGCAGCCCGCAATGGGAGACACTCTGGGAAGACACGCGAACGGCTCCTAGTAGATCCCGGGTGCTGCAGAGAGAAGACGGAACCTCCCCACACTCAGAATTCCGGAAAACGGCTGACTGTGTTGGGGAGGTTTGGTGACGCCGTCCACGAAGCTGACTGGTGTCACAGGTGTTCCCTGGCAGGGGGAATTCCGCTAATTACCTCCCATGTCCTGGGGGAGGCACAAGATGCTACCTGCATTTCCAGCCAAACCCCCGCCTTTCCCCGGCATCCCGCACTGTGAGACACTCGGGGAAGACACGCGAATGGCTCCTAGGAGATCCAAGGTCCTGCAGACAGAAGACGGAACCTCCCCACAATCACAATTCCGGAACACTGCTGACTGTTTGGGGGAGGTTTGGGGCCGACATTCACGCAGCTGAGAGGTATCAAAGTTGTTCCCTGGTAGGGGGAATTCCGCTAATTCCCTACCCTGTCCAGGGGGAGGCACCAGATGCTACCTGCATTTCCAGCCCAACCCCCGCCTTTCCCCGGCAGCCCGCAATGTGAGACACTCGGGGAAGCCACGCGAAGGGCTCCTAGGGGATCCAAGTTTCTGCAGAGATAAGACTGAACCTCCCCACACTCACAATTCCGGAACACGGCTGACTGTGTGGAGGAGGTTTGGGGCCGCCCTCCCCGCAGCTGAGTGGTGTCGAAGGTGTTCCCTGGCAGGGGGAAGTCCGCTAATTGCCTACCATGCCCAGGGCGAGGCACTAGATGCTACCTGCATTTTCAGCCCAAACCACGCATTTCCCCGTAGCCCGCAAAGGGAGACACTAGGGGAAGACACGCGAATGTCTCCAAGGAAATCCAAGGTCCTGCAGACAGAAGACGGAACCTCCCCACACTCACAATTACGGAACACGGCTGACTGTGTGGGGGAGGTTTGGGGCCGCCGTCCACGCAGCTGAATGGTATCACAGGTGTTACCTGGCAGGGGAAATCCGCTAAATAAATCCCCTGTCCAGGGAGAGGCACTACATGCTACCTGCATTTCCAGCCCTACCCCTGCCTTTTCCCGGCAGCCCGCACTGGGAGACACTCGGGGAAGACACCCGAATGGCTCCTAGGAGATCCCGGGTGCTGCAGACCGAACACGGAACCTCCCCACACTCAGAATTCCGGAACACGGCTGACTGTGTGGGGGAGGGTTGGGGCCGCAGTCCACTCAGCTGACTGGTGTCAGAGGTGTTCCCTGGCAGGGGGAATTCCGCTAATTACCTTCCATGTCCAGGGTGGGCACTAGATTCTACCTGCATTTCCAGCCCAACCACCACCTTTTCCCGGCAGCCCGCACTGGCAGACACTCAGGGAAGACAAGCGAATGGATCCTAGGAGATCCCGGGTGCTGCAGACAGAAGACGAAACCTATCCACACTCACAATTCCGGAACACGGCTGACTGTGTGGGGGATATTTGGGGCCGCCGTCCACCCAGGTGATTGGTGTCAAAGGAGTTCCCTGGCAGGGAGAAGTCCGCTAATTACCTACCCTGTCCAGGGGGAGGCACTAGATGCTACCTGCATTTCCAGGTAAACACACGCCTTTCCCGGCAGCCCGCACTGGGAGACACTCGGGGAAGACACGCGAAGGGCTCCTAGGAGACCCAAGTTCCTGCAGACAGAAGACGGAACCTCCCCACACTCACAATTCCGGAACACGGCTGAATGTGTGGGGAAGTTTTGGGGCCGCCCTCCAAGAAGCTGAGTGGTGTCAAAGGTGTTCCCTGGCAGGGGGAAGTCCGCTAATTGCCTACCCTGTCCTGGGGGAGGCACTAGATGCTACCTGCATTTCCAGCCCAACCCCCGCTTTTCATCCGGAGCCCGCAATGGGAGACACTCGGGGAACACACGCGAAGGGCTCCTAGGAGATCCCGGGTGCTGCAGACAGAAGACAGAACCTCCCCAAACTCAGAAATCCGGAACACGGCTGACTGTGTGTGGGAGGTTTGAGGCCGCCGTCCACGCAGCTGACTGGTGTCACAGTTGTTCCCTGGCAGGGGGAATTCCGCTAAATACCTCCCATGTCCAGGGTGGGCACTAGATGCTACCTGCATTTCCAGCCGAACCACCGCCTTTCCCTGGCAGCCCGCACTGGGAAACACTCGGGGAAGACACGCGAAGCGCTCCTAGGAGATCCAAGGTCCTGCAGACAGAAGACGGAACCTTCCCACACTCACAATTCCGGAACACGGCTTACTGTGTGGGGGAGGTTTGGGGCCGCCCTACAAGCAGCTGAGTGGTGTCAAAGTTGTTCCCTCGCCGGGGTAAGTCCTCTAATTGCCTACCCTGTCCAGGGGGAGGCACTAGATGCTACCTGCATTTCCAGCCCAACCCCCGCTTTCCCCTGCAGCCCGCAATGGGAGACACTCGGGGAAGACACGCGAAGGGCTCCTAGGATATCCAAGTTCCTGCAGACAGAAGAAGGAACCTCCCCACACTCACAAATAAGGAACACGGCTGACTGTGTTGGGGAGGATTGGTGCCAACGTCCACGCAGCTGACTGGTGTCACAGGTGATCCCTGGCAGGGGGAATTCCGCTAAATATCTCCCATGTCCAGGGGGACTCACTAGATGCTACCTGCATTTCCGGCCAAACCCCCGCCTTTCATCGGGAGCCCGCAATGGGAGACACTCGGGGAACACACACGAAGGGCTCCTAGGAGATCCCGGGTGCTGCAGACAGAAGACAGAACCTCCCCAAACTCAGAAATCCGGAACACGGCTGACTGTGTGTGGGAGGTTTGAGGCCGCCGTCCACGCAGCGGACTGGTGTCACAGTTGTTCCCTGGCAGGGGGAATTCCGCTAATTACCTCCCATGTCCAGGGTGGGCACTAGATGCTACCTGCATTTCCAGCCCAACCACCGCCTTTCCCTGGCAGCCCGCACTGGGCGACACTCGGGGAAGACACGCGAAGCGCTCCTAAGAGATCCAAGGTCCTGCAGACAGAAGACGGAACCTTCCCACACTCACAATTCCGGAACACGGCTGACTGTGTGGGGGAGGTTTGGGGCCGCCCTCCAAGCAGCTGAGTGGTGTCAAAGTTGTTCCCTCGCAGGGGTAAGTCCTCTAATTGCCTACCCTGTCCAGGGGGAGGCACTAGATGCTACCTGCATTTCCAGCCCAACCCCCGCTTTCCCCAGCAGCCCGCAATGGGAGACACTCTGGGAAGACACGCGAAGGGATCCTAGGATATCCAAGTTCCTGCAGACAGAAGAAGGAACCTCCCCACACTCACAATTAAGGAACACGGCTGACTGTGTTGGGGAGGATTGGTGCCGACCTCCACGCAGCTGACTGGTGTCACAGGTGTTCCCTGGCAGGGGGAATTCCGCTAAATATCTCCCATGTCCAGGGGGACTCACTAGATGCTACCTGCATTTCCAGCCCAACCCCGGTCTTTCCCCGGCAGCCCGCAATGGGAGACACTCTGGGAAGACACGCGAACGGCTCCTAGTAGATCCCGGGTGCTGCAGAGAGAAGACGGAACCTCCCCACACTCAGAATTCCGGAAAACGGCTGACTGTGTTGGGGAGGTTTGGTGACGCCGTCCACGAAGCTGACTGGTGTCACAGGTGTTCCCTGGCAGGGGGAATTCCGCTAATTACCTCCCATGTCCTGGGGGAGGCACAAGATGCTACCTGCATTTCCAGCCAAACCCCCGCCTTTCCCCGGCATCCCGCACTGTGAGACACTCGGGGAAGACACGCGAATGGCTCCTAGGAGATCCAAGGTCCTGCAGACAGAAGACGGAACCTCCCCACAATCACAATTCCGGAACACTGCTGACTGTTTGGGGGAGGTTTGGGGCCGACATTCACGCAGCTGAGAGGTATCAAAGTTGTTCCCTGGTAGGGGGAATTCCGCTAATTCCCTACCCTGTCCAGGGGGAGGCACCAGATGCTACCTGCATTTCCAGCCCAACCCCCGCCTTTCCCCGGCAGCCCGCAATGTGAGACACTCGGGGAAGCCACGCGAAGGGCTCCTAGGGGATCCAAGTTTCTGCAGAGATAAGACTGAACCTCCCCACACTCACAATTCCGGAACACGGCTGACTGTGTGGAGGAGGTTTGGGGCCGCCCTCCCCGCAGCTGAGTGGTGTCGAAGGTGTTCCCTGGCAGGGGGAAGTCCGCTAATTGCCTACCATGCCCAGGGCGAGGCACTAGATGCTACCTGCATTTTCAGCCCAAACCACGCATTTCCCCGTAGCCCGCAAAGGGAGACACTAGGGGAAGACACGCGAATGTCTCCAAGGAAATCCAAGGTCCTGCAGACAGAAGACGGAACCTCCCCACACTCACAATTACGGAACACGGCTGACTGTGTGGGGGAGGTTTGGGGCCGCCGTCCACGCAGCTGAATGGTATCACAGGTGTTACCTGGCAGGGGAAATCCGCTAAATAAATCCCCTGTCCAGGGAGAGGCACTACATGCTACCTGCATTTCCAGCCCTACCCCTGCCTTTTCCCGGCAGCCCGCACTGGGAGACACTCGGGGAAGACACCCGAATGGCTCCTAGGAGATCCCGGGTGCTGCAGACCGAACACGGAACCTCCCCACACTCAGAATTCCGGAACAAGGCTGACTGTGTGGGGGAGGATTGGGGCCGCCGTCCACCCAGCTGACTGGTGTCACAGGTTTTCCCTGGCAGGGGGAAGTCCGCTAATTACCTCCCCTGTCCAGGGGGAGGCACTAGATGCTACCTGCATTTCCAGCACTACCCCGCCTTTCCCCGGCAGCCCGCACAGGCAGACACTCGGGGAAGACACGCGAAGGGCTCCTAAGTGATCCCGGGTGCTGCAGACAGAAGACGGAACCTCCCCACACTCAGAATTCCGGAACACGGCTGACTGTGTGGGGGAGGGTTGGGGCCGCAGTCCACTCAGCTGACTGGTGTCAGAGGTGTTCCCTGGCAGGGGGAATTCCGCTAATTACCTTCCATGTCCAGGGTGGGCACTAGATTCTACCTGCATTTCCAGCCCAACCACCACCTTTTCCCGGCAGCCCGCACTGGCAGACACTCAGGGAAGACAAGCGAATGGATCCTAGGAGATCCCGGGTGCTGCAGACAGAAGACGAAACCTATCCACACTCACAATTCCGGAACACGGCTGACTGTGTGGGGGATATTTGGGGCCGCCGTCCACCCAGGTGATTGGTGTCAAAGGAGTTCCCTGGCAGGGAGAAGTCCGCTAATTACCTACCCTGTCCAGGGGGAGGCACTAGATGCTACCTGCATTTCCAGGTAAACACACGCCTTTCCCCGGCAGCCCGCACTGGGAGACACTCGGGGAAGACACGCGAAGGGCTCCTAGGAGACCCAAGTTCCTGCAGACAGAAGACGGAACCTCCCCACACTCACAATTCCGGAACACGGCTGAATGTGTGGGGAAGTTTTGGGGCCGCCCTCCAAGAAGCTGAGTGGTGTCAAAGGTGTTCCCTGGCAGGGGGAAGTCCGCTAATTGCCTACCCTGTCCTGGGGGAGGCACTAGATGCTACCTGCATTTCCAGCCCAACCCCCGCTTTTCATCCGGAGCCCGCAATGGGAGACACTCGGGGAACACACGCGAAGGGCTCCTAGGAGATCCCGGGTGCTGCAGACAGAAGACAGAACCTCCCCAAACTCAGAAATCCGGAACACGGCTGACTGTGTGTGGGAGGTTTGAGGCCGCCGTCCACGCAGCTGACTGGTGTCACAGTTGTTCCCTGGCAGGGGGAATTCCGCTAAATACCTCCCATGTCCAGGGTGGGCACTAGATGCTACCTGCATTTCCAGCCGAACCACCGCCTTTCCCTGGCAGCCCGCACTGGGAAACACTCGGGGAAGACACGCGAAGCGCTCCTAGGAGATCCAAGGTCCTGCAGACAGAAGACGGAACCTTCCCACACTAACAATTCCGGAACACGGCTTACTGTGTGGGGGAGGTTTGGGGCCGCCCTACAAGCAGCTGAGTGGTGTCAAAGTTGTTCCCTCGCCGGGGTAAGTCCTCTAATTGCCTACCCTGTCCAGGGGGAGGCACTAGATGCTACCTGCATTTCCAGCCCAACCCCCGCTTTCCCCTGCAGCCCGCAATGGGAGACACTCGGGGAAGACACGCGAAGGGCTCCTAGGATATCCAAGTTCCTGCAGACAGAAGAAGGAACCTCCCCACACTCACAAATAAGGAACACGGCTGACTGTGTTGGGGAGGATTGGTGCCAACGTCCACGCAGCTGACTGGTGTCACAGGTGATCCCTGGCAGGGGGAATTCCGCTAAATATCTCCCATGTCCAGGGGGACTCACTAGATGCTACCTGCATTTCCGGCCAAACCCCCGCCTTTCATCGGGAGCCCGCAATGGGAGACACTCGGGGAACACACACGAAGGGCTCCTAGGAGATCCCGGGTGCTGCAGACAGAAGACAGAACCTCCCCAAACTCAGAAATCCGGAACACGGCTGACTGTGTGTGGGAGGTTTGAGGCCGCCGTCCACGCAGCGGACTGGTGTCACAGTTGTTCCCTGGCAGGGGGAATTCCGCTAAATACCTCCCATGTCCAGGGTGGGCACTAGATGCTACCTGCATTTCCAGCCCAACCACCGCCTTTCCCTGGCAGCCCGCACTGGGAAACACTCGGGGAAGACACGCGAAGGGCTCCAAGGAGTTCCAAGTTCCTGCAGAAAGAAGACGGAACCTCCCCACACTCACAATTCCGGAACACGGCTGACTGTGTGGGGGAGGTTTGGGGCCGCCCTCCACGCAGCTGAGTGGTGTCAAAGGTGTTCCCTGGCAGGGGGAAGTCCGCTAATTGCCTACCCTGTCCAGGGGGAGGCACTAGATGCTACCTGCATTTCCAGACCAACCCCCGCTTTTCCCCGGCAGCCCGCAAAGTGAGACACTAGGGGAAGACACGCGAATGGCTGCTAGGAAATCCAAGGTCCTGCATACAGAAGACGGAAGCTCCCCACACTCACAATTACGGAACACGGCTGACTGTGTGGGGGAAGTTTGGGGCCGCCGTCCACGCAGCTGACTGGTATCACAGGTGTTACATGGCAGGGGAAATCCACTAATTAAATCCCCTGTAATGTGAGAGGCACTAGATGCTTCCTGAATTTCCAGCACAACCCCCGCATTTCCCTGGCAGCCCGCACAGTCAGACACTCGGGGAAGACAAGGGAATGGCTCCTAGGAGATCCCGGGTGCTGCAGACAGAAGACGGAACCTCCCCACACTCAGAATTCCGGAACACGGCTGACTGTGTGGGGGAGGATTGGGGCCGCCGTCCACGCAGCTGACTGGTGTCACAGGAGATCCCTGGCAGGGGGAATTCCGCTAATTCACTACCCTGTCCAGGGGGAGGCACCAGATGCTACCTGCATTTCCAGCCCAACCCCCGCATTTCCCCGGCAGCCCGCACAGTCAGACACTCGGGGAAGACACGCGAATGGCTCCTAGTAGATCCAAGGTCCTGCAGACAGAAGACGGAACCTCCCCACAGTCACAATTCCGGAACACGGCTGACTGTGTGGGGGAGGTTTGGGGCCACACTCCAAGCTGCTGAGTGGTGTCAAAGTTGTTCCCTTTCAGGGGGAATTCCGCTAATTGCCTACCCTGTCCAGGGGAAGGCACTAGATACTACCAGCATTTACAGCCCAACCCCCGCATTTCCCCGGCAGCCCGCACAGGCAGACAATCGGGGAAAACATGCGAAGGACTCCTAGGTGATCCCGGGTCCTGCAGACCGAAGTCGGAACCTCCCCACACTCACAATTCCGGAACACTGCTGACTGTTTGGGGGAGGTTTGGGGCCGACATTCACGCAGCTGAGAGGTATCAAAGTTGTTCCCTGGTAGGGGGAATTCCGCTAATTCCCTACCCTGTCCAGGGGGAGGAACCAGATGCTACCTGCATTTCCATCCCAACCCCCGCCTTTCCCCGGCAGCCCGCAATGTGAGACACTCGGGGAAGCCACGCGAAGGGCTCCTAGGGGATCCAAGTTTCTGCAGAGATAAGACTGAACCTCCCCACACTCACAATTCCGGAACACGGCTGACTGTGTGGAGGAGGTTTGGGGCCGCCCTCCCCGCAGCTGAGTGGTGTCGAAGGTGTTCCCTGGCAGGGGGAAGTCCGCTAATTGCCTACCATGCCCAGGGGGAGGCACTAGATGCTACCTGCATTTTCAGCCCAAACCCCGCCTTTCCCCGTAGCCCGCAAAGGGAGACACTAGGGGAAGACACGCGAATGTCTCCAAGGAAATCCAAGGTCCTGCAGACAGAAGACGGAACCTCCCCACACTCACAATTACGGAACACGGCTGACTGTGTGGGGGAGGTTTGGGGCCGCCGTCCACGCAGCTGAATGGTATCACAGGTGTTACCTGGCAGGGGAAATCCGCTAAATAAATCCCCTGTCCAGGGAGAGGCACTACATGCTACCTGCATTTCCAGCCCTACCCCTGCCTTTCCCCGGCAGCCCGCACTGGGAGACACTAGGGGAAGACACCCGAATGGCTCCTAGGAGATCCCGGGTGCTGCAGACCGAACACGGAACCTCCCCACACTCAGAATTCCGGAACAAGGCTGACTGTGTGGGGGAGGATTGGGGCCGCCGTCCACCCAGCTGACTGGTGTCACAGGTTTTCCCTGGCAGGGGGAAGTCCGCTAATTACCTCACATGTCCAGGCGGAGGCAATAGATGATACCTGCATTTCCAGCCCTACCCCTGCCTTTCCCCGGCAGCTCGCACTGGGAGACAGTCGGGGAAGACACGCGAATGGCTCCTAGGAGATCCAAGGTCCTGCAGACAGAAGACGGAACCTCCCCACACTCACAATTCCGGAACACGGCTGACTGTGTGGGGGAGGTTTGGGGCCACACTCCAAGCTGCAGAGTGGTGTCAAAGGTGTTCCCTGTCAGGGGGAAGTCCGCTAATTGCCTACCCTGTCCAGGGGGAGGCACTAGATACTACCAGCATTTACAGCCCATCCCCCGCCTTTTCCCTGCAGTCCGCACTGGGAGACACTCGGGGAAGACACGCGAAGGGCTCTTGGAGACCCAAGTTCCTGCAGACAGAAGACGGAACCTCCCCACACTCACAATTCCGGAACACAGCTGAATGTGTGGGGAAGGTTTGGGGCCGCAATCCAAGCAGCTGAGTGGTGTCAAAGGTGTTCCCTGGCAGGGGGAAGTCCGCTAATTGCCTACCCTGTCCAGGGGGAGGCACTAGATGCTACCTGCATTTCCAGCCCAACCCCCGCCTTTCATCGGGAGCCCGCAATGTGAGACACTCGGGGAACACACGCGAAGGGCTCCTAGGAGATCCCGGGTGCTGCAGACAGAAGACAGAACCTCCCCAAACTCAGAAATCCGGAACACGGTTGACTGTGTGTGGGAGGTTTGAGGCCGCCATCCACGCAGCTGACTGGTGTCACAGTTGTTCCCTGGCAGGGGGAATTCCGCTAAATACCTCCCATGTCCAGGGTGGGCACTAGATGCTACCTGCATTTCCAGCCCAACCACCGCCTTTCCCTGGCAGCCCGCACTGGGCGACACTCGGGGAAGACACGCGAAGCGCTCCTAAGAGATCCAAGGTCCTGCAGACAGAAGACGGAACCTTCCCACACTCACAATTCCGGAACACGGCTGACTGTGTGGGGGAGGTTTGGGGCCGCCCTCCAAGCAGCTGAGTGGTGTCAAAGTTGTTCCCTCGCAGGGGTAAGTCCTCTAATTGCCTACCCTGTCCAGGGGGAGGCACTAGATGCTACCTGCATTTCCAGCCCAACCCCCGCTTTCCCCAGCAGCCCGCAATGGGAGACACTCTGGGAAGACACGCGAAGGGATCCTAGGATATCCAAGTTCCTGCAGACAGAAGAAGGAACCTCCCCACACTCACAATTAAGGAACACGGCTGACTGTGTTGGGGAGGATTGGTGCCGACCTCCACGCAGCTGACTGGTGTCACAGGTGTTCCCTGGCAGGGGGAATTCCGCTAAATATCTCCCATGTCCAGGGGGACTCACTAGATGCTACCTGCATTTCCAGCCCAACCCCGGTCTTTCCCCGGCAGCCCGCAATGGGAGACACTCTGGGAAGACACGCGAACGGCTCCTAGTAGATCCCGGGTGCTGCAGAGAGAAGACGGAACCTCCCCACACTCAGAATTCCGGAAAACGGCTGACTGTGTTGGGGAGGTTTGGTGACGCCGTCCACGAAGCTGACTGGTGTCACAGGTGTTCCCTGGCAGGGGGAATTCCGCTAATTACCTCCCATGTCCTGGGGGAGGCACAAGATGCTACCTGCATTTCCAGCCAAACCCCCGCCTTTCCCCGGCATCCCGCACTGTGAGACACTCGGGGAAGACACGCGAATGGCTCCTAGGAGATCCAAGGTCCTGCAGACAGAAGACGGAACCTCCCCACAATCACAATTCCGGAACACTGCTGACTGTTTGGGGGAGGTTTGGGGCCGACATTCACGCAGCTGAGAGGTATCAAAGTTGTTCCCTGGTAGGGGGAATTCCGCTAATTCCCTACCCTGTCCAGGGGGAGGCACCAGATGCTACCTGCATTTCCAGCCCAACCCCCGCCTTTCCCCGGCAGCCCGCAATGTGAGACACTCGGGGAAGCCACGCGAAGGGCTCCTAGGGGATCCAAGTTTCTGCAGAGATAAGACTGAACCTCCCCACACTCACAATTCCGGAACACGGCTGACTGTGTGGAGGAGGTTTGGGGCCGCCCTCCCCGCAGCTGAGTGGTGTCGAAGGTGTTCCCTGGCAGGGGGAAGTCCGCTAATTGCCTACCATGCCCAGGGCGAGGCACTAGATGCTACCTGCATTTTCAGCCCAAACCACGCATTTCCCCGTAGCCCGCAAAGGGAGACACTAGGGGAAGACACGCGAATGTCTCCAAGGAAATCCAAGGTCCTGCAGACAGAAGACGGAACCTCCCCACACTCACAATTACGGAACACGGCTGACTGTGTGGGGGAGGTTTGGGGCCGCCGTCCACGCAGCTGAATGGTATCACAGGTGTTACCTGGCAGGGGAAATCCGCTAAATAAATCCCCTGTCCAGGGAGAGGCACTACATGCTACCTGCATTTCCAGCCCTACCCCTGCCTTTTCCCGGCAGCCCGCACTGGGAGACACTCGGGGAAGACACCCGAATGGCTCCTAGGAGATCCCGGGTGCTGCAGACCGAACACGGAACCTCCCCACACTCAGAATTCCGGAACAAGGCTGACTGTGTGGGGGAGGATTGGGGCCGCCGTCCACCCAGCTGACTGGTGTCACAGGTTTTCCCTGGCAGGGGGAAGTCCGCTAATTACCTCCCCTGTCCAGGGGGAGGCACTAGATGCTACCTGCATTTCCAGCACTACCCCGCCTTTCCCCGGCAGCCCGCACAGGCAGACACTCGGGGAAGACACGCGAAGGGCTCCTAAGTGATCCCGGGTGCTGCAGACAGAAGACGGAACCTCCCCACACTCAGAATTCCGGAACACGGCTGACTGTGTGGGGGAGGGTTGGGGCCGCAGTCCACTCAGCTGACTGGTGTCAGAGGTGTTCCCTGGCAGGGGGAATTCCGCTAATTACCTTCCATGTCCAGGGTGGGCACTAGATTCTACCTGCATTTCCAGCCCAACCACCACCTTTTCCCGGCAGCCCGCACTGGCAGACACTCAGGGAAGACAAGCGAATGGATCCTAGGAGATCCCGGGTGCTGCAGACAGAAGACGAAACCTATCCACACTCACAATTCCGGAACACGGCTGACTGTGTGGGGGATATTTGGGGCCGCCGTCCACCCAGGTGATTGGTGTCAAAGGAGTTCCCTGGCAGGGAGAAGTCCGCTAATTACCTACCCTGTCCAGGGGGAGGCACTAGATGCTACCTGCATTTCCAGGTAAACACACGCCTTTCCCGGCAGCCCGCACTGGGAGACACTCGGGGAAGACACGCGAAGGGCTCCTAGGAGACCCAAGTTCCTGCAGACAGAAGACGGAACCTCCCCACACTCACAATTCCGGAACACGGCTGAATGTGTGGGGAAGTTTTGGGGCCGCCCTCCAAGAAGCTGAGTGGTGTCAAAGGTGTTCCCTGGCAGGGGGAAGTCCGCTAATTGCCTACCCTGTCCTGGGGGAGGCACTAGATGCTACCTGCATTTCCAGCCCAACCCCCGCTTTTCATCCGGAGCCCGCAATGGGAGACACTCGGGGAACACACGCGAAGGGCTCCTAGGAGATCCCGGGTGCTGCAGACAGAAGACAGAACCTCCCCAAACTCAGAAATCCGGAACACGGCTGACTGTGTGTGGGAGGTTTGAGGCCGCCGTCCACGCAGCTGACTGGTGTCACAGTTGTTCCCTGGCAGGGGGAATTCCGCTAAATACCTCCCATGTCCAGGGTGGGCACTAGATGCTACCTGCATTTCCAGCCGAACCACCGCCTTTCCCTGGCAGCCCGCACTGGGAAACACTCGGGGAAGACACGCGAAGCGCTCCTAGGAGATCCAAGGTCCTGCAGACAGAAGACGGAACCTTCCCACACTCACAATTCCGGAACACGGCTTACTGTGTGGGGGAGGTTTGGGGCCGCCCTACAAGCAGCTGAGTGGTGTCAAAGTTGTTCCCTCGCCGGGGTAAGTCCTCTAATTGCCTACCCTGTCCAGGGGGAGGCACTAGATGCTACCTGCATTTCCAGCCCAACCCCCGCTTTCCCCTGCAGCCCGCAATGGGAGACACTCGGGGAAGACACGCGAAGGGCTCCTAGGATATCCAAGTTCCTGCAGACAGAAGAAGGAACCTCCCCACACTCACAAATAAGGAACACGGCTGACTGTGTTGGGGAGGATTGGTGCCAACGTCCACGCAGCTGACTGGTGTCACAGGTGATCCCTGGCAGGGGGAATTCCGCTAAATATCTCCCATGTCCAGGGGGACTCACTAGATGCTACCTGCATTTCCGGCCAAACCCCCGCCTTTCATCGGGAGCCCGCAATGGGAGACACTCGGGGAACACACACGAAGGGCTCCTAGGAGATCCCGGGTGCTGCAGACAGAAGACAGAACCTCCCCAAACTCAGAAATCCGGAACACGGCTGACTGTGTGTGGGAGGTTTGAGGCCGCCGTCCACGCAGCGGACTGGTGTCACAGTTGTTCCCTGGCAGGGGGAATTCCGCTAAATACCTCCCATGTCCAGGGTGGGCACTAGATGCTACCTGCATTTCCAGCCCAACCACCGCCTTTCCCTGGCAGCCCGCACTGGGAAACACTCGGGGAAGACACGCGAAGCGCTCCTAGGAGATCCAAGGTCCTGCAGACAGAAGACGGAACCTTCCCACACTCAGAATTCCGGAACACGGCTGACTGTGTGGGGGAGGTTTGGGGCCGCCCTCCAAGCAGCTGAGTGGTGTCAAAGTTGTTCCCTCGCAGGGGTAAGTCCTCTAATTGCCTACCCTGTCCAGGGGGAGGCACTAGATGCTACCTGCATTTCCAGCCCAACCCCCGCTTTCCCCAGCAGCCCGCAATGGGAGACACTCGGGGAAGACACGCGAAGGGCTCCTAGGATATCCAAGTTCCAGCAGACAGAAGAAGGAACCTCCCCACACTCACAAATAAGGAACACGGCTGACTGTGTTGGGGAGGATTGGTGCCAACGTCCACGCAGCTGACTGGTGTCACAGGTGTTCCCTGGCAGGGGGAATTCCGCTAAATATCTCCCATGTCCAGGGGGACTCACTAGATGCTACCTGCATTTCCAGCCCAACACCCGACTTTCCCCAGCAGCCCGCAATGGGAGACACTCTGTGAAGACACGCGAACGGCTCCTAGTAGATCCCGGGTGCTGCAGAGAGAAGACGGAACCTCCCCACACTCAGAATTCCGGAAAACGGCTGACTGTGTTGGGGAGGTTTGGTGCCGCCGTCCACGCAGCTGACTGGTGTCACAGGTGTTCCCTGGCAGGGGGAATTCCTCTAATTACCTCCCATGTCCTGAGGGAGGCACAAGATGCTACCTGCATTTCCAGCCAAACCCCCGCCTTTCCCCGGCATCCCGCACTGTGAGACACTCGGGGAAGACACGCGAATGGCTCCTAGGAGATCCAAGGTCCTGCAGACAGAAGACGGAACCTCCACACAATCACAATTCCGGAACACGGCTGACTGTGTGGGGGAGTTTTGGGGCCGCCGTCCAAGCAGCTGA
Organism: Camelus dromedarius; assembly: GCF_036321535.1. Lineage (NCBI taxonomy): Eukaryota > Metazoa > Chordata > Mammalia > Artiodactyla > Camelidae > Camelus > Camelus dromedarius. Next base: position 382,809 of record NW_026989804.1, read on the forward strand.
CTGGTGTCAGAGGTGTTACCTGGCAGGGGAAATCCGCTAATTAAATCCCCTTTCCAGGGAGAGGCACTAGATGCTACCTGCATTTCCAGCCCAACCCCCGCCTTTCATCGGGAGCCCGCAATGGGAGACACTCGGGGAACACACGCGAAGGGCTCCTAGGAGATCCCGGGTGCTGCAGACAGAAGACAGAACCTCCCCAAACTCAGAAATCCGGAACACGGCTGACTGTGTGTGGGAGGTTTGAGGCCGCCGTCCACGCAGCTGACTGGTGTCACAGTTGTTCCCTGGCAGGGGGAATTCCGCTAAATACCTCCCATGTCCAGGGTGGGCACTAGATGCTACCTGCATTTCCAGCCCAACCCCCGCTTTCCCCAGCAGCCCGCAATGGGAGACACTCGGGGAAGACACGCGAAGGGCTCCTAGGATATCCAAGTTCCTGCAGACAGAAGAAGGAACCTCCCCACACTCACAATTAAGGAACACGGCTGACTGTGTTGGGGAGGATTGGTGCCAACGTCCACGCAGCTGACTGGTGTCACAGGTGTTCCCTGGCAGGGGGAATTCCGCTAAATATCTCCCATGTCCAGGGGGTCTCACTAGATGCTACCTGCATTTCCAGCCCAACCCCCGCCTTTCATCGGGAGCCCGCAATGGGAGACACTCGGGGAACACACACGAAGGGCTCCTAGGAGATCCCGGGTGCTGCAGACAGAAGACAGAACCACCCCAAACTCAGAAATCCGGAACACGGCTGACTGTGTGTGGGAGGTTTGAGGCCGCCGTCCACGCAGCTGACTGGTGTCACAGTTGTTCCCTGGCAGGGGGAATTCCGCTAAATACCTCCCATGTCCAGGGGGAGGCACTAGATGCTACCTGCATTTCCAGCCCAACCACCGCCTTTCCCTGGCAGCCCGCACTGGGAAACACTCGGGGAAGACACGCGAAGCGCTCCTAGGAGATCCAAGGTCCTGCAGACAGAAGACGGAACTTTCCCACACTCAGAATTCCGGAACACGGCTGACTGTGTGGGGGAGGTTTGGGGCCGCCCTCCAAGCAGGTGAGTGGTGTCAAAGTGGTTCCCTCGCAGGGGTAAGTCCTCTAATTGCCTACCCTGTCCAGGGGGAGGCACTAGATGCTACCTGCTTTTCCAGCCCAACCCCCGCTTTCCCCAGAAGCCCGCAATGGGAGACACTCGGGGAAGACAAGCGAATGGATCCTAGGAGATCCCGGGTGCTGCAGACAGAAGACGAAACCTATCCACACTCACAATTCCGGAACACGGCTGACTGTGTGGGGGATATTTGGGGCCGCCGTCCACGCAGGTGATTGGTGTCAAAGGAGTTCCCTGGCAGGGAGAAGTCCGCTAATTACCTACCCTGTCCAGGGGGAGGCACTAGATGCTACCTGCATTTCCAGGTAAACACACGCCTTTCCCCGGCAGCCCGCACTGGGAGACACTCGGGGAAGACACGCGAAGGGCTCCTAGGAGACCCAAGTTCCTGCAGACAGAAGACGGAACTTCCCCACACTCACAATTCCGGAACACGGCTGAATGTGTGGGGAAGTTTTGGGGCCGCCCTCCAAGCAGCTGAGTGGTGTCAAAGGTGTTCCCTGGCAGGGGGAAGTCCGCTAATTGCCTACCCTGTCCTGGGGGAGGCACAAGATGCTACCTGCATTTCCAGCCCAACCCCCGCTTTCCCCAGCAGCCCGCAATGGGAGACACTCGGGGAAGACACGCGAAGGGCTCCTAGGATATCCAAGTTCCTGCAGACAGAAGAAGGAACCTCCCCACACTCACAATTAAGGAACACGGCTGACTGTTTTGGGGAGGATTAGTGCCAAAGTCCACGCAGCTTACTAGTGTCACAGGTGTTCCCTGGCAGGGGGAATTCCGCTAAATATCTCCCATGTCCAGGGGGACTCACTAGATGCTACCTGCATTTCCAGCCCAACCCCCGCCTTTCATCGGGAGCCCGCAATGGGAGACACTCGGGGAACACACGCGAAGGGCTCCTAGGAGATCCCGGGTGCTGCAGACAGAAGACAGAACCTCCCCAAACTCAGAAATCCGGAACACGGCTGACTGTGTGTGGGAGGTTTGAGGCCGCCGTCCACGCAGCTGACTGGTGTCACAGTTGTTCCCTGGCAGGGGGAATTCCGCTAAATACCTCCCATGTCCAGGGTGGGCACTAGATGCTACCTGCATTTCCAGCCGAACCACCGCCTTTCCCTGGCAGCCCGCACTGGGAAACACTCGGGGAAGACACGCGAAGCGCTCCTAGGAGATCCAAGGTCCTGCAGACAGAAGACGGAACCTTCCCACACTCACAATTCCGGAACACGGCTGACTGTGTGGGGGAGGTTTGGGGCCGCCCTCCAAGCAGCTGAGTGGTGTCAAAGTTGTTCCCTCGCCGGGGTAAGTCCTCTAATTGCCTACCCTGTCCAGGGGGAGGCACTAGATGCTACCTGCATTTCCAGCCCAACCCCCGCTTTCCCCTGCAGCCCGCAATGGGAGACACTCGGGGAAGACACGCGAAGGGCTCCTAGGATATCCAAGTTCCTGCAGACAGAAGAAGGAACCTCCACACACTCACAATTAAGGAACACGGCTGACTGTGTTGGGGAGGATTGGTGCCAACGTCCACGCAGCTGACTGGTGTCACAGGTGTTCCCTGGCAGGGGGAATTCCGCTAAATATCTCCCATGTCCAGGGGGACTCACTAGATGCTACCTGCATTTCCAGCCCAACCCCCGCCTTTCATCGGGAGCCCGCAATGGGAGACACTCGGGGAACACACACGAAGGGCTCCTAGGAGATCCCGGGTGCTGCAGACAGAAGACAGAACCACCCCAAACTCAGAAATCCGGAACACGGCTGACTGTGTGTGGGAGGTTTGAGGCCGCCGTCCACGCAGCTGACTGGTGTCACAGTTGTTCCCTGGCAGGGGGAATTCCGCTAAATACCTCCCATGTCCAGGGTGGGCACTAGATGCTACCTGCATTTCCAGCCGAACCACCGCCTTTCCCTGGCAGCCCGCACTGGGAAACACTCGGGGAAGACACGCGAAGCGCTCCTAGGAGATCCAAGGTCCTGCAGACAGAAGACGGAACCTTCCCACACTCAGAATTCCGGAACACGGCTGACTGTGTGGGGGAGGTTTGGGGCCGCCCTCCAAGCAGCTGAGTGGTGTCAAAGTTGTTCCCTCGCAGGGGTAAGTCCTCTAATTGCCTACCCTGTCCAGGGGGAGGCACTAGATGCTACCTGCATTTCCAGCCCAACCCCCGCTTTCCCCAGCAGCCCGCAATGGGAGACACTCGGGGAAGACACGCGAAGGGCTCCTAGGATATCCAAGTTCCTGCAGACAGAAGAAGGAACCTCCCCACACTCACAATTAAGGAACACGGCTGACTCTGTTGGGGAGGATTGGTGCCAACATCCACGCAGCTGACTGGTGTCACAGGTGTTCCCTGGCAGGGGGAATTCCGCTAAATATCTCCCATGTCCAGGGGGACTCACTAGATGCTACCTGCATTTCCAGCCCAACACCCGACTTTCCCCGGCAGCCCGCAATGGGAGACACTCTGTGAAGACACGCGAACGGCTCCTAGTAGGTCCCGGGTGCTGCAGACAGAAGACGGAACCTCCCCACACTCAGAATTCCGGAAAACGGCTGACTGTGTTGGGGAGATTTGGTGCCGCCGTCCACGCAGCTGACTGGTGTCACAGGTGTTCCCTGGCAGGGGGAATTCCGCTAATTACCTCCCATGTCCTGGGGGAGGAACAAGATGCTACCTGCATTTCCAGCCAAACCCCCGCGTTTCCCCGGCAGCCCGCACTGTGAGACACTCGGGGAAGACACGCGAATGGCTCCTAGGAGATCCAAGGTCCTGCAGACAGAAGACGGAATCTCCCCACAATCACAATTCCGGAAAACGGCTGACTGTGTGGGGGAGTTTTGGGGCCGCCGTCCAAGCAGCTGACTGGTGTCACAGGTGTTACCTGGCAGGGGAAATCCGCTAATTAAATCCCCTGTGCAGGGAGAGGCACTAGATGCTACCTGCATTTCCAGCCCATCCCCCGCCTTTCCCCGGCAGCCCGCAATGGGAGACACTCGGGGAAGACACGCGAAGGGCTCCAAGGAGTTCCAAGTTCCTGCAGAAAGAAGACGGAACCTCCCCACACTCACAATTCCGGAACACGGCTGACTGTGTGGGGGAGGTTTGGGGCCGCCCTCCACGCAGCTGAGTGGTGTCAAAGGTGTTCCCTGGCAGGGGGAAGTCCGCTAATTGCCTACCCTGTCCAGGGGGAGGCACTAGATGCTACCTGCATTTCCAGACCAACCCCCGCTTTTCCCCGGCAGCCCGCAAAGTGAGACACTAGGGGAAGACACGCGAATGGCTGCTAGGAAATCCAAGGTCCTGCATACAGAAGACGGAAGCTCCCCACACTCACAATTACGGAACACGGCTGACTGTGTGGGGGAAGTTTGGGGCCGCCGTCCACGCAGCTGACTGGTATCACAGGTGTTACATGGCAGGGGAAATCCACTAATTAAATCCCCTGTAATGTGAGAGGCACTAGATGCTTCCTGAATTTCCAGCACAACCCCCGCATTTCCCTGGCAGCCCGCACAGTCAGACACTCGGGGAAGACAAGGGAATGGCTCCTAGGAGATCCCGGGTGCTGCAGACAGAAGACGGAACCTCCCCACACTCAGAATTCCGGAACACGGCTGACTGTGTGGGGGAGGATTGGGGCCGCCGTCCACGCAGCTGACTGGTGTCACAGGAGTTCCCTGGCAGGGGGAATTCCGCTAATTCACTACCCTGTCCAGGGGGAGGCACCAGATGCTACCTGCATTTCCAGCCCAACCCCCGCATTTCCCCGGCAGCCCGCACAGTCAGACACTCGGGGAAGACACGCGAATGGCTCCTAGTAGATCCAAGGTCCTGCAGACAGAAGACGGAACCTCCCCACAGTCACAATTCCGGAACACGGCTGACTGTGTGGGGGAGGTTTGGGGCCACACTCCAAGCTGCTGAGTGGTGTCAAAGGTGTTCCCTTTCAGGGGGAATTCCGCTAATTGCCTACCCTGTCCAGGGGAAGGCACTAGATACTACCAGCATTTACAGCCCAACCCCCGCATTTCCCCGGCAGCCCGCACAGGCAGACAATCGGGGAAAACATGCGAAGGACTCCTAGGTGATCCCGGGTCCTGCAGACCGAAGTCGGAACCTCCCCACACTCACAATTCCGGAACACTGCTGACTGTTTGGGGGAGGTTTGGGGCCGACATTCACGCAGCTGAGAGGTATCAAAGTTGTTCCCTGGTAGGGGGAATTCCGCTAATTCCCTACCCTGTCCAGGGGGAGGAACCAGATGCTACCTGCATTTCCATCCCAACCCCCGCCTTTCCCCGGCAGCCCGCAATGTGAGACACTCGGGGAAGCCACGCGAAGGGCTCCTAGGGGATCCAAGTTTCTGCAGAGATAAGACTGAACCTCCCCACACTCACAATTCCGGAACACGGCTGACTGTGTGGAGGAGGTTTGGGGCCGCCCTCCCCGCAGCTGAGTGGTGTCGAAGGTGTTCCCTGGCAGGGGGAAGTCCGCTAATTGCCTACCATGCCCAGGGGGAGGCACTAGATGCTACCTGCATTTTCAGCCCAAACCCCGCCTTTCCCCGTAGCCCGCAAAGGGAGACACTAGGGGAAGACACGCGAATGTCTCCAAGGAAATCCAAGGTCCTGCAGACAGAAGACGGAACCTCCCCACACTCACAATTACGGAACACGGCTGACTGTGTGGGGGAGGTTTGGGGCCGCCGTCCACGCAGCTGAATGGTATCACAGGTGTTACCTGGCAGGGGAAATCCGCTAAATAAATCCCCTGTCCAGGGAGAGGCACTACATGCTACCTGCATTTCCAGCCCTACCCCTGCCTTTCCCCGGCAGCCCGCACTGGGAGACACTAGGGGAAGACACCCGAATGGCTCCTAGGAGATCCCGGGTGCTGCAGACCGAACACGGAACCTCCCCACACTCAGAATTCCGGAACAAGGCTGACTGTGTGGGGGAGGATTGGGGCCGCCGTCCACCCAGCTGACTGGTGTCACAGGTTTTCCCTGGCAGGGGGAAGTCCGCTAATTACCTCACATGTCCAGGCGGAGGCAATAGATGATACCTGCATTTCCAGCCCTACCCCTGCCTTTCCCCGGCAGTTCGCACTGGGAGACAGTCGGGGAAGACACGCGAATGGCTCCTAGGAGATCCAAGGTCCTGCAGACAGAAGACGGAACCTCCCCACACTCACAATTCCGGAACACGGCTGACTGTGTGGGGGAGGTTTGGGGCCACACTCCAAGCTGCAGAGTGGTGTCAAAGGTGTTCCCTGTCAGGGGGAAGTCCGCTAATTGCCTACCCTGTCCAGGGGGAGGCACTAGATACTACCAGCATTTACAGCCCATCCCCCGCCTTTTCCCTGCAGTCCGCACTGGGAGACACTCGGGGAAGACACGCGAAGGGCTCTTGGAGACCCAAGTTCCTGCAGACAGAAGACGGAACCTCCCCACACTCACAATTCCGGAACACAGCTGAATGTGTGGGGAAGGTTTGGGGCCGCAATCCAAGCAGCTGAGTGGTGTCAAAGGTGTTCCCTGGCAGGGGGAAGTCCGCTAATTGCCTACCCTGTCCAGGGGGAGGCACTAGATGCTACCTGCATTTCCAGCCCAACCCCCGCCTTTCATCGGGAGCCCGCAATGTGAGACACTCGGGGAACACACGCGAAGGGCTCCTAGGAGATCCCGGGTGCTGCAGACAGAAGACAGAACCTCCCCAAACTCAGAAATCCGGAACACGGTTGACTGTGTGTGGGAGGTTTGAGGCCGCCATCCACGCAGCTGACTGGTGTCACAGTTGTTCCCTGGCAGGGGGAATTCCGCTAAATACCTCCCATGTCCAGGGTGGGCACTAGATGCTACCTGCATTTCCAGCCCAACCACCGCCTTTCCCTGGCAGCCCGCACTGGGCGACACTCGGGGAAGACACGCGAAGCGCTCCTAAGAGATCCAAGGTCCTGCAGACAGAAGACGGAACCTTCCCACACTCACAATTCCGGAACACGGCTGACTGTGTGGGGGAGGTTTGGGGCCGCCCTCCAAGCAGCTGAGTGGTGTCAAAGTTGTTCCCTCGCAGGGGTAAGTCCTCTAATTGCCTACCCTGTCCAGGGGGAGGCACTAGATGCTACCTGCATTTCCAGCCCAACCCCCGCTTTCCCCAGCAGCCCGCAATGGGAGACACTCTGGGAAGACACGCGAAGGGATCCTAGGATATCCAAGTTCCTGCAGACAGAAGAAGGAACCTCCCCACACTCACAATTAAGGAACACGGCTGACTGTGTTGGGGAGGATTGGTGCCGACCTCCACGCAGCTGACTGGTGTCACAGGTGTTCCCTGGCAGGGGGAATTCCGCTAAATATCTCCCATGTCCAGGGGGACTCACTAGATGCTACCTGCATTTCCAGCCCAACCCCGGTCTTTCCCCGGCAGCCCGCAATGGGAGACACTCTGGGAAGACACGCGAACGGCTCCTAGTAGATCCCGGGTGCTGCAGAGAGAAGACGGAACCTCCCCACACTCAGAATTCCGGAAAACGGCTGACTGTGTTGGGGAGGTTTGGTGACGCCGTCCACGAAGCTGACTGGTGTCACAGGTGTTCCCTGGCAGGGGGAATTCCGCTAATTACCTCCCATGTCCTGGGGGAGGCACAAGATGCTACCTGCATTTCCAGCCAAACCCCCGCCTTTCCCCGGCATCCCGCACTGTGAGACACTCGGGGAAGACACGCGAATGGCTCCTAGGAGATCCAAGGTCCTGCAGACAGAAGACGGAACCTCCCCACAGTCACAATTCCGGAACACTGCTGACTGTTTGGGGGAGGTTTGGGGCCGACATTCACGCAGCTGAGAGGTATCAAAGTTGTTCCCTGGTAGGGGGAATTCCGCTAATTCCCTACCCTGTCCAGGGGGAGGCACCAGATGCTACCTGCATTTCCAGCCCAACCCCCGCCTTTCCCCGGCAGCCCGCAATGTGAGACACTCGGGGAAGCCACGCGAAGGGCTCCTAGGGGATCCAAGTTTCTGCAGAGATAAGACTGAACCTCCCCACACTCACAATTCCGGAACACGGCTGACTGTGTGGAGGAGGTTTGGGGCCGCCCTCCCCGCAGCTGAGTGGTGTCGAAGGTGTTCCCTGGCAGGGGGAAGTCCGCTAATTGCCTACCATGCCCAGGGCGAGGCACTAGATGCTACCTGCATTTTCAGCCCAAACCACGCATTTCCCCGTAGCCCGCAAAGGGAGACACTAGGGGAAGACACGCGAATGTCTCCAAGGAAATCCAAGGTCCTGCAGACAGAAGACGGAACCTCCCCACACTCACAATTACGGAACACGGCTGACTGTGTGGGGGAGGTTTGGGGCCGCCGTCCACGCAGCTGAATGGTATCACAGGTGTTACCTGGCAGGGGAAATCCGCTAAATAAATCCCCTGTCCAGGGAGAGGCACTACATGCTACCTGCATTTCCAGCCCTACCCCTGCCTTTTCCCGGCAGCCCGCACTGGGAGACACTCGGGGAAGACACCCGAATGGCTCCTAGGAGATCCCGGGTGCTGCAGACCGAACACGGAACCTCCCCACACTCAGAATTCCGGAACAAGGCTGACTGTGTGGGGGAGGATTGGGGCCGCCGTCCACCCAGCTGACTGGTGTCACAGGTGTTCCCTGGCAGGGGGAAGTCCGCTAATTACCTCACATGTCCAGGCGGAGGCAATAGATGATACCTGCATTTCCAGCCCTACCCCTGCCTTTCCCCGGCAGCTCGCACTGGGAGACAGTCGGGGAAGACACGCGAATGGCTCCTAGGAGATCCAAGTTCCTGCAGACAGAAGACGGAACCTCCCCACACTCACAATTCCGGAACACGGCTGACTGTGTGGGGGAGGTTTGGGGCCACACTCCAAGCTGCAGAGTGGTGTCAAAGTTGTTCCCTGTCAGGGGGAAGTCCGCTAATTGCCTACCCTGTCCAGGGGAGGCACTAGATACTACCAGCATTTACAGCCCATCCCCCGCCTTTTCCCTGCAGTCCGCACTGGGAGACACTCGGGGAAGACACGCGAAGGGCTCTTGGAGACCCAAGTTCCTGCAGACAGAAGACGGAACCTCCCCACACTCACAATTCCGGAACACGGCTGAATGTGTGGGGAAGGTTTGGGGCCGCACTCCAAGCAGCTGAGTGGTGTCAAAGGTGTTCCCTGGCAGGGGGAAGTCCGCTAATTGCCTACCCTGTCCAGGGGGAGGCACTAGATGCTACCTGCATTTCCAGCCCAACCCCCGCCTTTCATCGGGAGCCCGCAATGTGAGACACTCGGGGAACACACGCGAAGGGCTCCTAGGAGATCCCGGGTGCTGCAGACAGAAGACAGAACCTCCCCAAACTCAGAAATCCGGAACACGGTTGACTGTGTGTGGGAGGTTTGAGGCTGCCATCCACGCAGCTGACTGGTGTCACAGTTGTTCCCTGGCAGGGGGAATTCCGCTAAATACCTCCCATGTCCAGGGTGGGCACTAGATTCTACCTGCATTTCCAGACCAACCACCGCCTTTCCCTGGCAGCCCGCACTGGGAGACACTCGGGGAAGACACGCGAAGCGCTCCTAGGAGATCCAAGGTCCTGCAGACAGAAGACGGAACCTTCCCACACTCACAATTCCGGAACACGGCTGACTGTGTGGGGGAGGTTTGGGGCCGCCCTCCAAGCAGCTGAGTAGTGTCAAAGTTGTTCCCTCGCAGGGGTAAGTCCTCTAATTGCCTACCCTGTCCAGGGGGAGGCACTAGATGCTACCTGCATTTCCAGCCCAACCCCCGCTTTCCCCAGCAGCCCGCAATGGGAGACACTCTGGGAAGACACGCGAAGGGCTCCTAGGATATCCAAGTTCCTGCAGACAGAAGAAGGAACCTCCCCACACTCACAATTAAGGAACACGGCTGACTGTGTTGGGGAGGATTTGTGCCGACCTCCACGCAGCTGACTGGTGTCACAGGTGTTCCCTGGCAGGGGGAATTCCGCTAAATATCTCCCATGTCCAGGGGGACTCACTAGATGCTACCTGCATTTCCAGCCCAACACCCGACTTTCCCCGGCAGCCCGCAATGGGAGACACTCTGTGAAGACACGCGAACGGCTCCTAGTAGATCCCGGGTGCTGCAAACAGAAGACGGAACCTCCCCACACTCAGAATTCCGGAAAACGGCTGACTGTGTTGGGGAGGTTTGGTGCCGCCGTCCACGCAGCTGACTGGTGTCACAGGTGTTACCTGGCAGGGGGAATTCCGCTAATTGCCTACCCTGTCCAGGGGGAGGCACTAGATGCTACCTGCATTTCCAGCCAAACCCCCGCCTTTCCCCGGCATCCCGCACTGTGAGACACTCGGGGAAGACACGCGAATGGCTCCTAGGAGATCCAAGGTCCTGCAGACAGAAGACGGAACCTCCCCACAATCACAATTCCGGAACACGGCTGACTGTGTGGGGGAGTTTTGGGGCCGCCGTCCAAGCAGCTGACTGGTGTCACAGGTGTTACCTGGAAGGGGAAATCCGCTAATTAAATCCCCTGTCCAGGGAGAGGCACTAGATTCTACCTGCATTTCCAGCACATCCCCCGCATTTCCCCGGCAGCCCGCAATGGGAGACACTCGGGGAAGACACGCGAAGGGCTGCAAGGAGTTCCAAGTTCCTGCAGAAAGAAGACGGAACCTCCCCACACTCACAATTCCGGAACACGTCTGACTGTTTGGGGGAGTTTTGGGGCCGCCCTCCACGCAGCTGAGTGGTGTCGAAGGTGTTCCCTGGCAGGGGGAAGTCCGCTAATTGCCTAACCTGTCCAGGGGGAGGCACTCGATGCTACCTGCATTTTCCTCCCAACCCCCGCCTTTCCCCGTAGCCCGCAAAGGGAGTCACTAGGGGAAGACACGCGAATGGCTCCTAGGAAATCCAAGGTCCTGCAGACAGAAGACGGATCCTCCCCACACTCACAATTACGGAACACAGCTGACTGTGTGGGGGAGGTTTGGGGCCGCCATCCACGCAGCTGACTGGTATCACAGGTGTTACCTGGCAGGGGAAATCCGCTAAATAAATCCCCTGTCCAGGGAGAGGCACTAGATGCTACCTGCATTTCCAGCGCAACTCCCGCATTTCCCCGGCAGCCCGCATAGTCAGACACTCGGGGAAGACACGCGAATTGCTCCTAGGTGATCCCGGGTGCTGCAGACCGAAGACGGAACCTCCCCACACTCAGAATTCCGGAACACGGCTGACTGTGTGGGGGAGGTTTGGGGCCGCCGTCCACGCAGCTGACTGGTGTCAAAGGTGTTCCCTGGCAGGGGGAAGTCCGCTAATTGCCTACCCTGTCCAGGGGGAGGCACTAGATGCTACCTGCATTTCCAGCCCAACCCCCGCCATTCCCCGGGAGACCGCACAGGCAGACAATCGGGGAAAACATGCGAAGGGCTCCTAGGAGATCCCGGGTCCTGCAGACAGAAGTCGGAACCTCCCCACACTCACAATTCCGAAACACGGCTGACTGTTTGGGGGAGATTTGGGGCCGCCCTCCCCGCAGCTGAGTGGTGTCGAAGGTGTTCCCTGACAGGGCTTAAGTCCGCTAATTGCCTACCCTGTCCAGGGGGAGGCACTAGATGCTACCTCCATTTTCAGCCCAACCACCGCCTTTCCCCGTAGCCCGCAAAGGGACACACTAGGGGAAGACACGCGAATGTCTCCTAGGAAATCCAAAGTCCTGCAGACAGAAGACGGAACCTCCCCACACTCTCAATTACGGAACACGGCTGACTGTGTGGGGGAGGTTTGGGGCCGCCTTCCACGCAGCTGACTGGTATCACAGGTGTTATCTGGCAGGGGAAATCCGCTAAATAAATCCCCTGTCCAGGGAGAGGCACTAGATGCTACCTGCATTTCCAGCGCAACTCCAGCATTTAGACGGCAGCCCGCAATGGGAAACACTCGGGGAAGACAAGCGAAGGGCTCCTAGGAGATCCCGGGTGCTGCAGACCGAACACGGAACCTCCCCACACTCAGAATTCCGGAACAAGGCTGACTGTGTGGGGGAGGATTGGGGCCGACGTCCACCCAGCTGACTGGTGTCACAGGTGTTCCCTGGCAGGGGGAAGTCCGCTAATTACCTCACATGTCCAGGCGGAGGCACTAGATGATACCTGCATTTCCAGCCCTAACTCTGCCTTTCCCCGGCAGCCCGCACTGGGAGACACTCGGGGAAGACACGCGAATGGCTCCTAGTAGATCCAAGTTCCTGCAGACAGAAGACGGAACCTCCCCACACTCAATTCCGGAACACGGCTGACTGTGTGGGGGAGGTTTGGGGCCACACTCCAAGCTGCAGAGTGGTGTCAAAGGTGTTCCCTGGCAGGGGGATGTCCGCTAATTGCCTACCCTTTCCAGGGGGAGGCACTAGATGCTACATGCATTTACAGCCCAACCCCCGCCTTTCCCCGGCAACTCGCACAGGCAGAAAATCGGGGAAAATATGCGAAGGGCTCCTAGGAGATCCCGGGTGCTGCAGACAGAAAACGGATCCTCCCCACAATCAGAATTCCGGAACACGGCTGACTGTGTGGGGGAGATTTGGGGCCGCCTTCTACGCAGCTGAGTTGTGTCAAAGGTGTTCCCTGGCAGGGGGAAGTCCGCTAATTACCTACCCTGTCCTGGGGGAGGCACTAGATGCTACCTGCATTTCCAGCCCAACCCCCGACTTTCCCCGGCAGCCCGCACTGAGAGAAACTCGGGGAAGTCACGTGAATGGCTCCTAGGAGATCCAAGGTCCTGCAGACAGAAGACGGAACCTCCCCAAACTCACAATTCCGGAACACGCCTGACAGTGTGGGGGAGGATTGGGGCCGCCCTCCACGCAGCTGAGTGGTGTCAAAGGTGATCCCTGACAGGGCAAGTACGCTAATTGCCTACCATGTGCAGGGGGATGCACTAAATGCTACCTGCATTTCCACACCAACCCCCGTCTTTCCCCGGCTGTCCGCAATGGGAGACACTCGGGGAAGACACGCAAAGGGCTCCTAGGAGATCCAATGTCCTGCAGACAGAAGACGGAACCTCCTCACACTCACAATTCCGGAACACGGCTGACTGTGTGGGGGAGGTTTGGGGCCGCGCTCCAAGCAGCTGAGTGGTGTCAAAGGTGTTCCCTGGCAGTGGGAAGTCCGCTAATTGCCTACCCTGTCCAGGGGGAAGCACTAGATGCTACCTGCATTTCCAGCCCAACCCCCGCCTTTCCCCGGCAGCCCGCAATGGGAGACAATCGGGGAAAACATGCGAAGGGCTCCTAGGAGATCCCGGGTCCTGCAGACAGAAGTCGAAACCTCCCCACACTCACAATTCCGGAACACGGCTGACTGTGTGGGGGAGGAATGGGGCCGCTGTCCACGCAGCTGACTGGAGTCACAGGTGTTCCCTGGCAGGGGGAAGTCCGCTAATTACCTCCGATGACCAGGGGGAGGCACTAGATGCTACCTGCATTTCCACCCCTACCCCCGCATTTCCCTGTCAGCCCGCACTGGCAGACACTCGGGGAAGACACTCGAAGGGCTCCAAGGAGATCCCGGGTGCTGCAGACATAAGACGGATCCTCCCAACACTCAGAATTCCGGAACACGGCTGACTGCGTGGGGGAGGTTTGGGGCCGCCCTCCAAGCAGCTGAGTGGTGTCAAAGGTGTTCCCTGGCAGGGGGAAGTCCGCTAAATACCTCCCATGTCCAGGGGGATTCACTAGATGCTACCTGAATTTCCAGCCCAACCCCAGTCTTTCCCCGGCTGTCCACAATGGCAGACACTCGGGGAAGACACGCGAAGGGCTCCTAGGAGATCCAAGGTCCTGCAGACAGAAGACGGAACCTCCCCACACTCACAATTCCGGAACACGGCTGACTGTGTGGGGGAGCTTTGGGTCCGCCCTCCACACAGCTGAGTGGTGTCAAAGTGTTCCCTGGCAGGGGGAAGTCCGCAAATTGCCTACCCTGTCCAGGGGGAGGCACTAGATGCTACCTGCATTTCCAGCCCAACCCCCACCTTTCCCCGGCAGCCCGCACAGACAGACACTCGGGGAATACACGCGAAGGGCTCCTAGGTGATCCCGGGTGCTGCAGACAGAAGACGGAACCTCCCCACACTCAGAATACCGGAACACGGCTGACTGTGTGGGGGAGGTTTGGGGCCGCCGTCCACGCAGCTGACTGGTGTCACAGGTGTTCCCTGGCAGGGGGAATTCCGCTAAATTTCTCCCATGTCCAGGGGGACTCACTAGATGCTACCTGCATTTCCAGCCCAACCCCGGTCTTTCCCTGGCAGCCCGCAATGGGAGACACTCTGGGAAGACACGCGAACGGCTCCTAGTAGATCCCGGGTGCTGCAGAGAGAAGACGGAACCTCCCCACACTCAGAATTCCGGAAAACGGCTGACTGTGTTGGGGAGGTTTGGTGCCGCCGTCCACGCAGCTGACTGGTGTCACAGGTGTTCCCTGGCAGGGGGAATTCCGCTAATTACCTCCCATGTCCTGGGGGAGGCACAAGATGCTACCTGCATTTCCAGCCTAACCCCCGCCTTTCCCCGGCATCCCGCACTGTGAGACACTCGGGGAAGACACGCGAATGGCTCCTAGGAGATCCAAGGTCCTGCAGACAGAAGACGGAACCTCCCCACAATCACAATTCCGGAACACGGCTGACTGTGTGGGGGAGTTTTGGGGCCGCCGTCCAAGCAGCTGACTGGTGTCACAGGTGTTACCTGGAAGGGGAAATCCGCTAATTAAATCCCCTGTCCAGGGAGAGGCACTAGATTCTACCTGCATTTCCAGCACATCCCCCGCATTTCCCCGGCAGCCCGCAATGGGAGACACTCGGGGAAGACACGCGAAGGGCTGCAAGGAGTTCCAAGTTCCTGCAGAAAGAAGACGGAACCTCCCCACACTCACAATTCCGGAACACGTCTGACTGTGTGGGGGAGTTTTGGGGCCGCCCTCCACGCAGCTGAGTGGTGTCGAAGGTGTTCCCTGGCAGGGGGAAGTCCGCTAATTGCCTAACCTGTCCAGGGGGAGGCACTCGATGCTACCTGCATTTTCCTCCCAACCCCCGCCTTTCCCCGTAGCCCGCAAAGGGAGACACTAGGGGAAGACACGCGAATGGCTCCTAGGAAATCCAAGGTCCTGCAGACAGAAGACGGAACCTCCCCACACTCACAATTACGGAACACGGCTGACTGTGTGGGGGAGGTTTGGGGCCGCCGTCCACGCAGCTGACTGGTATCACAGGTGTTACCTGGCAGGGGAAATCCGCTAAATAAATCCCCTGTCCAGGGAGAGGCTCTAGATGCTACCTGCATTTCCAGCGCAACTCCCGCATTTCCCCGGCAGCCCGCACAGTCAGACACTCGGGGAAGACACGCGAATTGCTCCTAGGTGATCCCGGGTGCTGCAGACCGAAGACGGAACCTCCCCACACTCAGAATTCCGGAACACGGCTGACTGTGTGGGGGAGGTTTGGGGCCGCCGTCCACGCAGCTGACTGGTGTCAAAGGTGTTCCCTGGCAGGGGGAAGTCCGCTAATTGCCTACCCTGTCCAGGGGGAGGCACTAGATGCTACCTGCATTTCCAGCCCAACCCCCGCCTTTCCCCGGGAGACCGCACAGGCAGACAATCGGGGAAAACATGCGAAGGGCTCCTAGGAGATCCCGGGTCCTGCAGACAGAAGTCGGAACCTCTCCACACTCACAATTCCGGAACACTGCTGACCGTTTGGGGGAGGTTTGGGGCCGACTTCACGCAGCTGAGAGGTATCAAAGGTGTTCCCTGGCAGGGGGAATTCCGGTAATTCCCTACCCTGTTCAGGGGGAGGCACCAGATGCTACCTGCATTTCCAGCCCAACCCCCGCAATTCCCCGGCAGCCCGCAATGTGAGACACTCGGGGAAGACACGCGAAGGGCTCCTAGGAGATCCAAGTTTCTGCAGAGATAAGACTGAACCTCCCCACACTCACAATTCCGGAACACGGCTGACTGTGTTGGGGAGGTTTGGGGCCGCCCTCCCCGCAGCTGAGTGGTGTCGAAGGTGTTCCCTGGCAGGGGGAAGTCCGCTAATTGCCTACCCTGTCCAGGGGGAGGCACTAGATGCTACCTGCATTTTCAGCCCAAACCCCGCCTTTCCCCGTAGCCCGCAAAGGGAGACACTAGGGGAAGACACGCGAATGTCTCCAAGGAAATCCAAGGTCCTGCAGAGAGAAGACGGAACCTCCCCACACTCACAATTACAGAACACGGCTGACTGTGTGGGGGAGGTTTGGGGCCGCCGTCCACGCAGCTGACTGATATCACAGGTGTTACCTGGCATGGGAAATCCGCTAAATAAATCCCCTGTCCAGGGAGAGGCACTAGATGCTACCTGCATTTCCAGCGCAACTCCAGCATTTAGACGGCAGCCCGCAATGGGAAACACTCGGGGAAGACACGCGAAGTGCTCCTAGGAGATCCCGGGTGCTGCAGACCGAACACGGAACCTCCCCACACTCAGAATTCCGGAACACGGCTGACTGTGTTGGGGAGGTTTGGGGCCGCCCTCCCCGCAGCTGAGTGGTGTCGAAGGTGTTCCCTGGCAGGGGGAAGTCCGCTAATTGCCTACCCTGTCCAGGGGGAGGCACTAGATGCTACCTGCATTTTCAGCCCAAACCCCGCCTTTCCCCGTAGCCCGCAAAGGGAGACACTAGGGGAAGACACGCGAATGTCTCCAAGGAAATCCAAGGTCCTGCAGAGAGAAGACGGAACCTCCCCACACTCACAATTACGGAACACGGCTGACTGTGTGGGGGAGGTTTGGGGCCGCCGTCCATGCAGCTGACTGATATCACAGGTGTTACCTGGCATGGGAAATCCGCTAAATAAATCCCCTGTCCAGGGAGAGGCACTAGATGCTACCTGCATTTCCAGCGCAACTCCAGCATTTAGACGGCAGCCCGCACTGGGAGACACTCGGGGAAGACACGCGAATGGCTCCTAGTAGATCCAAGTTCCTGCAGACAGAAGACGGAACCTCCCCACACTCAATTCCGGAACACGGCTGACTGTGTGGGGGAGGTTTGGGGCCACAATCCAAGCTGCAGAGTGGTGTCAAAGGTGTTCCCTGGCAGGGGGATGTCCGCTAATTGCCTACCCTTTCCAGGGGGAGGCACTAGATGCTACATGCATTTACAGCCCAACCCCCGCCTTTCCCCGGCAACCCGCACAGGCAGACAATCGGGGAAAATATGCGAAGGGCTCCTAGGAGATCCCGGGTCCTGCAGACAGAAGTCGGAACCTCCCCACACTCAAAATTCCGGAACACGGCTGACTGTGTGGGAGAGATTTGGGGCAGACCTCCACTCAGCTGAGAGGTATCAAAGGTGTTCCCTGGCAGGGGGAATTCCCCTAATTCCCTACCCTGTCCAGTGGGAGGCACCAGATGCTACCTGCATTTCCAGCACAACCCCCGCCTTTCCCCGGCAGCCCGCAATGTGAGACACTCGGGGAAGACACGCGAAGGGCTCCTAGGAGATCCCGGGTGCTGCAGACCGAATACGGAACCTCCGCACACTCAGAATTCCGGAACAAGGCTGACTGTGTGGGGGAGGATTGGGGCCGCCGTCCACCCAGCTGACTGGTGTCACAGGTGTTCCCTGGCAGGGGGAAGTCCGCTAATTACCTACCCTGTCCTGGGGGAGGCACTAGATGCTACCTGCATTTCCAGCCCAACCCCCGACTTTCCCCGGCAGCCCGCACTGAGAGAAACTCGGGGAAGACACGTGAATGGCTCCTAGGAGATCCAAGGTCCTGCAGACAGAAGACGGAACCTCCCCAAACTCACAATTCCGGAACACGCCTGACAGTGTGGGGGAGGATTGGGGCCGCGCTCCAAGCAGCTGAGTGGTGTCAAAGGTGTTCCCTGGCAGTGGGAAGTCCGCTAATTGCCTACCCTGTCCAGGGGGAGGCACTAGATGCTACCTGCATTTCCAGCCCAACCCCCGCTTTTCCCCGGCAGCCCGCAATGGGAGACAATCGGGGAAAACATGCGAAGGGCTCCTAGGAGATCCCGGGTCCTGCAGACAGAAGTCGAAACCTCCCCACACTCACAATTCCGGAACACGGCTGACTGTGTGGGGGAGGAATGGGGCCGCTGTCCACGCAGCTGACTGGAGTCACAGGTGTTCCCTGGCAGGGGGAAGTCCGCTAATTACCTCCGATGACCAGGGGGAGGCACTAGATGCTACCTGCATTTCCAGCCCTACCCCCGCATTTCCCTGTCAGCCCGCACTGGCAGACACTCGGGGAAGACACTCGAAGGGCTCCAAGGAGATCCCGGGTGCTGCAGACATAAGACGGATCCTCCCAACACTCAGAATTCCGGAACACGCCTGACTGGGTGGGGGAGGTTTGGGGCCGCCCTCCAAGCAGCTGAGTGGTGTCAAAGGTGTTCCCTGGCAGGGGGAAGTCCGCTAAATACCTCCCATGTCCAGGGGGATTCACTAGATGCTACCTGCATTTCCAGCCCAACCCCCGTTTTTCCCCGGCTGTCCGCAATGGGAGACACTCGGGGAAGACACGCGAAGGGCTCCTAGGAGATCCAAGGTCCTGCAGAGAGAAGACGGAACCTCCCCACACTCACAATTCCGGAACACGGCTGACTGTGTGGGGGAGCTTTGGGTCCGCCCTCCACACAGCTGAGTGGTGTCAAAGTGTTCCCTGGCAGGGGGAAGTCCGCAAATTGCCTACCCTGTCCAGGGGGAGGCACTAGATGCTACCTGCATTTCCAGCCAAACCCCCACCTTTCCCCGGCAGCCCGCACAGACAGACACTCGGAGAATACACGCGAAGGGCTCCTAGGTGATCCCGGGTGCTGCAGACACAAGACGGAACCTCCCCAAACTCAGAATACCGGAACACGTCTGATTGTGTGGGGGAGGTTTGGGGCCGCCGTCCACGCAGCTGACTGGTGTCACAGGTGTTCCCGGGCAGGGGGAAGTCCGCTAATTACCTCCCATGTCCAGGGGGAGGCGCTAGATGCTACCTGCATTTTCAGCCCAACCCCCGCCTTTCCCCGTAGCCCGCAAAGGGAGACACTAGGGGAAGACAAGCGAATGACTCCAAGGAAATCCAAGGTCCTGCAGATAGAAGACGGAACCTCCCCACACTCACAATTACGGAACACGGCTGACTGTGTGGGGGAGGTTTGGGGCCGCCGTCCACGCAGCTGACTGGTATCACAGGTGTTACGTGGCAGGGGAAATCCGCTAAAAAAATCCCCTGTCCAGGCGGAGGCACTAGATGATACCTGCATTTCCAGCCCTACCCCTGCCTTTCCCCGGCAGCCCGCACTGGGAGACACTCGGGGAAGACACGCGAAGGGCTCCTAGGAGATCCCGGGTGCTGCAGACAGAAAACAGATCCTCCCCACACTCACAATTCCGGAACACTGCTGACTGTTTGGGGGAGGTTTGGGGCCGACCTTCACGCAGCTGAGAGGTATCAAAGGTGTTCCCTGGTAGGGGGAATTCCGCTAATTCCCTACCCTGTCCAGGGGGAGGCACCAGATGCTACCTGCATTTCCAGCCCAACCCCCGCCTTTCCCCGACAGCCCGCAATGAGAGACACTCGGGGAAGACACGCGAAGGGCTCCTAGGAGATCCAAGTTTCTGCAGAGATAAGACTGAACCTCCCCACACTCACAATTCCGGAACACGGCTGACTGTGTGGGGGAGGTTTGGGGCCGCCCTCCCCGCAGCTGAGTGGTGTCGAAGGTGTTCCCTGGCAGGGGGAAGTCCGCTAATTGCCTACCCTGTCCAGGGGGAGGCACAAGATGCTACCTGCATTTTCAGCCCAAACCCCGCCTTTCCCCGTAGCCCGCAAAGGGAGACACTAGGGGAAGACACGCGAATGTCTCCAAGGAAATCCAAGGTCCTGCAGACAGAAGACGGAACCTCCCCACACTCACAATTACGGAACACGGCTGACTGTGTGGGGGAGGTTTGGGGCCGCCGTCCACGCAGCTGACTGGTATCACAGGTGTTACCTGGCAGGGGAAATCCGCTAAATAATTCCCCTGTCCAGGGAGAGGCACTAGATGCTACCTGCATTTCCAGCGCAACTCCAGCATTTCCACGGCATCCCGCAATGGGAAACACTCGGGGAAGACACGCGAAGGGCTCCTAGTAGATCCCGGGTGCTGCAGACCGAACACGGAACCTCCCCACACTCAGAATTCCGGAACAAGGCTGACTGTGTGGGGGAGGATTGGGGCCGACGTCCACCCAGCTGACTGGTGTCACAGGTGTTCCCTGCCAGGGGGAAGTCCGCTAATTACCTCACATGTCCAGGGGGAGGCGCTAGATGCTACCTGCATTTTCAGCACAACCCCCGCCTTTCCCCGTAGCCCGCAAAGGGAAACACTAGGGGAAGACAAGCGAATGACTCCAAGGAAATCCAAGGTCCTGCAGATTTAAGACGGAACCTCCCCACACTCACAATTACGGAACACGGCTGACTGTGTGGGGGAGGTTTGGGGCCGCCGTCCACGCAGCTGACTGGTATCACAGGTGTTACGTGGCAGGGGAAATCCGCTAAAAAAATCCCCT
The DNA here is from genome assembly GCF_036321535.1 of Camelus dromedarius. Classification (NCBI taxonomy): domain Eukaryota; kingdom Metazoa; phylum Chordata; class Mammalia; order Artiodactyla; family Camelidae; genus Camelus; species Camelus dromedarius. Next base: position 403,562 of record NW_026989804.1, read on the forward strand.
GTCCAGGCGGAGGCACTAGATGATACCTGCATTTCCAGCCCTACCCCTGCCTTTCCCCGGCAGCCCGCACTGGGAGACACTCGGGGAAGACACGCGAAGGGCTCCTAGGAGATCCCGGGTGCTGCAGACAGAAAACAGATCCTCCCCACAATCAGAATTCCGGAACACGGCTGACTGTGGGGGAGTTTTGGGGCCGCCTTCTACGCAGCTGAGTTGTGTCAAAGGTGTTCCCTGGCAGGGGTAATTCCGCTAATTACCTACCCTGTCCTGTGGGAGGCACCAGATGCTACCTGCATTTCCAGCCGAACCCCCGAATTTCCCCGGCAGGCCGCACTGGGAGATACTCGGGGAAGACACGTTAATGGCTCCTAGGAGATCCAAGGTCCTGCAGACAGAAGACGGAACCTCCCCAAACTCACAATTCCGGAACACGCCTGACAGTGTGGGGGAGGTTTGGGGCCGCCCTCCACGCAGCTGAGTGGTGTCAAAGGTGATCCCTGACAGGGCAAGTACGCTAATTGCCTACACTGTCAAGGGGGATGCACTAGATGCTACCTGCATTTCCAGACCAACCCCCGCCTTTCCCCGGCAGCCCGCACTGGCAGACACTCGGGGAAGACACCGCATGGCTCCTAGGAGATCCAAGTTCCTGCAGACAGAAGATGGAACCTCCCCACACTCAGAATTCCGGAACACGGATGACTGTGTGGGGGAGGTTTGGGGCCACACTCCAAGCTGCTGAGTGGTGTCAAAGGTGTTCCCTTTCAGGGGGAAGTCCGCTAATTGCCTACCCTGTCCAGGGGAAGGCACTAGATACTACCAGCATTTACAGCCCAACCCCCGCATTTCCCCGGCAGCCCGCACAGGCAGACAATCGGGGAAAACATGCGAAGGGCTCCTAGGAGATCCCGGGTCCTGCAGACCGAAGTCGGAACCTCCCCACACTCACAATTCCGGAACACTGCTGACTGTTTGGGGGAGGTTTGGGGCCGACCTTCACGCAGCTGAGAGGTATCAAAGGTGTTCCCTGGTAGGGGGAATTCCGCTAATTCCCTACCCTGTCCAGGGGGAGGCACCAGATGCTACCTGCATTTCCAGCCCAACCCCCGCCTTTCCCCGACAGCCCGCAATGAGAGACACTCGGGGAAGACACGCGAAGGGCTCCTAGGAGATCCAAGTTTCTGCAGAGATAAGACTGAACCTCCCCACACTCACAATTACGGAACACGGCTGACTGTGTGGGGGAGGTTTGTGGCCGCCGTCCACGCAGCTGACTGGTATCACAGGTGTTACCTGGCAGGGGAATTCCGCTAAATAATTCCCCTGTCCAGGGAGAGGCACTAGATGCTACCTGCATTTCCAGCGCAACTCCAGCATTTCCACGGCATCCCGCAATGGGAAACACTCGGGGAAGACACGCGAAGGGCTCCTAGTAGATCCCGGGTGCTGCAGACCGAACACGGAACCTCCCCACACTCAGAATTCCGGAACAAGGCTGACTGTGTGGGGGAGGATTGGGGCCGACGTCCAACCAGCTGACTGGTGTCACAGGTGTTCCCTGGCAGGGGGAAGTCCGCTAATTACCTCACATGTCCAGGCGGAGGCACTAGATGATACCTGCATTTCCAGACCTACCCCTGCCTTTCCCCGGCAGCCCGCACTGGGAGACACTCGGGGAAGACACGCGAAGGGCTCCTAGGAGATCCAAGGTCCTGCAGACAGAAGACGGAACCTCCCCACACTCAATTCCGGAACACGGCTGACTGTGTGGGGGAGGTTTGGGGCCACACTCCAAGCTGCAGAGTGGTGTCAAAGGTGTTCCCTGTAAGGGGGAAGTCCGCTAATTGCCTACCCTGTCCAGGGGGAGGCACTAGATACTACCAGCATTTACAGCCCATCCCCCGCCTTTTCCCGGCAGTCCGCACTGGCAGAAACTCGGGAAGACACGCGAAGTGCTCCTAGGAGATCCAAGGTCCTGCAGACAGAAGACGGAACCTCCCCACACTCACAATTCCGGAACACGGCTGACTGTGCAAGGGAGGTTTGGGGCCTCCCTCAACGCAGCTGAGTGATGTCAAAGGTGTTCCCTGGCAGGGGGAAGTCCGCTAATTGCCTACCCTTTCCAGGGGGAGGCACTAGGTGCTACATGCATTTACAGCCCAACCCCCGCCTTTCCCCGGCAGCCCGCACAGGCAGACAATCGGGGAAAATATGCGAAGGGCTCCTAGGAGATCCCGGGTCCTGCAGACAGAAGTCGGAACCTCCCCACACTCAAAATTCCGGAACACGGCTGACTGTGTGGGGGAGGTTTGGGGCAGACCTCCACGCAGCTGAGAGGCATCAAAGGTGTTCTCTGGCAGGGGGAATTCCCCTAATTCCCTACCCTGTCCAGTGGGAGGCACCAGATGCTACCTGCATTTCCAGCACAACCCCCGGCTTTCCCCGGCAGCCCGCAATGTGAGACACTCGGGGAAGACACGCGAAAGGCTCCTATGAGATCCCGGGTGCTGCAGACAGAAAACGGATCCTCCCCACAATCAGAATTCCGGAACACGGCTGACTGTGTGGGGGAGGATTGGGGCCGCCCTCCACGCAGCTGAGTGGTGTCAAAGGTGATCCCTGACAGGGCAAGTACGCTATTTGCCTACCATGTGCAGGGGGATGCACTAAATGCTACCTGCATTTCCACACCAACCCCCGTCTTTCCCCGGCTGTCCGCAATGGGAGACACTCGGGGAAGACACGCGAAGGGCTCCTAGGAGATCCAATGTCCTGCAGACAGAAGACGGAACCTCCTCACACTCACAATTCCGGAACACGGCTGACTGTGTGGGGGAGGTTTGGGGCCGCGCTCCAAGCAGCTGAGTGGTGTCAAAGGTGTTCCCTGGCAGTGGGAAGTCCGCTAATTGCCTACCCTGTCCAGGGGGAGGCACTAGATGCTACCTGCATTTCCAGCCCAACTCCCGCCTTTCCCCGGCAGCCCGCAATGAGAGACAATCGGGGAAAACATGCGAAGGGCTCCTAGGAGATCCCGGGTCCTGCAGACAGAAGTCGAAACCTCCCCACACTCACAATTCCGGAACACGGCTGACTGTGTGGGGGAGGAATGGGGCCGCCGTCCACGCAGCTGACTGGAGTCACAGGTGTTCCCTGGCAGGGAGAATTCCGCTAATTACCTCCCATGACCAGGGGGAGGCACTAGATGCTACCTGCATTTCCAGCCCTACCCCCGCATTTCCCTGTCAGCCCGCACTGGCAGACACTCGGGGAAGACACTCGAAGGGCTCCAAGGAGATCCCGGGTGCTGCAGACATAAGACGGATGCTCCCAACACTCAGAATTCCGGAACACGGCTGACTGCGTGGGGGAGGTTTGGGGCCGCCCTCCAAGCAGCTGAGTGGTGTCACAGGTGTTACCTGGCAGGGGAAATCCGCTAATTAAATCCCCTGTCCAGGGAGAGGCACTAGATGCTACCTGCATTTCCAGCCCAACCCCCGGCTTTCCCCGGCTGCCCGCACTGGGAGGCACTCGGGGAAGACAACCGAATGGCTCCTAGGAGATCCAAGGTCCTGCAGACAGAAGACGGACCCTCCCACACTCACAATTCCGGAACACGGCTGACTGTGTTGGGGAGGTTTGGGGCCGCCCTCCAAGCAGCTGAGTGGTGTCAAAGGTGTTCCCTGGCACGGGGAAGTCCGCTAAATACCTCCCATGTCCAGGGGGATTCACTAGATGCTACCTGCATTTCCAGCCCAACCCCCGTCTTTCCCCGGCTGTCCGCAATGGGAGACACTCGGGGAAGACACGCGAAGGGCTCCTAGGAGATCCAAGGTCCTGCAGACAGAAGACGGAACCTCCCCACACTCACAATTCCGGAACACGGCTGACTGTGTGGGGGAGCTTTGGGTCCGCCCTCCACACAGCTGAGTGGTGTCAAAGTGTTCCCTGGCAGGGGGAAGTCCGCAAATTGCCTACCCTCTCCAGGGGGAGGCACTAGATGCTACCTTCATTTCCAGCCCAACCCCCACCTTTCCCCGGCAGCCCGCACAGACAGACACTCGGGGAATACACGCGAAGGGCTCCTAGGTGATCCCGGGTGCTGCAGACAGAAGACGGAACCTCCCCACACTCACAATTCCGGAACACGGCTGACTGTGTGGGGGAGGAATGGGGCCGCCGTCCACGCAGCTGACTGGAGTCACAGGTGTTCCCTGGCAGGGAGAATTCCGCTAATTACCTCCCATGACCAGGGGGAGGCACTAGATGCTACCTGAATTTCCAGCCCTACCCCCGCATTTCCCTGTCAGCCCGCACTGGCAGACACTCGGGGAAGACACTCGAAGGGCTCCAAGGAGATCCCGGGTGCTGCAGACATAAGACGGATGCTCCCAACACTCAGAATTCCGGAACACGGCTGACTGCGTGGGGGAGGTTTGGGGCTGCCCTCCAAGCAGCTGAGTGGTGTCACAGGTGTTACCTGGCAGGGGAAATCCGCTAATTAAATCCCCTGTCCAGGGAGAGGCACTAGATGCTACCTGCATTTCCAGCCCAACCCCCGGCTTTCCCCGGCTGCCCGCACTGGGAGGCACTCGGGGAAGACAACCGAATGGCTCCTAGGAGATCCAAGGTCCTGCAGACAGAAGACGGACCCTCCCACACTCACAATTCCGGAACACGGCTGACTGTGTTGGGGAGGTTTGGGGCCGCCCTCCAAGCAGCTGAGTGGTGTCAAAGGTGTTCCCTGGCACGGGGAAGTCCGCTAAATACCTCCCATGTCCAGGGGGATTCACTAGATGCTACCTGCATTTCCAGCCCAACCCCCGTCTTTCCCCGGCTGTCCGCAATGGGAGACACTCGGGGAAGACACGCGAAGGGCTCCTAGGAGATCCAAGGTCCTGCAGACAGAAGACGGAACCTCCCCACACTCACAATTCCGGAACACGGCTGACTGTGTGGGGGAGCTTTGGGTCCGCCCTCCACACAGCTGAGTGGTGTCAAAGTGTTCCCTGGCAGGGGGAAGTCCGCAAATTGCCTACCCTGTCCAGGGGGAGGCACTAGATGCTACCTTCATTTCCAGCCCAACCCCCACCTTTCCCCGGCAGCCCGCACAGACAGACACTCGGGGAATACACGCGAAGGGCTCCTAGGTGATCCCGGGTGCTGCAGACAGAAGACGGAACCTCCCCACACTCACAATTACGGAACACGGCTGACTGTGTGGGGTAGGTTTGGGGCCGCCATCCACGCAGCTAACTGGTATCACAGGTGTTACCTGGCAGGGGAAATCCGCTAAAAAAATCCCCTGTCCAGGCGGAGGCACTAGATGATACCTGCATTTCCAGACATACCCCTGCCTTTCCCCGGCAGCCCGCACTGGGAGACACTCGGGGAAGACACGCGAAGGGCTCCTAGGAGATCCCGGGTGCTGCAGACAGAAAACGGATCCTCCCCACAATCAGAATTCCGGAACACGGCTGACTGTGTGGGGGAGTTTTGGGGCCGCCTTCTACGCAGCTGAGTGGTGTCAAAGGTGATCCCTGACAGGGCAAGTACGCTAATTGCCTACCCTGTCCAGGGGGATGCACTAGATGCTACCTGCATTTCCAGACCAACCCCCGCCTTTCCCCGGCAGCCCGCACTGGCAGACACTCGGGGAAGACACCGCATGGCTCCTAGGAGATCCAAGTTCCTGCAGACAGAAGACGGAACCTCCCCACACTCAGAATTCCGGAACACGACTGACTGTATGGGGGAGGATTGGGGCCGCCGTCCACGCAGCTGACTGGTGTCACAGGTGTTCCCTGGCAGGGGGAATTCCGCTAATTAAATCTTCTGTCCAGGGGGAGGCACTAGATGCTACCTGCATTTGCAGCCCAACCCCCGCCTTTCCCCGGCCGCCCGCAAAGGGAGACACTCGGGGAAGACACGCGAATGGCTCCTAGGAGATCCCGGGTGCTGCATACAGAGGACGGAACCTCCCCACACTCAGGATTCCGGAACATGGCTAACAGTGTGGGGGTAGTTTGGGGCCGCCGTCCACGCAGCTGACTGGTGTCACAGGTGTTACCAGGCAGTGGAAATCCGCTAAATAAATCCCCTGTCCAGGGAGAGGCACTAGATGCTACCTGCATTTCCAGCCCAACACCCAACTTTCCCCGGCTGCCCGCACTGGGAGACACTCGGGGAAGACCCCCGAATGGCTCCTAGGAGATCCAAGGTCCTGCAGACAGAAGACGGAACCTCCCCACACTCAAAATTCCGGAACACGGCTGACTGTGTGTGGGAGGTTTGGGGCCACCCTCCAAGCAGCTGAGTGGTGTCAAAGTGTTCCAAGGCCGGGGGAAGTCCGCTAATTACCTCTCATGTCCAGGGGGATTCACTACATGCTACCTGCATTTACAGCCCAACCCCCGCCTTTCCCCGGCTGTCCGCAATGGGAGAAACTCGGGGATGACACGCGAAGGCTCCTAGGAGATCCAAGGTCCTGCAGACAGAAGACGGAACCTCCCCACACTCACAATTCCGGGACTCGGCTGACAGTGTGGGGGAGTTGTGAAGACACCCTCGAAGCAGCTGAGTGGTGTTAAAAGTGTTCCCTGGCAGGGGGAAGTCCGCTAATTGCCTACCCTGTCCAGGGGGACGCACTAGATGCTATCTGCATTTCCAGCACAACCCCCGCATTTCCCCGGCAGCCCGCAATGGGAGACACTCGGGGAAGACTCGCGAAAGTCTCCTAGGAGATCCCGGGTGTTGCAGACAGAAGACGGAACCTCCCAACACTCAGAATTCCGGAACACGGCTGACTGTGTGGGGGAGTTTTGGGGCCGTCGTCCACGCAGCTGACTGGTGTCACAGGTGTTCCCTGGCAGGGGGAATTCCGCTAATTAAATCTTCTGTCCAGGGGGAGGCACTAGATGCTACCTGCATTTGCAGCCCAACCCCCGCCTTTCCCCGGCCGCCCGCAATGGGAGACACTCGGGGAAGACACGCGAATGGCTCCTAGGAGATCCCGGGTGCTGCATACAGAGGACGGAACCTCCCCACACTCAGAATTCCGGAACACGGCTGACTGTGTGGGGGAATTTTGGGGCCGCCGTCCACGCAGCTGACTGGTGTCACAGGTGTTACCTGGCAGTGGAAATCCGCTAAATAAATCCCCTGTCCAGAGAGAGGCACTTGATGCTACCTGCATTTCCAGCCCAACCCACAACTTTCCCCGGCTGCCCGCACTGGGAGACACTCGGGGAAGACGCCCGAATGGCTCCTAGGAGATCCAAGGTCCTTTAGACAGAAGACGGAACCTCCCACACTCACAACTCCGGAACACGGCTGACTGTGTGTGGGAGGTTTGGGGCCACCCTCCAAGCAGCTGAGTGGTGTCAAAGTGTTCCAAGGCAGGGGGAATTCCGCTAATTACCTCCCATGTCCAGGGGGATTCACTAAATGCTACCTGCATTTACAGCCCAACCCCCGCCTTTCCCCGGCTGTCCGCAATGGGAGACACTCGGGGATGACACGCGAAGGGCTCCTAGGAGATCCAAGGTCCTGCAGACAGAAGACGGAACCTCCCCACACTCACAATTCCGGAACAAGGCTGACTGTGTGGGGGACGTTTGGGTCCGTCCTCCACGCAGCTGAGTGGTGTCAAAGGTGTTCCCTGGCAGTGGGAAGTCCGCTAATTGCCTACCCTGTCCAGGGGGAGGCACTAGATGCTACCTGCATTTCCAGCCCAACCCCCGCTTTGCCCGGCAGCCCGCAATGGGAGACAATCGGGGAATACATGCGAAGGGCTCCTAGGAGATCCCGGGTCCTGCAGACAGAAGTCGAAACCTCCCCACACTCACAATTCCGGAACACGGCTGACAGTTTGGGGGAGGTTTGGGGACGACCTCGACGCAGCTGATTGGAGTCACAGGTGTTCCCTGGCAGGGGGAAGTCCGCAAATTGCCTACCATGTCCAGGGGGAGGCACTAGATGCTACCTGCATTTCCAGCCCAGCCCCCACCTTTCCCCGGCAGCCCGCACAGACAGACACTCGGGGAATACACGCGAAGGGCTCCTAGGTGATCCCGGGTGCTGCAGACAGAAGACGGAACCTCCCCACACTCAGAATTCCGGAACACGGCTGACTGTGTGGGGGAGGTTTGGGGCCGCCGTCCACGCAGCTGACTGGTGTCACAGGTGTTCACGGGCAGGGGGAAGTCCGCTAATTACCTCCCATGTCCAGGGGGAGGCACTAGATACTACCTGCATTTCCAGCACTACCCCCGCCTTTCCCTGGCAGCCCGCATTGGCAGACACTCGGGGAAGACACGCGAAGGGCTCCAAGGGGATCCTGGGTGCTGCAGACAGAAGACGGATCCTACCAACACTCAGAATTCCGGAACAAGGCTGACTGTGTGGGGGAGGTTTGGGGCGGCCTTCCAAGCAGCTGAGTGGTGTCAAAGGTGTTCCCTGGCAGGGGGAAGTCCGCTAATTACCTCCCATGTCCAGGGGGAGGCACTAGATGCTTCCTGCATTTCCAGCCCAACCCCCGCCTTTCCCCGGCTTTCCGCTATGGGAGACACACGGGGAAGACACGCGAAGGGCTCCTAGGTGATCCAAGGTCCTGCAGACAGAAGACGGAACCTCCTCACACTCACAAATCCGGAACACGGCTGACTGTGTGGGGGAGGTTTGGGGCCGCCCTCCAAGCAGCTGAGTGGTGTCAAAGGTGTTCCCTGGCAGGGGGAATTCCGCTAATTGCGTACCATGTCCAGGGGGAGGCACTAGATTCTACCTGCATTTCCATCCCTACCCCCGCATTTTTCCGGCAGCCCGCAATGGGAGACACTCGGGGAAGTCATGCGTAGGGCACCTAGGAGATCCCGGGAGCTGCAGACAGAAGACGGAACCTCCCCACACTCAGAATTCCGGAACACGGCTGAATGTGTGGGGGAAGTTTGGGGCCGCCGTCCACGCAGCTGACTGGTGTCAGAGGTGTTACCTGGCAGGGGAAATCCGCTAATTAAATCCCCTGTCCAGGCGGAGGCACTAGATGCTACCTGCATTTCCACCCCAACCCCCGCCTTTCCACTGCAGCCCGCAATGGGAGACACTCGGGGAAGACACGCGAAGGGTTCTAGGAGATCCAAGGTCCTGCAGACAGAAGACGGAACCTCCTCACACTCACAATTCCGGGACTCGGCTGACAGTGTGGGGGATTTGTGAAGACACACTCGAAGCAGCTGTGTGGTGTTAAAAGTGTTCCCTGGCAGGGGGAAGTCCGCTAATTGCCTACCCTGTCCAGGGGTCGCACTAGATGCTATCTGCATTTCCAGCACAACCCGCGAATTTCCCCGGCAGCCCGCAATGGGAGACACTCGGGGAAAACTCGCGAAGGTCTCCTAGGAGATCCCGGGTGTTGCAGACAGAAGACGGAACCTCCCAACACTCAGAATTCCGGAACACGGCTGACTGTGTGGGGGAGTTTTGGGGCCGTCGTCCACGCAGCTGACTGGTGTCACAGGTGTTACCTGGCAGTGGAAATCCGCTAATTAAATCCCCTGTCCAGGGAGAGGCACTAGATGCTACCTGCATTTCCAGCCCAACCCCCAACTTTCCCCGGCTGCCCGCACTGGGAGACACTCGGGGAAGGCCCCCGAATGGCTCCTAGGAGATCCAAGGTCCTGCAGACAGAAGACGGAACCTCCCACACTCACAATTCCGGAACAAGGCTGACTGTGTGTGGGAGGTTTGGGGCCACACTCCAAGCAGCTGAGTGGTGTCAAAGTGTTCCAAGGCAGGGGGAAGTCCGCTAATTACCTCCCATGTCCAGGGGTATTCACTAGATGCTACCTGCATTTACAGCCCAACCCCCGCCTTTCCCCGGCTGTCCGCAATGGGAGACACTCGGGGATGACACGCGAAGGGCTCCTAGGAGACCCAAGGTCCTGCAGACAGAAGACGGAACCTCCCCACACTCACAACTCCGGAACAAGGCTGACTGTGTGGGGGAGGTTTGGGTCCGTCCTCCACGCAGCTGAGTGGTGTCAAAGTGTTCCCTGGCACGGGGAAGTCCGCTAATTGCCTACCCTGTCCAGGGGGAGGCACTAGATGCTACCTGCATTTCCAGCCCAACCCCCGCCTTTCCCCGGCTGTCCGCAATGGGAGACACTCGGGGAAGACACGCGAAGGGCTCCTAGGAGATCCAATGTCCTGCAGACAGAAGACGGAACCTCCTCACACTCACAATTCCGGAACACGGCTGACAGTTTGGGGGAGGTTTGGGGCCGACCTCGACGCAGCTGATTGGAGTCACAGGTGTTCCCTGGCAGGGGGAAGTCCGCTAATTACCTCCCAAGTCCAGGGGGAGGCACTAGATGCTACCTGCATTTCCAGCCAAACCCCCGCCTTTCCCCGGGAGCCCGCAATGGGAGACACTTGGGTAAGACACGCGTAGGGCTCCTAGGAGATCCCGGGTGCTGCAGACAGAAGACGGAACCTCCCAACACTCAGAATTCCGGAACACGACTGACTGCGTGGGGGAGGTTTGGGGCCGTCCTCCAAGCAGCTGAGTGGTGTCAAAGTGTTCCCTGGCAGGGGGAAGTCCGCTAATGCCTACCCTGTCCAGGGGGAGGCACTAGATTCTACCTGCATTTCCAGCCCAACCCCCACTATTCCCCGGCAGCCCACAATGGGAGACACTCGGGGAAGTCACGCGTAGGGCACCTAGGAGATCCCGGGTGCTGCAGACAGAAGACGGAACCTCCCCACACTCAGAATTCCGGAACACGGCTGAATGTGTGGGGGAAGTTTGGGGCCGCCGTCCACGCAGCTGACTGGTGTCACAGGTGTTACCTGGCAGGGGAAATCCGCTAATTAAATCCCCTGTCCAGGGAGAGGCACTAGATGCTACCTGCATTTCCAGCCCAACCCCCGGCTTTCCCCGGCTGCCCGCACTGGGAGGCACTCGGGGAAGACACCCAAATGGCTCCTGGGAGTTCCAACGTCCTGCAGACAGAAGACGGAAACTCCCACACTCACAATTCCGGAACACGGCTGACTGTGTGGGGGAGCTTTGGGTCCGCCCTCCACACAGTTGATTGGTGTCAAAGTGTTCCCTGGCAGGGGGAAGTCCGCAAATTGCCTACCATGTCCAGGGGGAGGCACTACATGCTACCTGCATTTCCAGCCCAACACGCACCTTTCCCCGGCAGCCCGCACAGACAGACACTCGGGGAATACACGCGAAGGGCTCCTAGGTGATCCCGGGTGCTGCAGACAGAAGACGGAACCTCCCCACACTCAGAATTCCGGAAAAAGTCTGACTGTGTGGGGGAGGTTTTGGGCCGCCGCCCACGCAGCTGACTGGTGTCACAGGTGTTCACGGGCAGGGGGAAGTCCGCTAATTACCTCCCATGTCCAGGGGGAGGCACTAGATGCTACCTACATTTCCAGCCCTACCCCCGCCTTTCCCTGGCAGCCTGCACTGTCAGACACTCGGGGAAGACACGCGAAGGGCTCCAAGGGGATCCTGGGTGCTGCAGACAGAAGACGGATCCTACCAACACTCAGAATTCCGGAACAAGGCTGACTGTGTGGGGGAGGTTTGGGGCCGCCTTCCAAGCAGCTGAGTGGTGTCAAAGGTGTTCCCTGGCAGGGGGAAGTCCTCTAATTACCTCCCATGTCCAGGGGGAGGCACTAGATGCTTCCTGCATTTCCAGCCCAACCCCCGCTTTTCCCGGCAGCCCGCACTTTCAGTCAATCGGGGAAGACACGCGAATGGCTCCTAGGTGATCCAAGGTCCTGCAGACAGAAGACGGAACCTCCTCACACTCACAAATCCGGAACACGGCTGACTGTGTGGGGGAGGTTTGGGGCCGCCCTCCAAGCAGCTGAGTGGTGTCAAAGGTGTTCCCTGGCAGGGGGAATTCCGCTAATTGCGTACCATGTCCAGGGGGAGGCACTAGATTCTACCTGCATTTCCATCCCTACCCCCGCCTTTTTCCGGCAGCCCGCAATGGGAGACACTCGGGGAAGACACGCGAAGTGCTCCTAGGAGATCCCGGGTGCTGCAGACAGAAGACGGATCCTCCCAACACTCAGAATTCCGGAACACTGCTGACTGTGTGGGGTAAGTTTGGGGCCGCTCTCCACGCAGCTGAGTGGTGTCAAAGTGTTCACTGGCAGGGGGAATTCCGCTAATTGCCTACCCTATCCAGGGGGAGGCACTAGATTCTACCTGCATTTCCAGCCCAATCCCCGCTTTTCCCCGGCAGCCCGCAATGGGAGACACTCGGGGAAGTCACGCGTAGGGCACCTAGGAGATCCCGGGTGCTGCAGACAGAAGACGGAACCTCCCACACTCACAATTCCGGAACACGGCTGACTGTGTGGGGGAGGTTTGGGGCCACACTCCTACCTGCTGAGTGGTGTCAAAGGTGTTCCCTTTCAGGGGGAAGTCCGCTATTTGCCTACCCTGTCCAGGGGAAGGCACTAGATACTACCAGCATTTACAGCCCAACCCCCGCATTTCCCCGGCAGCCCGCACAGGCAGACAATCGGGGAAAACATGCGAAGGGCTCCTAGGAGATCCCGGGTCCTGCAGACCGAAGTCGGAACCTCCCCACACTCACAATCCCGGAACACTGCTGACTGTTTGGGGGAGGTTTGGGGCCGACCTTCACGCAGCTGAGAGGTATCAAAGGTGTTCCCTGGTAGGGGGAATTCCGCTAATTCCCTACCCTGTCCAGGGGGAGGCACCAGATGCTACCTGCATTTCCAGCCCAACCCCCGCCTTTCCCCGACAGCCCGCAATGAGAGACACTCGGGGAAGACACGCGAAGGGCTCCTAGGAGATCCAAGTTTCTGCAGAGATAAGACTGAACCTCCCCACACTCACAATTCCGGAACACGGCTGAATGTGTGGGGGAGGTTTGGGGCCGCCCTCCCCGCAGCTGAGTGGTGTCGAAGGTGTTCCCTGGCAGGGGGAAGTCCGCTAATTGCCTACCCTGTCCAGGGGGAGGCACTAGATGCTACCTGCATTTTCAGCCCAAACCCCGCCTTTCCCCGTAGCCCGCAAAGGGAGACACTAGGGGAAGACACGCGAATGTCTCCAAGGAAATCCAAGGTCCTGCAGACAGAAGACGGAACCTCCCCACACTCACAATTACGGAACACGGCTGACTGTGTGAGGGAGGTTTGGGGCCGCCGTCCACGCAGCTGACTGGTATCACAGGTGTTACCTGGCAGGGGAAATCCGCTTAATAATTCCCCTGTCCAGGGAGAGGCACTAGATTCTACCTACATTTCCAGCGCAACTCCAGCATTTCCATGGCATCCCGCAATGGGAAACACTCGGGGAAGACACGCGAAGGGCTCCTAGTAGATCCCGGGTGCTGCAGACCGAACACGGAACCTCCCCACACTCAGAATTCCGGAACAAGGCTGACTGTGTGGGGGAGGATTGGGGCCGACGTCCACCCAGCTGACTGGTGTCACAGGTGTTCCCTGGCAGGGGGAAGTCCGCTAATTACCTCACATGTCCAGGGGGAGGCGCTAGATGCTACCTGCATTTTCAGCCCAACCCCTGCCTTTCCCCGTAGCCCGCAAAGGGAGACACTAGGGGAAGACAAGCGAATGACTCCAAGGAAATCCAAGTTCCTGCAGACAGAAGACGGAACCTCCCCACACTCACAATTACGGAACACGGCTGACTGTGTGGGGGAGGTTTGGGGCCGCCGTCCACGCAGCTGACTGGTATCACAGGTGTTACCTGGCAGGGGAAATCCGCTAAAAAAATCCCCTGTCCAGGCGGAGGCACTAGATGATACCTGCATTTCCAGCCCTACCCCTGCCTTTCCCCGGCAGCCCGCACTGGGAGACACTCGGGGAAGACACGCGAAGGGCTCCTAGGAGATCCCGGGTGCTGCAGACAGAAAACAGATCCTCCCCAAAATCAGAATTCCGGAACACGGCTGACTGTGTGGGGGAGTTTTGGGGCCGCCTTCTACGCAGATGAGTTGTGTCAAAGGTGTTCCCTGGCAGGGGGAATTCCGCTAATTACCTACCCTGTCCTGTGGGAGGCACCAGATGCTACCTGCATTTCCAGCCGAACCCCCGAATTTCCCCGGCAGGCCGCACTGGGAGATACTCGGGGAAGACACGTTAATGGCTCCTAGGAGATCCAAGGTCCTGCAGACAGAAGACGGAACCTCCCCAAACTCACAATTCCGGAACACGCCTGACAGTGTGGGGGAGGTTTGGGGCCGCCCTCCACGCAGCTGAGTGGTGTCAAAGGTGATCCCTGACAGGGCAAGTACGCTAATTGCCTACACTGTCAAGGGGGATGCACTAGATGCTACCTGCATTTCCAGACCAACCCCCGCCTTTCCCCGGCAGCCCGCACTGGCAGACACTCGGGGAAGACACCGCATGGCTCCTAGGAGATCCAAGTTCCTGCAGACAGAAGATGGAACCTCCCCACACTCAGAATTCCGGAACACGGCTGACTGTGTGGGGGAGGTTTGGGGCCACACTCCAAGCTGCTGAGTGGTGTCAAAGGTGTTCCCTGTCAGGGGGAAGTCCGCTAATTGCCTACCCTGTCCAGGGGGAGGCACTAGATACTACCAGCATTTACAGCCCATCCCCCGGCTTTTCCCGGCAGTCCGCACTGGCAGAAACTCGGGAAGACACGCGAAGTGCTCCTAGGAGATCCAAGGTCCTGCAGACAGAAGACGGAACCTCCCCACACTCACAATTCCGGAACACGGCTGACTGTGCGAGGGAGGTTTGGGGCCTCCCTCAACGCAGCTGAGTGGTGTCAAAGGTGTTCCCTGGCAGGGGGAAGTCCGCTAATTTCCTACCCTTTCCAGGGGGAGGCACTAGATGCTACATGCATTTACAGCCCAACCCCCGCCTTTCCCCGGCAGCCCGCACAGGCAGACAATCGGGGAAAATATGCGAAGGGCTCCTAGGAGATCCCGGGTCCTGCAGACAGAAGTCGGAACCTCCCCACACTCAAAATTCCGGAACACGGCTGACTGTGTGGGGGAGGTTTGGGGCAGACCTCCACGCAGCTGAGAGGTATCAAAGGTGTTCCCTGGCAGGGGGAATTCCCCTAATTCCCTACCCTGTCCAGTGGGAGGCACCAGATGCTACCTGCATTTCCAGCACAACCCCCGGCTTTCCCCGGCAGCCCGCAATGTGAGACACTCGGGGAAGACACGCGAAAGGCTCCTATGAGATCCCGGGTGCTGCAGACAGAAAACGGATCCTCCCCACAATCAGAAATCCGGAACACGGCTGACTGTGTGGGGGAGGTTTGGGGCCGCCTTCTACGCAGCTGAGTTGTGTCAAAGGTGTTCCCTGGCAGGGGGAAGTCCGCTAATTACCTACCCTGTCCTGGGGGAGGCACTAGATGCTACCTGCATTTCCAGCCCAACCCCCGACTTTCCCCGGCAGCCCGCACTGAGAGAAACTCGGGGAAGACACGTGAATGGCTCCTAGGAGATCCAAGGTCCTGCAGACAGAAGACGGAACCTCCCCAAACTCACAATTCCGGAACACGCCTGACAGTGTGGGTTAGGATTGGGGCCGCCCTCCACGCAGCTGAGTGGTGTCAAAGGTGATCCCTGACAGGGCAAGTACGCTATTTGCCTACCATGTGCAGGGGGATGCACTAAATGCTACCTGCATTTCCACACCAACCCCCGTCTTTCCCCGGCTGTCCGCAATGGGAGACACTCGGGGAAGACACGCGAAGGGCTCCTAGGAGATCCAATGTCCTGCAGACAGAAGACGGAACCTCCTCACACTCACAATTCCGGAACACGGCTGACTGTGTGGGGGAGTTTTGGGGCCGCGCTCCAAGCAGCTGAGTGGTGTCAAAGGTGTTCCCTGGCAGTGGGAAGTCCGCTAATTGCCTACCCTGTCCAGGGGGAGGCACTAGATGCTACCTGCATTTCCAGCCCAACCCCCGCCTTTCCCCGGCAGCCCGCAATGAGAGACAATCGGGGAAAACATGCGAAGGGCTCCTAGGAGATCCCGGGTACTGCAGACAGAAGTCGAAACCTCCCCACACTCACAATTCCGGAACACGGCTGACTGTGTGGGGGAGGAATGGGGCCGCCGTCCACGCAGCTGACTGGAGTCACAGGTGTTCCCTGGCAGGGAGAATTCCGCTAATTACCTCCCATGACCAGGGGGAGGCACTAGATGCTACCTGCATTTCTAGCCCTACCCCCGCATTTCCCTGTCAGCCCGCACTGGCAGACACTCGGGGAAGACACTCGAAGGGCTCCAAGGAGATCCCGGGTGCTGCAGACATAAGACGGATGCTCCCAACACTCAGAATTCCGGAACACGGCTGACTGCGTGGGGGAGGTTTGGGGCCGCCCTCCAAGCAGCTGAGTGGTGTCACAGGTGTTACCTGGCAGGGGAAATCCGCTAATTAAATCCCCTGTCCAGGGAGAGGCACTAGATGCTACCTGCATTTCCAGCCCAACCCCCGGCTTTCCCCGGCTGCCCGCACTGGGAGGCACTCGGGGAAGACAACCGAATGGCTCCTAGGAGATCCAAGGTCCTGCAGACAGAAGACGGAACCTCCCCACACTCACAATTCCGGAACACGGCTGACTGTGTGGGGGAGCTTTGGGTCCGCCCTCCACACAGCTGAGTGGTGTCAAAGTGTTCCCTGGCAGGGGGAAGTCCGCAAATTGCCTACCCTGTCCAGGGGGAGGCACTAGATGCTACCTTCATTTCCAGCCCAACCCCCACCTTTCCCCGGCAGCCCGCACAGACAGACACTCGGGGAATACACGCGAAGGGCTCCTAGGTGATCCCGGGTGCTGCAGACAGAAGACGGAACCTCCCCACACTCACAATTACGGAACACGGCTGACTGTGTGGGGTAGGTTTGGGGCCGCCATCCACGCAGCTGACTGGTATCACAGGTGTTACCTGGCAGGGGAAATCCGCTAAAAAAATCCCCTGTCCAGGCGGAGGCACTAGATGATACCTGCATTTCCAGACCAACCCCCGCCTTTCCCCGGCAGCCCGCACTGGCAGACACTCGGGGAAGACACCGCATGGCTCCTAGGAGATCCAAGTTCCTGCAGACAGAAGACGAAACCTCCCCACACTCAGAATTCCGGAACACGACTGACTGTATGGGGGAGGATTGGGGCCGCAGTCCACGCAGCTGACTGGTGTCACAGGTGTTCCCTGGCAGGGGGAATTCCGCTAATTAAATCTTCTGTCCAGGGGGAGGCACTAGATGCTACCTGCATTTGCAGCCCAACCCCCGCCTTTCCCCGGCCGCCCGCAATGGGAGACACTCGGGGAAGACACGCGAATGGCTCCTAGGAGATCCCGGGTGCTTCATACAGAGGACGGAACCTCCCCACACTCAGAATTCCGGAACATGGCTGACAGTGTGTGGGAAGTTTGGGGCCGCCGTCCACGCAGCTGACTGGTGTCACAGGTGTTACCTGGCAGTGGAAATCCGCTAAATAAATCCCCTGTCCAGGGAGAGGCACTAGATGCTACCTGCATTTCCAGCCCAACCCCCAACTTTCCCCGGCTGCCCGCACTGGGAGACACTCGGGGAAGACCCCCGAATGGCTCCTAGGAGATCCAAGGTCCTGCAGACAGAAGACGGAACCTCCCACACTCACAATTCCGGAACACGGCTGACTGTGTGTGGGAGGTTTAGGGGCCACCCTCCAAGCAGCTGAGTGGTGTCAAAGTGTTCCAAGGCAGGGGGAAGTCCGCTAATTACCTCCCATGTCCAGGGGGATTCACTACATGCTACCTGCATTTACAGCCCAACCCCCGCTTTTCCCCGGCTGTCCGCAATGGGAGAAACTCGGGGATGACACGCGAAGGGCTCCTAGGAGATCCAAGGTCCTGCAGACAGAAGACGGAACCTCCCCACACTCACAATTCCGGGACTCGGCTGACAGTGTGGGGGAGTTGTGAAGACACCCTCGAAGCAGCTGAGTGGTGTTAAAAGTGTTCCCTGGCAGGGGGAAGTCCGCTAATTGCCTACCCTGTCCAGGGGGACGCACTAGATGCTATCTGCATTTCCAGCACAACCCCCGCATTTCCCCGGCAGCCCGCAATGGGAGACACTCGGGGAAGACTCGCGAAAGTCTCCTAGGAGATCCCGGGTGTTGCAGACAGAAGACGGAACCTCCCAACACTCAGAATTCCGGAACACGGCTGACTGTGTGGGGGAGTTTTGGGGCAGTCGTCCACGCAACTGACTGGTGTCACAGGTGTTCCCTGGCAGGGGGAATTCCGCTAATTGCCTACCCTGTCCAGGGGGAGGCAATAGAAGCTACCTGCATTTCCAGCCCAACCCCCGCTTTTCCCCGACCGCCCGCAATGGGAGACACTCGGGGAAGACACGCGAATGGCTCCTAGGAGATCCCGGGTGCTGCATACAGAGGACGGAACCTCCCCACACTCAGAATTCCGGAACACGGCTGACTGTGTGGGGGAAGTTTGGGGCCGCCGTCCACGCAGCTGACTGGTGTCACAGGTGTTACCTGGCAGTGGAAATCCGCTAAATAAATCCCCTGTCCAGGGAGAGGCACTTGATGCTACCTGAATTTCCAGCCCAACCCACA
Organism: Camelus dromedarius; assembly: GCF_036321535.1. Taxonomy (NCBI): domain Eukaryota; kingdom Metazoa; phylum Chordata; class Mammalia; order Artiodactyla; family Camelidae; genus Camelus; species Camelus dromedarius. The sequence goes on from NW_026989804.1 coordinate 422,176, forward strand.
ACTTTCCCCGGCTGCCCGCACTGGGAGACACTCGGGGAAGACCCCCGAATGGCTCCTAGGAGATCCAAGGTCCTGCAGACAGAAGACAGAACCTCCCACACTCACAACTCCGGAACACGGCTGACTGTGTGTGGGAGGTTTGGGGCCACCCTCCAAGCAGCTGAGTGGTGTCAAAGTGTTCCAAGGCAGGGGGAATTCCGCTAATTACCTCCCATGTCCAGGGGGATTCACTAAATGCTACCTGCATTTACAGCCCAACCCCCGCCTTTCCCCGGCTGTCCGCAATGGGAGACACTCGGGGATGACACGCGAAGGGCTCCTAGGAGATCCAAGGTCCTGCAGACAGAAGACGGAACCTCCCCACACTCACAATTCCGGAACAAGGCTGACTGTGTGGGGGACGTTTGGGTCCGTCCTCCACGCAGCTGAGTGGTGTCAAAGTGTTCCCTGGCAGGGGGAAGTCCGCTAATTGCCTACCCTGTCCAGGGGGAGGCACTAGATGCTATCTGCATTTCCAGCCCAACCCCCGCCTTTCCCCGGCTGTCCGCAATGGGAGACACTCGGGGAAGACACCCGAATGGCTCCTAGGAGATCCAAGGTCCTGCAGACAGAAGACGGAACCTCCCCACACTCACAATTCCGGAACATTGCTGACTGTGTGGGGGAGATTTGGGGCCGCAGTCCACGCAGCTGACTGGTGTCACAGGTGTTCCCGGGCAGGGGGAAGTTCGCTAATTACCTACCATATCCAGGGGGAGGCACTAGATGCTACCTGCATTTCCAGCCCAACCCCCGCCTTTCCCCGGCTTTCCGCTATGGGAGACACACGGGGAAGACACGCGAAGGGCTCCTAGGTGATCCAAGGTCCTGCAGACAGAAGACGGAACCTCCTCACACTCACAAATCCGGAACACGGCTGACTGTGTGGGGGAGGTTTGGGGCCGCCCTCCAAGCAGCTGAGTGGTGTCAAATGTGTTCCCTGGCAGGGGGAATTCCGCTAATTGCGTACCATGTCCAGGGGGAGGTACTAGATTCTACCAGCATTTCCATCCCTACCCCCGCCTTTTTCCGGCAGCCCGCAATGGGAGACACTCGGGGAAGTCACGCGTAGGGCACCTAGGAGATCCCGGGAGCTGCAGACAGAAGACGGAACCTCCCCACACTCAGAATTCCGGAACACGGCTGAATGTGTGGGGGAAGTTTGGGGCCGCCGTCCACGCAGCTGACTGGTGTCAGAGGTGTTACCTGGCAGGGGAAATCCGCTAATTAAATACCCTGTCCAGGCGGAGGCACTAGATGCTACCTGCATTTCCACCCCAACCCCCGCCTTTCCACTGCAGCCCGCAATGGGAGACACTCGGGGAAGACACGCGAAGGGTTCTAGGAGATCCAAGGTCCTGCAGTCAGAAGACGGAACCTACACACACTCACAATTCCGGGAATCGGCTGACAGTGTGGGGGATTTGTGAAGACACACTCGAAGCAGCTGAGTGGTGTTAAAAGTGTTCCCTGGCAGGGGGAAGTCCGCTAATTGCCTACCCTGTCCAGGGGTCGCACTAGATGCTATCTGCATTTCCAGCACAACCCGCGCATTTCCCCGGCAGCCCGCAATGGGAGACACTCGGGGAAGACTCGCGAAGGTCTCCTAGGAGATCCCGGGTGTTGCAGACCGAAGACGGAACCTCCCAACACTCAGAATTCCGGAACACGGCTGACTGTGTGGGGGAGTTTTGGGGCCGTCTTCCAAGCAGCTGACTGGTGTCACAGGTGTTACCTGGCAGTGGAAATCCGCTAATTAAATCCCCTGTCCAGGGAGAGGCACTAGATGCTACCTGCATTTCCAGCCCAACCCCCAACTTTCCCCGGCTGCCCGCACTGGGAGACACTCGGGGAAGACCCCCGAATGGCTCCTAGGAGATCCAAGGTCCTGCAGACAGAAGACGGAACCTCCCACACTCACAATTCCGGAACAAGGCTGACTGTGTGTGGGAGGTTTGGGGCCACCCTCCAAGCAGCTGAGTGGTGTCAAAGTGTTCCAAGGCAGGGGGAAGTCCGCTAATTACCTCCCATGTCCAGGGGGATTCACTAGATGCTACCTGCATTTACAGCCCAACCCCCGCCTTTCCCCGGCTGTCCGCAATGGGAGACACTCGGGGATGACACGCGAAGGGCTCCTAGGAGATCCAAGGTCCTGCAGACAGAAGACGGAACCTCCCCACACTCACAACTCCGGAACAAGGCTGACTGTGTGGGGGAGGTTTGGGTCCGTCCTCCACGCATCTGAGTGGTGTCAAAGTGTTCCCTGGCACGGGGAAGTCCGCTAATTGCCTACCCTGTCCAGGGGGAGGCACTAGATGCTACCTGCATTTCCAGCCCAACCCCCGCCTTTCCCCGGCTGTCCGCAATGGGAGACACTCGGGGAAGACACGCGAAGGGCTCCTAGGAGATCCAATGTCCTGCAGACAGAAGACGGAACCTCCTCACACTCACAATTCCGGAACACGGCTGACAGTTTGGGGGAGGTTTGGGGCCGACCTCGACGCAGCTGATTGGAGTCACAGGTGTTCCCTGGCAGGGGGAAGTCCGCTAATTACCTCCCAAGTCCAGGGGGAGGCACTAGATGCTACCTGCATTTCCAGCCCAACCTCCGCCTTTCCCCGGGAGCCCGCAATGGGAGACACTTGGGTAAGACACGCGTAGGACTCCTAGGAGATCCCGGGTGCTGCAGACAGAAGACGGAACCTCCCAACACTCAGAATTCCGGAACACGGCTGACTGTGTGGGGGAGGAATGGGGCCGCAGTTCACGCAGCTGACTGGAGTCACAGGTGTTCCCTGGCAGGGGGAAGTCCGCTAATTACCTCCCATGACCATGGGGAGGCACTAGATGCTACCTGAATTTCCAGCCCTACCCCAGCCTTTCCCTGGCAGCCCGCACTGGCAGACACTCGGGGAAGACACTCGAAGGGCTCCAAGGAGATCCCGTGTGCTGCAGACATAAGACGGATCCTCCCAACACTCAGAATTCCGGAACACGACTGACTGCGTGGGGGAGGTTTGGGGCCGTCCTCCAAGCAGCTGAGTGGTGTCAAAGGTGTTCCCTGGCAGGGGGAAGTCCGCTAATGCCTACCCTGTCCAGGGGGAGGCACTAGATTCTACCTGCATTTCCTGCCCAACCCCCACTATTCCCCGGCAGCCCACAATGGGAGACACTCGGGGAAGTCACGCGTAGGGCACCTAGGAGATCCCGGGTGCTGCAGACAGAAGACGGAACCTCCCCACACTCAGAATTCCGGAACACGGCTGAATGTGTGGGGGAAGTTTGGGGCCGCCGTCCACGCAGCTGACTGGTGTCACAGGTGTTACCTGGCAGGGGAAATCCGCTAATTAAATCCCCTGTCCAGGGAGAGGCACTAGATGCTACCTGCATTTCCAGCCCAACCCCCGGCTTTCCCCGGCTGCCCGCACTGGGAGGCACTCGGGGAAGACACCCGAATGGCTCCTGGGAGTTCCAACGTCCTGCAGACAGAAGACGGAAACTCCCACACTCACAATTCCGGAACACGGCTGACTGTGTGGGGGAGCTTTGGGTCCGCCCTCCACACAGTTGATTGGTGTCAAAGTGTTCCCTGGCAGGGGGAAGTCCGCAAATTGCCTACCATGTCCAGGGGGAGGCAGTAGATGCTACCTGCATTTCCAGCCCAACACCCACCTTTCCCCGGCAGCCCGCACAGACAGACACTCGGGGAATACACGCGAAGGGCTCCTAGGTGATCCCGGGTGCTGCAGACAGAAGACGGAACCTCCCCACACTCAGAATTCCGGAACAAGGCTGACTGTGTGGGGGAGGTTTGGGGCCGCCGCCCACGCAGCTGACTGGTGTCACAGGTGTTCACGGGCAGGGGGAAGTCCGCTAATTACCTCCCATGTCCAGGGGGATGCACTAGATGCTACCTACATTTCCAGCCCTACCCCCGCATTTCCCTGGCAGCCTGCACTGGCAGACACTCGGGGAAGACACGCGAAGGGCTCCAAGGGGATCCTGGGTGCTGCAGACAGAATACGGATCCTACCAACACTCAGAATTCCGGAACAAGGCTGACTGTGTGGGGGAGGTTTGGGGCCGCCTTCCAAGCAGCTGAGTGGTGTCAAAGGTGTTCCCTGGCAGGGGGAACTCCTCTAATTACCTCCCATGTCCAGGGGGAGGCACTAGATGCTTCCTGCATTTCCAGCCCAACCCCCGCTTTTCCCGGCAGCCCGCACTTTCAGTCAATCGGGGAAGACACGCGAATGGCTCCTAGGTGATCCAAGGTCCTGCAGACAGAAGACGGAACCTCCTCACACTCACAAATCCGGAACACGGCTGACTGTGTGGGGGAGGTTTGGGGCCGCCCTCCAAGCAGCTGAGTGGTGTCAAAGGTGTTCCCTGGCAGGGGGAATTCCGCTAATTGCGTACCATGTCCAGGGGGAGGCACTAGATTCTACCTGCATTTCCATCCCTACCCCCGCCTTTTTCCGGCAGCCCGCAATGGGAGACACTCGGGGAAGACACGCGAAGGGCTCCTAGGAGATCCCGGGTGCTGCAGACAGAAGACGGAACCTCCTCACACTCACAAATCCGGAACACGGCTGACTGTGTGGGGGAGGTTTGGGGCCGACCTTCACGCAGCTGAGAGGTATCAAAGGTGTTCCCTGGTAGGGGGAATTCCGCTAATTCCCTACCCTGTCCAGGGGGAGGCACCAGATGCTACCTGCATTTCCAGCCCAACCCCCGCCTTTCCCCGACAGCCCGCAATGAGAGACACTCGGGGAAGACACGCGAAGGGCTCCTAGGAGATCCAAGTTTCTGCAGAGATAAGACTGAACCTCCCCACACTCACAATTCAGGAACACGGCTGACTGTGTGGGGGAGGTTTGGGGCCGCCCTCCCCGCAGCTGAGTGGTGTCGAAGGTGTTCCCTGACAGGGGGAAGTCCGCTAATTGCCTACCCTGTCCAGGGGGAGGCACTAGATGCTACCTGCATTTTCAGCCCAAACCACGCCTTTCCCCGTAGCCCGCAAAGGGAGACACTAGGGGAAGACACGCGAATGTCTCCAAGGAAATCCAAGGTCCTGCAGACAGAAGACGGAACCTCCCCACACTCACAATTACGGAACACGGCTGACTGTGTGGGGGAGGTTTGGGGCCGCCGTCCACGCAGCTGACTGGTATCACAGGTGTTACCTGGCAGGGGAAATCCGCTAAATAATTCCCCTGTCCAGGGAGAGGCACTAGATGCTACCTGCATTTCCAGCGCAACTCCAGCATTTCCACGGCATCCCGCAATGGGAAACACTCGGGGAAGACACGCGAAGGGCTCCTAGTAGATCCCGGGTGCTGCAGACCGAACACGGAACCTCCCCACACTCAGAATTCCGGAACAAGGCTGACTGTGTGGGGGAGGATTGGGGCCGACGTCCACCCAGCTGACTGGTGTCACAGGTGTTCCCTGGCAGGGGGAAGTCCGCTAATTACCTCACATGTCCAGGGGGAGGCGCTAGATGCTACCTGCATTTTCAGCCCAACCCCCGCCTTTCCCCGTAGCCCGCAAAGGGAGACACTAGGGGAAGACAAGCGAATGACTCCAAGGAAATCCAAGGTCCTGCAGATAGAAGACGGAACCTCCCCACACTCACAATTACGGAACACGGCTGACTGTGTGGGGGAGGTTTGGGGCCGCCGTCCACGCAGCTGACTGGTATCACAGGTGTTACCTGGCAGGGGAAATCCGCTAAAAAAATCCCCTGTCCAGGCGGAGGCACTAGATGATACCTGCATTTCCAGCCCTACCCCTTCCTTTCCCCGGCAGCCCGCACTGGGAGACACTCGGGGAAGACACGCAAAGGGCTCCTAGGAGATCCCGGGTGCTGCAGACAGAAAACAGATCCTCCCCACAATCAGAATTCCGGAAAACGGCTGACTTTGTGGGGGAGATTTGGGGCCGCCTTCTACGCAGATGAGTTGTGTCAAAGGTGTTCCCTGGCAGGGGGAATTCCGCTAATAACCTACCCTGTCCTGTGGGAGGCACCAGATGCTACCTGCATTTCCAGCCGAACCCCCGAATTTCCCCGGCAGGCCGCACTGGGAGATACTCGGGGAAGACACGTTAATGGCTCCTAGGAGATCCAAGGTCCTGCAGACAGAAGACGGAACCTCCCCAAACTCACAATTCCGGAACACGCCTGACAGTGTGGGGGAGGTTTGGGGCCGCCCTCCACGCAGCTGAGTGGTGTCAAAGGTGATCCCTGACAGGGCAAGTACGCTAATTGCCTACACTGTCAAGGGGGATGCACTAGATGCTACCTGCATTTCCAGACCAACCCCCGCCTTTCCCCGGCAGCCCGCACTGGCAGACACTCGGGGAAGACACCGCATGGCTCCTAGGAGATCCAAGTTCCTGCAGACAGAAGATGGAACCTCCCCACACTCAGAATTCCGGAACACGGCTGACTGTGTGGGGGAGGTTTGGGGCCACACTCCAAGCTGCTGAGTGGTGTCAAAGGTGTTCCCTTTCAGGGGGAAGTCCGCTATTTGCCTACCCTGTCCAGGGGAAGGCACTAGATACTACCAGCATTTACAGCCCAACCCCCGCATTTCCCCGGCAGCCCGCACAGGCAGACAATCGGGGAAAACATGCGAAGGGTTCCTAGGAGATCCCGGGTCCTGCAGACCGAAGTCGGAACCTCACCACACTCACAATTCCGGAACACTGCTGACTGTTTGGGGGAGGTTTGGGGCCGACCTTCACGCAGCTGAGAGGTATCAAAGGTGTTCCCTGGTAGGGGGAATTCCGCTAAATCCCTACCCTGTCCAGGGGGAGGCACCAGATGCTACCTGCATTTCCAGCCCAACCCCCGCCTTTCCCCGGCAGCCCGCAATGAGAGACACTCGGGGAAGACACGCGAATGGCTCCTAGGAGATCCAAGTTTCTGCAGAGATAAGACTGAACCTCCCCACACTCACAATTACGGAACACGGCTGACTGTGTGGGGGAGGTTTGGGGCCGCCGTCCACGCAGCTGACTGGTATCACAGGTGTTACCTGGCAGGGGAAATCCGCTAAATAATTCCCCTGTCCAGGGAGAGGCACTAGATGCTACCTGCATTTCCAGCGCAACTCCAGCATTTCCACGGCATCCTGCAATGGGAAACACTCGGGGAAGACACGCGAAGGGCTCCTATTAGATCCCGGGTGCTGCAGACCGAACACGGAACCTCCCCACACTCAGAATTCCGGAACAAGGCTGACTGTGTGGGGGAGGATTGCGGCCGACGTCCACCCAGCTGACTGGTGTCACAGGTGTTCCCTGGCAGGGGGAAGTCCGCTAATTACCTCACATGTCCAGGCGGAGGCACTAGATGATACCTGCATTTCCAGCCCTACCCCTGCCTTTCCCCGGCAGCCCGCACTGGGAGACACTCGGGGAAGACACGCGAATGGCTCCTAGGAGATCCAAGGTCCTGCAGACAGAAGACGGAACATCCCCACACTCAATTCCGGAACACGGCTGACTGTGTGGGGGAGGTTTGGGGCCACACTCCAAGCTGCAGAGTGGTGTCAAAGGTGTTCCCTGTCAGGGGGAAGTCCGCTAATTGCCTACCCTGTCCAGGGGGAGGCACTAGATACTACCAGCATTTACAGCCCATCCCCCGCCTTTTCCCGGCAGTCCACACTGGCAGAAACTCGGGAAGACACGCGAAGTGCTCCTAGGAGATCCAAGGTCCTGCAGACATAAGACGGATCCTCCCAACACTCAGAATTCCGGAACACGACTGACTGCATGGGGGAGGTTTGGGGCCGTCCTCCAAGCAGCTGAGTGGTGTCAAAGGTGTTCCCTGGCAGGGGGAAGTCCGCTAATGCCTACCCTGTCCAGGGGGAGGCACTAGATTCTACCTGCATTTCCAGCCCAACCCCCACTATTCCCCGGCAGCCCACAATGGGAGACACTCGGGGAAGTCACGCGTAGGGCAACTAGGAGATCCCGGGTGCTGCAGACAGAAGACGGAACCTCCCCACACTCAGAATTCCGGAAGACGGCTGAATGTGTGGGGGAAGTTTGGGGCCGCCGTCCACGCAGCTGACTGGTGTCACAGGTGTTACCTGGCAGGGGAAATCCGCTAATTAAATCCCCTGTCCAGGGAGAGGCACTAGATGCTACCTGCATTTCCAGCCCAACCCCCGGCTTTCCCCGGCTGCCCGCACTGGGAGGCACTCGGGGAAGACACCCGAATGGCTCCTGGGAGTTCCAACGTCCTGCAGACAGAAGATGGAAACTACCACACTCAAAATTCCGGAACACGGCTGACTGTGTGGGGCAGCTTTGGGTCCGCCCTCCACACAGTTGATTGGTGTCAAAGTGTTCCCTGGCAGGGGGAAGTCCGCAAATTGCCTACCATGTCCAGGGGGAGGCACTACATGCTACCTGCATTTCCAGCCCAACACCCACCTTTCCCCGGCAGCCCGCACAGACAGACACTCGGGGAATACACGCGAAGGGCTCCTAGGTGATCCCGGGTGCTGCAGACAGAAGACGGAACCTCCCCACACTCAGAATTCCGGAACAAGTCTGACTGTGTGGGGGAGGTTTGGGGCCGCCGCCCACGCAGCTGACTGGTGTCACAGGTGTTCACGGGCAGGGGGAAGTCCGCTAATTACCTCCCATGTCCAGGGGGAGGCACTAGATGCTACCTACATTTCCAGCCCTACCCCCGCCTTTCCCTGGCAGCCTGCACTGTCAGACACTCGGGGAAGACACGCGAAGGGCTCCAAGGGGATCCTGGGTGCTGCAGACAGAAGACGGATCCTACCAACACTCAGAATTCCGGAACAAGGCTGACTGTGTGGGGGAGGTTTGGGGCCGCCTTCCAAGCAGCTGAGTGGTGTCAAAGGTGTTCCCTGGCAGGGGGAAGTCCTCTAATTACCTCCCATGTCCAGGGGGAGGCACTAGATGCTTCCTGCTTTTCCAGCCCAACCCCCGCTTTTCCCGGCAGCCCGCACTTTCAGTCAATCGGGGAAGACACGCGAATGGCTCCTAGGTGATCCAAGGTCCTGCAGACAGAAGACGGAACCTCCTCACACTCACAAATCCGGAACACGGATGACTGTGTGGGGGAGGTTTGGGGCCGCCCTCCAAGCAGCTGAGTGGTGTCAAAGGTGTTCCCTGGCAGGGGGAATTCCGCTAATTGCGTACCATGTCCAGGGGGAGGCACTAGATTCTACCTGCATTTCCATCCCTACCCCAGCCTTTTTCCGGCAGCCCGCAATGGGAGACACTCGGGGAAGACACGCGAAGGGCTCCTAGGAGATCCCGGGTGCTGCAGACAGAAGACGGATCCTCCCAACACTCAGAATTCCGGAACACTGCTGACTGTGTGGGGTAGGTTTGGGGCCGCTCTCCACGCAGCTGAGTGGTGTCAAAGTGTTCACTGGCAGGGGGAATTCCGCTAATTGCCTACCCTATCCAGGGGGAGGCACTAGATTCTACCTGCATTTCCAGCCCAATCCCCGCTTTTCCCCGGCAGCCCGCAATGGGAGACACTCGGGGAAGTCACGCGTAGGGCACCTAGGAGATCCCGGGTGCTGCAGACAGAAGACGGAACCTCCCACACTCACAATTCCGGAACACGGCTGAATGTGTGGGGGAGGTTTGGGGCCGCCCTCCCCGCAGCTGAGTGGTGTCGAAGGTGTTCCCTGGCAGGGGGAAGTCCGTTAATTGCCTACCCTGTCCAGGGGGAGGCACTAGATGCTACCTGCATTTTCAGCCCAAACCCCGCCTTTCCCCGTAGCCCGCAAAGGGAGACACTAGGGGAAGACACGCGAATGTCTCCAAGGAAATCCAAGGTCCTGCAGACAGAAGACGGAACCTCCCCACACTCACAATTACGGAACACGGCTGACTGTGTGGGGGAGGTTTGGGGCCGCCGTCCACGCAGCTGACTGGTATCACAGGTGTTACCTGGCAGGGGAAATCCGCTTAATAATTCCCCTGTCCAGGGAGAGGCACTAGATGCTACCTACATTTCCAGCGCAACTCCAGCATTTCCATGGCATCCCGCAATGGGAAACACTCGGGGAAGACACGCGAAGGGCTCCTAGTAGATCCCGGGTGCTGCAGACCGAACACGGAACCTCCCCACACTCAGAATTCCGGAACAAGGCTGACTGTGTGGGGGAGGATTGGGGCCGACGTCCACCCAGCTGACTGGTGTCACAGGTGTTCCCTGGCAGGGGGAAGTCCGCTAATTACCTCACATGTCCAGGGGGAGGCGCTAGATGCTACCTGCATTTTCAGCCCAACCCCTGCCTTTCCCCGTAGCCCGCAAAGGGAGACACTAGGGGAAGACAAGCGAATGACTCCAAGGAAATCCAAGGTCCTGCAGATAGAAGACGGAACCTCCCCACACTCACAATTACGGAACACGGCTGACTGTGTGGGGGAGGTTTAGGGCCGCCGTCCACGCAGCTGACTGGTATCACAGGTGTTACCTGGCAGGGGAAATCCGCTAAAAAAGTCCCCTGTCCAGGCGGAGGCACTAGATGATACCTGCATTTCCAGCCCTACCCCTGCCTTTCCCCGGCAGCCCGCACTGGGAGACACTCGGGGAAGACACGCGAAGGGCTCCTAGGAGATCCCGGGTGCTGCAGACAGAAAACAGATCCTCCCCACAATCAGAATTCCGGAACACGGCTGACTGTGTGGGGGAGTTTTGGGGCCGCCTTCTACGCAGATGAGTTGTGTCAAAGGTGTACCCTGGCAGGGGGAATTCCGCTAATTACCTACCCTGTCCTGTGGGAGGCACCAGATGCTACCTGCATTTCCAGCCGAACCCCCGAATTTCCCCGGCAGGCCGCACTGGCAGAAACTCGGGAAGACACGCGAAGTGCTCCTAGGAGATCCAAGGTCCTGCAGACAGAAGACGGAACCTCCCCACACTCACAATTCCGGAACACGGCTGACTGTGCGAGGGAGGTTTGGGGCCTCCCTCAAAGCAGCTGAGTGGTGTCAAAGGTGTTCCCTGGCAGGGGGAAGTCCGCTAATTTCCTACCCTTTCCAGGGGGAGGCACTAGATGCTACATGCATTTACAGCCCAACCCCCGCCTTTCCCCGGCAGCCCGCACAGGCAGACAATCGGGGAAAATATGCGAAGGGCTCCTAGGAGATCCCGGGTCCTGCAGACAGAAGTCGGAACCTCCCCACACTCAAAATTCCGGAACACGGCTGACTGTGTGGGGGAGGTTTGGGGCAGACCTCCACGCAGCTGAGAGGTATCAAAGGTGTTCCCTGGCAGGGGGAATTCCCCTAATTCCCTACCCTGTCCAGTGGGAGGCACCAGATGCTACCTGCATTTCCAGCACAACCCCCGGCTTTCCCCGGCAGCCCGCAATGTGAGACACTCGGGGAAGACACGCGAAAGGCTCCTATGAGATCCCGGGTGCTGCAGACAGAAAACGGATCCTCCCCACAATCAGAATTCCGGAACACGGCTGACTGTGTGGGGGAGGTTTGGGGCCGCCTTCTACGCAGCTGAGTTGTGTCAAAGGTGTTCCCTGGCAGGGGGAAGTCCGCTAATTACCTACCCTGTCCTGGGGGAGGCACTAGATGCTACCTGCATTTCCAGCCCAACCCCCGACTTTCCCCGGCAGCCCGCACTGAGAGAAACTCGGGGAAGACACGTGAATGGCTCCTAGGAGATCCCGGGTCCTGCAGACAGAAGTCGGAACCTCCCCACACTCAAAATTCCGGAACACGGCTGACTGTGTGGGGGAGGTTTGGGGCAGACCTCCACGCAGCTGAGAGGTATCAAAGGTGTTCCCTGGCAGGGGGAATTCCCCTAATTCCCTACCCTGTCCAGTGGGAGGCACCAGATGCTACCTGCATTTCCAGCACAACCCCCGGCTTTCCCCGGCAGCCCGCAATGTGAGACACTCGGGGAAGACACGCGAAAGGCTCCTATGAGATCCCGGGTGCTGCAGACAGAAAACGGATCCTCCCCACAATCAGAATTCCGGAACACGGCTGACTGTGTGGGGGAGGTTTGGGGCCGCCTTCTACGCAGCTGAGTTGTGTCAAAGGTGTTCCCTGGCAGGGGGAAGTCCGCTAATTACCTACCCTGTCCTGGGGGAGGCACTAGATGCTACCTGCATTTCCAGCCCAACCCCCGACTTTCCCCGGCAGCCCGCACTGAGAGAAACTCGGGGAAGACACGTGAATGGCTCCTAGGAGATCCAAGGTCCTGCAGACAGAAGACGGAACCTCCCCAAACTCACATTTCCGGAACACGCCTGACAGTGTGGGTTAGGATTGGGGCCGCCCTCCACGCAGCTGAGTGGTGTCAAAGGTGATCCCTGACAGGGCAAGTACGCTATTTGCCTACCATGTGCAGGGGGATGCACTAAATGCTACCTGCATTTCCACACCAACCCCCGTCTTTCCCCGGCTGTCCGCAATGGGAGACACTCGGGGAAGACACGCGAAGGGCTCCTAGGAGATCCAATGTCCTGCAGACAGAAGACGGAACCTCCTCACACTCACAATTCCGGAACACGGCTGACTGTGTGGGGGAGGTTTGGGGCCGCGCTCCAAGCAGCTGAGTGGTGTCAAAGGTGTTCCCTGGCAGTGGGAAGTCCGCTAATTGCCTACCCTGTCCAGGGGGAGGCACTAGATGCTACCTGCATTTCCAGCCCAACCCCCGCCTTTCCCCGGCAGCCCGCAATGAGAGACAATCGGGGAAAACATGCGAAGGGCTCCTAGGAGATCCCGGGTCCTGCAGACAGAAGTCGAAACCTCCCCACACTCACAATTCCGGAACACGGCTGACTGTGTGGGGGAGCTTTGGGTCCGCCCTCCACACAGCTGACTGGAGTCACAGGTGTTCCCTGGCAGGGAGAATTCCGCTAATTACCTCCCATGACCAGGGGGAGGCACTAGATGCTACCTGCATTTCCAGCCCTACCCCCGCATTTCCCTGTCAGCCCGCACTGGCAGACACTCGGGGAAGACACTCGAAGGGCTCCAAGGAGATCCCGGGTGCTGCAGACATAAGACGGATGCTCCCAACACTCAGAATTCCGGAACACGGCTGACTGCGTGGGGGAGGTTTGGGGCCGCCCTCCAAGCAGCTGAGTGGTGTCACAGGTGTTACCTGGCAGGGGAAATCCGCTAATTAAATCCCCTGTCCAGGGAGAGGCACTAGATGCTACCTGCATTTCCAGCCCAACCCCCGGCTTTCCCCGGCTGCCCGCACTGGGAGGCACTCGGGGAAGACAACCGAATGGCTCCTAGGAGATCCAAGGTCCTGCAGACAGAAGACGGAACCTCCCCACACTCACAATTCCGGAACACGGCTGACTGTGTGGGGGAGCTTTGGGTCCGCCCTCCACACAGCTGAGTGGTGTCAAAGTGTTCCCTGGCAGGGGGAAGTCCGCAAATTGCCTACCCTGTCCAGGGGGAGGCACTAGATGCTACCTTCATTTCCAGCCCAACCCCCACCTTTCCCCGGCAGCCCGCACAGACAGACACTCGGGGAATACACGCGAAGGGCTCCTAGGTGATCCCGGGTGCTTCAGACAGAAGACGGAACCTCCCCACACTCACAATTACGGAACACGGCTGACTGTGTGGGTTAGGTTTGGGGCCGCCATCCACGCAGCTGACTGGTATCACAGGTGTTACCTGGCAGGGGAAATCCGCTAAAAAAATCCCCTGTCCAGGCGGAGGCACTAGATGATACCTGCATTTCCAGACCAACCCCCGCCTTTCCCCGGCAGCCCGCACTGGCAGACACTCGGGGAAGACACCGCATGGCTCCTAGGAGAACCAAGTTCCTGCAGACAGAAGATGGAACCTCCCCACACTCAGAATTCCGGAACACGGCTGACTGTGTGGGGGAGGTTTGGGGCCACACTCCAAGCTGCTGAGTGGTGTCAAAGGTGTTCCCTGTCAGGGGGAAGTCCGCTAATTGCCTACCCTGTCCAGGGGGAGGCACTAGATACTACCAGCATTTACAGCCCATCCCCCGCCTTTTCCCGGCAGTCCGCACTGGCAGAAACTCGGGAAGACACGCGAAGTGCTCCTAGGAGATCCAAGGTCCTGCAGACAGAAGACGGAACCTCCCCACACTCACAATTCCGGAACACGGCTGACTGTGCGAGGGAGGTTTGGGGCCTCCCTCAACGCAGCTGAGTGGTGTCAAAGGTGTTCCCTGGCAGGGGGAAGTCCGCTAATTTCCTACCCTTTCCAGGGGGAGGCACTAGATGCTACATGCATTTACAGCCCAACCCCCGCCTTTCCCCGGCAGCCCGCACAGGCAGACAATCGGGGAAAATATGCGAAGGGCTCCTAGGTGATCCCGGGTCCTGCAGACAGAAGTCGGAACCTCCCCACACTCAAAATTCCGGAACACGGCTGACTGTGTGGGGGAGGTTTGGGGCAGACCTCCACGCAGCTGAGAGGTATCAAAGGTGTTCCCTGGCAGGGGGAATTCCCCTAATTCCCTACCCTGTCCAGTGGGAGGCACCAGATGCTACCTGCATTTCCAGCACAACCCCCGGCTTTCCCCGGCAGCCCGCAATGTGAGACACTCGGGGAAGACACGCGAAAGGCTCCTATGAGATCCCGGGTGCTGCAGACAGAAAACGGATCCTCCCCACAATCAGAATTCCGGAACACGGCTGACTGTGTGGGGGAGGTTTGGGGCCGCCTTCTACGCAGCTGAGTTGTGTCAAAGGTGTTCCCTGGCAGGGGGAAGTCCGCTAATTACCTACCCTGTCCTGGGGGAGGCACTAGATGCTACCTGCATTTCCAGCCCAACCCCCGACTTTCCCCGGCAGCCCGCACTGAGAGAAACTCGGGGAAGACACGTGAATGGCTCCTAGGAGATCCAAGGTCCTGCAGACAGAAGACGGAACCTCCCCAAACTCACAATTCCGGAACACGCCTGACAGTGTGGGTTAGGATTGGGGCCGCCCTCCACGCAGCTGAGTGGTGTCAAAGGTGATCCCTGACAGGGCAAGTACGCTATTTGCCTACCATGTGCAGGGGGATGCACTAAATGCTACCTGCATTTCCACACCAACCCCCGTCTTTCCCCGGCTGTCCGCAATGGGAGACACTCGGGGAAGACACGCGAAGGGCTCCTAGGAGATCCAATGTCCTGCAGACAGAAGACGGAACCTCCTCACACTCACAATTCCGGAACACGGCTGACTGTGTGGGGGAGGTTTGGGGCCGCGCTCCAAGCAGCTGAGTGGTGTCAAAGGTGTTCCCTGGCAGTGGGAAGTCCGCTAATTGCCTACCCTGTCCAGGGGGAGGCACTAGATGCTACCTGCATTTCCAGCCCAACCCCCGCCTTTCCCCGGCAGCCCGCAATGAGAGACAATCGGGGAAAACATGCGAAAGGCTCCTAGGAGATCCCGGGTCCTGCAGACAGAAGTCGAAACCTCCCCACACTCACAATTCCGGAACACGGCTGACTGTGTGGGGGAGGAATGGGGCCGCCGTCCACGCAGCTGACTGGAGTCACAGGTGTTCCCTGGCAGGGAGAATTCCGCTAATTACCTCCCATGACCAGGGGGAGGCACTAGATGCTACCTGCATTTCCAGCCCTACCCCCGCATTTCCCTGTCAGCCCGCACTGGCAGACACTCGGGGAAGACACTCGAAGGGCTCCAAGGAGATCCCGGGTGCTGCAGACATAAGACGGATGCTCCCAACACTCAGAATTCCGGAACACGGCTGACTGCGTGGGGGAGGTTTGGGGCCGCCCTCCAAGCAGCTGAGTGGTGTCACAGGTGTTACCTGGCAGGGGAAATCCGCTAATTAAATCCCCTGTCCAGGGAGAGGCACTAGATGCTACCTGCATTTCTGGCCCAACCCCCGGCTTTCCCCGGCTGCCCGCACTGGGAGGCACTCGGGGAAGACAACCGAATGGCTCCTAGGAGATCCAAGGTCCTGCAGACAGAAGACGGAACCTCCCCACACTCACAATTCCGGAACATGGCTGACTGTGTGGGGGAGCTTTGGGTCCGCCCTCCACACAGCTGAGTGGTGTCAAAGTGTTCCCTGGCAGGGGGAAGTCCGCAAATTGCCTACCCTGTCCAGGGGGAGGCACTAGATGCTACCTTCATTTCCAGCCCAACCCCCACCTTTCCCCGGCAGCCCGCACAGACAGACACTCGGGGAATACACGCGAAGGGCTCCTAGGTGATCCCGGGTGCTGCAGACAGAAGACGGAACCTCCCCACACTCACAATTACGGAACACGGCTGACTGTGTGGGGTAGGTTTGGGGCCGCCATCCACGCAGCTGACTGGTATCACAGGTGTTACCTGGCAGGGGAAATCCGCTAAAAAAATCCCCTGTCCAGGCGGAGGCACTAGATGATACCTGCATTTCCAGACCAACCCCCGCCTTTCCCCGGCAGCCCGCACTGGCAGACACTCGGGGAAGACACCGCATGGCTCCTAGGAGATCCAAGTTCCTGCAGACAGAAGACGGAACCTCCCCACACTCAGAATTCCGGAACACGACTGACTGTATGGGGGAGGATTGGGGCCGCAGTCCACGCAGCTGACTGGTGTCACAGGTGTTCACTGGCAGGGGGAATTCCGCTAATTAAATCTTCTGTCCAGGGGGAGGCACTAGATGCTACCTGCATTTGCAGCCCAACCCCCGCCTTTCCCCGGCCGCCCGCAATGGGAGACACTCGGGGAAGACACGCGAATGGCTCCTAGGAGATCCCGGGTGCTGCATACAGAGGACGGAACCTCCCCACACTCAGAATTCCGGAACATGGCTGACAGTGTGGGGGAAGTTTGGGGCCGCCGTCCACGCAGCTGACTGGTGTCACAGGTGTTACCTGGCAGTGGAAATCCGCTAAATAAATCCCCTGTCCAGGGAGAGGCACTAGATGCTACCTGCATTTCCAGCCCAACCCCCAACTTTCCCCGGCTGCCCGCACTGGGAGACACTCGGGGAAGACCCCCGAATGGCTCCTAGGAGATCCAAGGTCCTGCAGACAGAAGACGGAACCTCCCACACTCACAATTCCGGAACACGGCTGACTGTGTGTGGGAGGTTTGGGGCCACCCTCCAAGCAGCTGAGTGGTGTCAAAGTGTTCCAAGGCAGGGGGAAGTCCGCTAATTACCTCCCATGTCCAGGGGGATTCACTACATGCTACCTGCATTTACAGCCCAACCCCCGCCTTTCCCCGGCTGTCCGCAATGGGAGAAACTCGGGGATGACACGCGAAGGGCTCCTAGGAGATCCAAGGTCCTGCAGACAGAAGACGGAACCTCCCCACACTCACAATTCCGGGACTCGGCTGACAGTGTGGGGGAGTTGTGAAGACACCCTCGAAGCAGCTGAGTGGTGTTAAAAGTGTTCCCTGGCAGGGGGAAGTCCGCTAATTGCCTACCCTGTCCAGGGGGACGCACTAGATGCTATCTGCATTTCCAGCACAACCCCCGCATTTCCCCGGCAGCCTGCAATGGGAGACACTCGGGGAAGACTCGCGAAAGTCTCCTAGGAGATCCCGGGTGTTGCAGACAGAAGACGGAACCTCCCAACACTCAGAATTCCGGAACACGGCTGACTGTGTGGGGGAGTTTTGGGGCCGTCGTCCACGCAGCTGACTGGTGTCACAGGTGTTCCCTGGCAGGGGGAATTCCGCTAATTGCCTACCCTGTCCAGGGGGAGGCAATAGAAGCTACCTGCATTTCCAGCCCAACCCCCGCCTTTCCCCGCCCGCCCGCAATGGGAGACACACGGGGAAGTCACGCGAATGGCTCCTAGGAGATCCCGGGTGCTGCATACAGAGGACGGAACCTCCCCACACTCAGAATTCCGGAACACGGCTGACTGTGTGGGGGAAGTTTGGGGCCGCCGTCCACGCAGCTGACTGGTGTCACAGGTGTTACCTGGCAGTGGAAATCCGCTAAATAAATCCCCTGTCCAGGGAGAGGCACTTGATGCTACCTGAATTTCCAGCCCAACCCACAACTTTCCCCGGCTGCCCGCACTGGGAGACACTCGGGGAAGACCCCCGAAAGGCTCCTAGGAGATCCAAGGTCCTGCAGACAGAAGACGGAACCTCCCACACTCACAACTCCGGAACACGGCTGACTGTGTGTGGGAGGTTTGGGGCCACCCTCCAAGCAGCTGAGTGGTGTCAAAGTGTTCCAAGGCAGGGGGAATTCCGCTAATTACCTCCCATGTCCAGGGGGATTCACTAAATGCTACCTGCATTTACAGCCCAACCCCCGCCTTTCCCCGGCTGTCCGCAATGGGAGACACTCGGGGATGACACGCGAAGGGCTCCTAGGAGATCCAAGGTCCTGCAGACAGAAGACGGAACCTCCCCACACTCACAATTCCGGAACAAGGCTGACTGTGTGGGGGACGTTTGGGTCCGTCCTCCACGCAGCTGAGTGGTGTCAAAGTGTTCCCTGGCAGGGGGAAGTCCGCTAATTGCCTACCCTGTCCACGGGGAGGCACTAGATGCTATCTGCATTTCCAGCCCAACCCCCGCCTTTCCCCGGCTGTCCGCAATGGGAGACACTCGGGGAAGACACCCGAATGGCTCCTAGGAGATCCAAGGTCCTGCAGACAGAAGACGGAACCTCCCCACACTCACAATTCCGGAACAAGGCTGACTGTGTGGGGGACGTTTGGGTCCGTCCTCCACGCAGCTGAGTGGTGTCAAAGTGTTCCCTGGCAGGGGGAAGTCCGCTAATTGCCTACCCTGTCCAGGGGGAGGCACTAGATGCTATCTGCATTTCCAGCCCAACCCCCGCCTTTCCCCGGCTGTCCGCAATGGGAGACACTCGGGGAAGACACCCGAATGGCTCCTAGGAGATCCCGGGTGCTGCAGACAGAAGACGGAACCTCCCCACACTCACAATTACGGAACACGGCTGACTGTGTGGGGTAGGTTTGGGGCCGCCATCCACGCAGCTGACTGGTATCACAGGTGTTACCTGGCAGGGGAAATCCGCTAAAAAAATCCCCTGTCCAGGCGGAGGCACTAGATGATACCTGCATTTCCAGACCAACCCCCGCCTTTCCCCGGCAGCCCGCACTGGCAGACACTCGGGGAAGACACCGCATGGCTCCTAGGAGATCCAAGTTCCTGCAGACAGAAGACGGAACCTCCACACACTCAGAATTCCGGAACACGACTGACTGTATGGGGGAGGATTGGGGCCGCAGTCCACGCAGCTGACTGGTGTCACAGGTGTTCCCTGGCAGGGGGAATTCCGCTAATTAAATCTTCTGTCCAGGGGGAGGCACTAGATGCTACCTGCATTTGCAGCCCAACCCCCGCCTTTCCCCGGCCGCCCGCAATGGGAGACACTCGGGGAAGACACGCGAATGGCTCCTAGGAGATCCCGGGTGCTGCATACAGAGGACGGAACCTCCCCACACTCAGAATTCCGGAACATGGCTGACAGTGTGGGGGAAGTTTGGGGCCGCCGTCCACGCAGCTGACTGGTGTCACAGGTGTTACCTGGCAGTGGAAATCCGCTAAATAAATCCCCTGTCCAGGGAGAGGCACTAGATGCTACCTGCATTTCCAGCCCAACCCCCAACTTTCCCCGGCTGCCCGCACTGGGAGACACTCGGGGAAGACCCCCGAATGGCTCCTAGGAGATCCAAGGTCCTGCAGACAGAAGACGGAACCTCCCACACTCACAATTCCGGAACACGGCTGACTGTGTGTGGGAGGTTTGGGGCCACCCTCCAAGCAGCTGAGTGGTGTCAAAGTGTTCCAAGGCAGGGGGAAGTCCGCTAATTACCTCCCATGTCCAGGGGGATTCACTACATGCTACCTGCATTTACAGCCCAACCCCCGCCTTTCCCCGGCTGTCCGCAATGGGAGAAACTCGGGGATGACACGCGAAGGGCTCCTAGGAGATCCAAGGTCCTGCAGACAGAAGACGGAACCTCCCCACACTCACAATTCCGGGACTCGGCTGACAGTGTGGGGGAGTTGTGAAGACACCCTCGAAGCAGCTGAGTGGTGTTAAAAGTGTTCCCTGGCAGGGGGAAGTCCGCTAATTGCCTACCCTGTCCAGGGGGACGCACTAGATGCTATCTGCATTTCCAGCACAACCCCCGCATTTCCCCGGCAGCCTGCAATGGGAGACACTCGGGGAAGACTCGCGAAAGTCTCCTAGGAGATCCCGGGTGTTGCAGACAGAAGACGGAACCTCCCAACACTCAGAATTCCGGAACACGGCTGACTGTGTGGGGGAGTTTTGGGGCCGTCGTCCACGCAGCTGACTGGTGTCACAGGTGTTCCCTGGCAGGGGGAATTCCGCTAATTGCCTACCCTGTCCAGGGGGAGGCAATAGAAGCTACCTGCATTTCCAGCCCAACCCCCGCCTTTCCCCGGCCGCCCGCAATGGGAGACACACGGGGAAGACACGCGAATGGCTCCTAGGAGATCCCGGGTGCTGCATACAGAGGACGGAACCTCCCCACACTCAGAATTCCGGAACACGGCTGACTGTGTGGGGGAAGTTTGGGGCCGCCGTCCACGCAGCTGACTGGTGTCACAGGTGTTACCTGGCAGTGGAAATCCGCTAAATAAATCCCCTGTCCAGGGAGAGGCACTTGATGCTACCTGAATTTCCAGCCCAACCCACAACTTTCCCCGGCTGCCCGCACTGGGAGACACTCGGGGAAGACCCCCGAATGGCTCCTAGGAGATCCAAGGTCCTGCAGACAGAAGACGGAACCTCCCACACTCACAACTCCGGAACACGGCTGACTGTGTGTGGGAGGTTTGGGGCCACCCTCCAAGCAGCTGAGTGGTGTCAAAGTGTTCCAAGGCAGGGGGAATTCCGCTAATTACCTCCCATGTCCAGGGGGATTCACTAAATGCTACCTGCATTTACAGCCCAACCCCCACCTTTCCCCGGCTGTCCGCAATGGGAGACACTCGGGGATGACACGCGAAGGGCTCCTAGGAGATCCAAGGTCCTGC
Organism: Camelus dromedarius; assembly: GCF_036321535.1. Lineage (NCBI taxonomy): Eukaryota > Metazoa > Chordata > Mammalia > Artiodactyla > Camelidae > Camelus > Camelus dromedarius. The sequence goes on from NW_026989804.1 coordinate 443,202, forward strand.
AGACAGAAGACGGAACCTCCCCACACTCACAATTCCGGAACAAGGCTGACTGTGTGGGGGACGTTTGGGTCCGTCCTCCACGCAGCTGAGTGGTGTCAAAGTGTTCCCTGGCAGGGGGAAGTCCGCTAATTGCCTACCCTGTCCAGGGGGAGGCACTAGATGCTATCTGCATTTCCAGCCCAACCCCCGCCTTTCCCCGGCTGTCCGCAATGGGAGACACTCGGGGAAGACACCCGAATGGCTCCTAGGAGATCCAAGGTCCTGCAGACAGAAGACGGAACCTCCCCACACTCACAATTCCGGAACAAGGCTGACTGTGTGGGGGACGTTTGGGTCCGTCCTCCACGCAGCTGAGTGGTGTCAAAGTGTTCCCTGGCAGGGGGAAGTCCGCTAATTGCCTACCCTGTCCAGGGGGAGGCACTAGATGCTATCTGCATTTCCAGCCCAACCCCCGCCTTTCCCCGGCTGTCCGCAATGGGAGACACTCGGGGAAGACACCCGAATGGCTCCTAGGAGATCCAATGTCCTGCAGATAGAAGACGGAACCTCCTCACACTCACAATTCCGGAACACGTCTGACTGTGTGGGGGAGGTTTGGGGCCGCCTTCCAAGCAGCTGAGTGGTGTCAAAGGTGTTCCCTGGCAGGGGGAAGTCCGCTAATTACCTCCCATGTCCAGGGGGAGGCACTAGATGCTTCCTGCATTTCCAGCACAACCCCCGCTTTTCCCGGCAGCCCGCACTTTCAGTCAATCGGGGAAGACACGCGAATGGCTCCTAGGAAATCCAAGGTCCTGCAGACAAAAGATGGAAACTCCCCACACTCACAATTCCGGAACATTGCTGACTGTGTGGGGGAGATTTGGGGCCGCAGTCCACGCAGCTGACTGGTGTCACAGGTGTTCCCGGGCAGGGGGAAGTTCGCTAATTACCTACCATATCCAGGGGGAGGCACTAGATGCTACCTGCATTTCCAGCCCAACCCCCGCCTTTCCCCGGCTTTCCGCTATGGGAGACACACGGGGAAGACACGCGAAGGGCTCCTAGGTGATCCAAGGTCCTGCAGACAGAAGACGGAACCTCCTCACACTCACAAATCCGGAACACGGCTGACTGTGTGGGGGAGGTTTGGGGCCGCCCTCCAAGCAGCTGAGTGGTGTCAAAGGTGTTCCCTGGCAGGGGGAATTCCGCTAATTGCGTACCATGTCCAGGGGGAGGCACTAGATTCTACCAGCATTTCCATCCCTACCCCCGCCTTTTTCCGGCAGCCCGCAATGGGAGACACTCGGGGAAGTCACGCGTAGGGCACCTAGGAGATCCCGGGAGCTGCAGACAGAAGACGGAACCTCCCCACACTCAGAATTCCGGAACACGGCTGAATGTGTGGGGGAAGTTTGGGGCCGCCGTCCACGCAGCTGACTGGTGTCAGAGGTGTTACCTGGCAGGGAGAAGTCCGCTAATTAAATCCCCTGTCCAGGCGGAGGCACTAGATGCTACCTGCATTTCCACCCCAACCCCAGCCTTTCCACTGCAGCCCGCAATGGGAGACACTCGGGGAAGACACGCGAAGGGTTCTAGGAGATCCAAGGTCCTGCAGTCAGAAGACGGAACCTACACACACTCACAATTCCGGGACTCGGCTGACAGTGTGGGGGATTTGTGAAGACACACTCGAAGCAGCTGAGTGGTGTTAAAAGTGTTCCCTGGCAGGGGGAAGTCCGCTAATTGCCTACCCTGTCCAGGGGTCGCACTAGATGCTATCTGCATTTCCAGCACAACCCGCGCATTTCCCCGGCAGCCCGCAATGGGAGACACTCGGGGAAGTCTCGCGAAGGTCTCCTAGGAGATCCCGGGTGTTGCAGACAGAAGACGGAACCTCCCAACACTCAGAATTCCGGAACACGGCTGACTGTTTGGGGGAGTTTTGGGGCCGTCGTCCAAGCAGCTGACTGGTGTCACAGGTGTTACCTGGCAGTGGAAATCCGCTAATTAAATCCCCTGTCCAGGGAGAGGCACTAGATGCTACCTGCATTTCCAGCCCAACCCCCAACTTTCCCCGGCTGCCCGCACTGGGAGACACTCGGGGAAGACCCCCGAATGGCTCCTAGGAGATCCAAGGTCCTGCAGACAGAAGACGGAACCTCCCACACTCACAATTCCGGAACAAGGCTGACTGTGTGTGGGAGGTTTGGGGCCACCCTCCAAGCAGCTGAGTGGTGTCAAAGTGTTCCAAGGCAGGGGGAAGTCCGCTAATTACCTCCCATGTCCAGGGGGATTCACTAGATGCTACCTGCATTTACAGCCCAACCCCCGCCTTTCCCCGGCTGTCCGCAATGGGAGACACTCGGGGATGACACGCGAAGGGCTCCTAGGAGATCCAAGGTCCTGCAGACAGAAGACGGAACCTCCCCACACTCACAACTCCGGAACAAGGCTGACTGTGTGGGGGAGGAATGGGGCCGCAGTTCACGCAGCTGACTGGAGTCACAGGTGTTCCCTGGCAGGGGGAAGTCCGCTAATGCCTACCCTGTCCAGGGGGAGGCACTAGATTCTACCTGCATTTCCAGCCCAACCCCCACTATTCCCCGGCAGCCCACAATGGGAGACACTCGGGGAAGTCACGCGTAGGGCACCTAGGAGATCCCGGGTGCTGCAGACAGAAGACGGAACCTCCCCACACTCAGAATTCCGGAACACGGCTGAATGTGTGGGGGAAGTTTGGGGCCGCCGTCCACGCAGCTGACTGGTGTCACAGGTGTTACCTGGCAGGGGAAATCCGCTAATTAAATCCCCTGTCCAGGGAGAGGCACTAGATGCTACCTGCATTTCCAGCCCAACCCCCGGCTTTCCCCGGCTGCCCGCACTGGGAGGCACTCGGGGAAGACACCCGAATGGCTCCTGGGAGTTCCAACGTCCTGCAGACAGAAGACGGAAACTCCCACACTCACAATTCCGGAACACGGCTGACTGTGTGGGGGAGATTTGGGTCCGCCCTCCACACAGTTGATTGGTGTCAAAGTGTTCCCTGGCAGGGGGAAGTCCGCAAATTGCCTACCATGTCCAGGGGGAGGCACTAGATGCTACCTGCATTTCCAGCCCAACACCCACATTTCCCCGGCAGCCCGCACAGACAGACACTCGGGGAATACACGCGAAGGGCTCCTAGGTGATCCCGGGTGCTGCAGACAGAAGATGGAACCTCCCCACACTCAGAATTCCGGAACAAGGCTGACTGTGTGGGGGAGGTTTGGGGCCGCCGCCCACGCAGCTGACTGGTGTCACAGGTGTTCACGGGCAGGGGGAAGTCCTCTAATTACCTCCCATGTCCAGGGGGAGGCACTAGATGCTTCCTGCATTTCCAGCCCAACCCCCGCTTTTCCCGGCAGCCCGCACTTTCAGTCAATCGGGGAAGACACGCGAATGGCTCCTAGGTGATCCAAGGTCCTGCAGACAGAAGACGGAACCTCCTCACACTCACAAATCCGGAACACGGCTGACTGTGTGGGGGAGGTTTGGGGCCGCCCTCTAAGCAGCTGAGTGGTGTCAAAGGTGTTCCCTGGCAGGGGGAATTCCGCTAATTGCGTACCATGTCCAGGGGGAGGCACTAGATTCTACCTGCATTTCCATCCCTACCCCCGCCTTTTTCCGGCAGCCCGCAATGGGAGACACTCGGGGAAGACACGCGAAGGGCACCTAGGAGATCCCGGGTGCTGCAGACAGAAGACGGATCCTCCCAACACTCAGAATTCCGGAACACTGCTGACTGTGTGGGGGAGGTTTGGGGCCGCTCTCCACGCAGCTGAGTGGTGTCAAAGTGTTCACTGGCAGGGGGAATTCCGCTAATTGCCTAACCTATCCAGGGGGAGGCACTAGATTCTACCTGCATTTCCAGCCCAACCCCCGCTTTTCCCCGGCAGCCCGCAATGGGAGACACTCGGGGAAGTCACGCGTAGGGCACCTAGGAGATCCCGGGTGCTGCAGACAGAAGACGGAACCTCCCACACTCACAATTCCGGAACACGGCTGACTGTGTGGGGGAGGTTTGGGGCCACACTCCAAGCTGCTGAGTGGTGTCAAAGGTGTTCCCTTTCAGGGGGAAGTCCGCTATTTGCCTACCCTGTCCAGGGGAAGGCACTAGATACTACCAGCATTTACAGCCCAACCCCCGCATTTCCCCGGCAGCCCGCACAGGCAGACAATCGGGGAAAACATGCGAAGGGCTCCTAGGAGATCCCGGGTCCTGCAGACCGAAGTCGGAACCTCCCCACACTCACAATTCCGGAACACTGCTGACTGTTTGGGGGAGGTTTGGGGCCGACCTTCACGCAGCTGAGAGGTATCAAAGGTGTTCCCTGGTAGGGGGAATTCCGCTAATTCCCTACCCTGTCCAGGGGGAGGCACCAGATGCTACCTGTATTTCCAGCCCAACCCCCGCCTTTCCCCGACAGCCCGCAATGAGAGACACTCGGGGAAGACACGCGAAGGGCTCCTAGGAGATCCAAGTTTCTGCAGAGATAAGACTGAACCTCCCCACACTCACAATTCAGGAACACGGCTGACTGTGTGGGGGAGGTTTGGGGCCGCCCTCCCCGCAGCTGAGTGGTGTCGAAAGTGTTCCCTGGCAGGGGGAAGTCCGCTAATTGCCTACCCTGTCCAGGGGGAGGCACTAGATGCTACCTGCATTTTCAGCCCAAACCACGCCTTTCCCCGTAGCCCGCAAAGGGAGACACTAGGGGAAGACACGCGAATGTCTCCAAGGAAATCCAAGTTCCTGCAGACAGAAGACTGAACCTCCCCACACTCACAATTACGGAACACGGCTGACTGTGTGGGGGAGGTTTGGGGCCGCCGTCCACGCAGCTGACTGGTATCACAGGTGTTACCTGGCAGGGGAAATCCGCTAAATAATTCCCCTGTCCAGGGAGAGGCACTAGATGCTACCTGCATTTCCAGCGCAACTCCAGCATTTCCACGGCATCCCGCAATGGGAAACACTCGGGGAAGACACGCGAAGGGCTCCTAGTAGATCCCGGGTGCTGCAGACCGAACACGGAACCTCCCCACACTCAGAATTCCGGAACAAGGCTGACTGTGTGGGGGAGGATTGGGGCCGACGTCCACCCAGCTGACTGGTGTCACAGGTGTTCCCTGGCAGGGGGAAGTCCGCTAATTACCTCACATGTCCAGGGGGAGGCGCTAGATGCTACCTGCATTTTCAGCCCAACCCCCGCCTTTCCCCGTAGCCCGCAAAGGGAGACACTAGGGGAAGACAAGCGAATGACTCCAAGGAAATCCAAGGTCCTGCAGATAGAAGACGGAACCTCCCCACACTCACAATTACGGAACACGGCTGACTGTGTGGGGGAGGTTTGGGGCCGCCGTCCACGCAGCTGACTGGTATCACAGGTGTTACCTGGCAGGGGAAATCCGCTAAAAAAATCCCCTGTCCAGGCTGAGGCACTAGATGATACCTGCATTTCCAGCCCTACCCCTGCCTTTCCCCGGCAGCCCGCACTGGGAGACACTCGGGGAAGACACGCGAAGGGCTCCTAGGAGATCCCGGGTGCTGCAGACAGAAAACAGATCCTCCCCACAATCAGAATTCCGGAAAACGGCTGACTGTGTGGGGGAGATTTGGGGCCGCCTTCTACGCAGATGAGTTGTGTCAAAGGTGTTCCCTGGCAGGGGGAATTCCGCTAATAACCTACCCTGTCCTGTGGGAGGCACCAGATGCTACCTGCATTTCCAGCCGAACCCCCGAATTTCCCCGGCAGGCCGCACTGGGAGATACTCGGGGAAGACACGTTAATGGCTCCTAGGAGATCCAAGGTCCTGCAGACAGAAGACGGAACCTCCCCAAACTCACAATTCCGGAACACGCCTGACAGTGTGGGGGAGGTTTGGGGCCGCCCTCCACGCAGCTGAGTGGTGTCAAAGGTGATCCCTGACAGGGCAAGTACGCTAATTGCCTACACTGTCACGGGGGATGCACTAGATGCTACCTGCATTTCCAGACCAACCCCCGCCTTTTCCCGGCAGTCCGCACTGGCAGAAACTCGGGAAGACACGCGAAGTGCTCCTAGGAGATCCAAGGTCCTGCAGACAGAAGACGGAACCTCCCCACACTCACAATTCCGGAACACGGCTGACTGTGCAAGGGAGGTTTGGGGCCTCCCTCAACGCAGCTGAGTGGTGTCAAAGGTGTTCCCTGGCAGGGGGAAGTCCGCTAATTGCCTAGCCTTTCCAGGGGGAGGCACTAGATGCTACATGCATTTACAGCCCAACCCCCGCCTTTCCCCGGCAGCCCGCACAGGCAGACAATCGGGGAAAATATGCGAAGGGCTCCTAGGAGATCCCGGGTCCTGCAGACAGAAGTAGGAACCTCCCCACACTCAAAATTCCGGAACACGGCTGACTGTGTGGGGGAGGTTTGGGGCAGACCTCCACGCAGCTGAGAGGCATCAAAGGTGTTCCCTGGCAGGGGGAATTCCCCTAATTCCCTACCCTGTCCAGTGGGAGGCACCAGATGCTACCTGCATTTCCAGCACAACCCCCGGCCTTCCCCGGCAGCCCGCAATGTGAGACACTCAGGGAAGACACGCGAAAGGCTCCTATGAGATCCCGGGTGCTGCAGACAGAAAACGGATCCTCCCCACAATCAGAATTCCGGAACACGGTTGACTGTGTGGGGGAGGTTTGGGGCCGCCTTCTACGCAGCTGAGTTGTGTCAAAGGTGTTCCCTGGCAGGGGGAAGTCCGCTAATTACCTACCCTGTCCTGGGGGAGGCACTAGATGCTACCTGCATTTCCAGCCCAACCCCCGACTTTCCCCGGCAGAACGCACTGAGAGAAACTCGGGGAAGACACGTGAATGGCTCCTAGGAGATCCAAGGTCCTGCAGACAGAAGACGGAACCTCCCCAAACTCACAATTCCGGAACACGCCTGACAGTGTGGGGGAGGATTGGGGCCGCCCTCCACGCAGCTGAGTGGTGTCAAAGGTGATCCCTGACAGGGCAAGTACGCTATTTGCCTACCATGTGCAGGGGGATGCACTAAATGCTACCTGCATTTCCACACCAACCCCCGTCTTTACCCGGCTGTCCGCAATGGGAGACACTCGGGGAAGACACGCGAAGGGCTCCTAGGAGATCCAATGTCCTGCAGACAGAAGACGGAACCTCCTCACACTCACAATTCCGGAACACGGCTGACTGTGTGGGGGAGGTTTGGGGCCGCGCTCCAAGCAGCTGAGTGGTGTCAAAGGTGTTCCCTGGCAGTGGGAAGTCCGCTAATTGCCTACCCTGTCCAGGGGGAGGCACTAGATGCTACCTGCATTTCCAGCCCAACCCCCGCCTTTCCCCGGAAGCCCGCAATGAGAGACAATCGGGGAAAATATGCGAAGGGCTCCTAGGAGATCCCGGGTCCTGCAGACAGAAGTCGAAACCTCCCCACACTCACAATTCCGGAACACGGCTGACTGTGTGGGGGAGGAATGGGGCCGCCGTCCACGCAGCTGACTGGAGTCACAGGTGTTCCCTGGCAGGGAGAATTCCGCTAATTACCTCCCATGACCAGGGGGAGGCACTAGATGCTACCTGCATTTCCAGCCCTACCCCCGCATTTCCCTGTCAGCCCGCACTGGCAGACACTCGGGGAAGACACTCGAAGGGCTCCAAGGAGATCCCGGGTGCTGCAGACATAAGACGGATGCTCCCAACACTCAGAATTCCGGAACACGGCTGACTGCGTGGGGGAGGTTTGGGGCCGCCCTCCAAGCAGCTGAGTGGTGTCACAGGTGTTACCTGGCAGGGGAAATCCGCTAATTAAATCCCCTGTCCAGGGAGAGGCACTAGATGCTACCTGCATTTCCAGCCCAACCCCCGGCTTTCCCCGGCTGCCCGCACTGGGAGGCACTCGGGGAAGACAACCGAATGGCTCCTAGGAGATCCAAGGTCCTGCAGACAGAAGACGGAACCTCCCACACTCACAATTCCGGAACACGGCTGACTGTGTTCGGGAGGTTTGGGGCCGCCCTCCAAGCAGCTGAGTGGTGTCAAAGGTGTTCCCTGGCACGGGGAAGTCCGCTAAATACCTCCCATGTCCAGGGGGATTCACTAGATGCTACCTGCATTTCCAGACCAACCCCCGTCTTTCCCCGGCTGTCCGTAATGGGAGACACTCGGGGAAGACACGCGAAGGGCTCCTAGGTGATCCAAGGTCCTGCAGACAGAAGACGGAATCTCCCCACACTCACAATTCCGGAACACGGCTGACTGTGTGGGGGAGCTTTGGGTCCGCCCTCCACACAGCTGAGTGGTGTCAAAGTGTTCCCTGGCAGGGGGAAGTCCGCAAATTGCCTACCCTGTCCAGGGGGAGGCACTAGATGCTACCTTCATTTCCAGCCCAACCCCCACCTTTCCCCGGCAGCCCGCACAGACAGACACTCGGGGAATACACGCGAAGGGCTCCTAGGTGATCCCGGGTGCTGCAGACAGAAGACGGAACCTCCCCACACTCACAATTACGGAAAACGGCTGACTCTGTGGGGTAGGTTTGGGGCCGCCATCCACGCAGCTGACTGGTATCACAGGTGTTACCTGGCAGGGGAAATCCGCTAAAAAAATCCCCTGTCCAGGCGGAGGCACTAGATGATACCTGCATTTCCAGACATACCCCTGCCTTTCCCCGGCAGCCCGCACTGGGAGACACTCGGGGAAGACACGCGAAGGGCTCCTAGGAGATCCCGGGTGCTGCAGACAGAAAACGGATCCTCCCCACAATCAGAATTCTGGAACACGGCTGACTGTGTGGGGGAGTTTTGGGGCCGCCTTCTACGCAGCTGAGTTGTGTCAAAGGTGTTCCCTGGCAGGGGGAATTCCGCTAAATACCTACCCTGTCCTGGGGGAGGCACCAGATGCTACCTTCATTTCCAGCCCAACCCCCGAATTTCCCCGGCAGGCCGCACTGGGAGAAACTCGGGGAAGACACGTGAATGGCTCCTAGGAGATCCAAGGTCCTGAAGACAGAAGACGGAACCTCCCCAAACTCACAATTCCGGAACACGCCTGACAGTGTGGGGGAGGTTTGGGGCCGCCCTCCACGCAGCTGAGTGGTGTCAAAGGTGTTCCCTGGCAGGGGGAATTCCGCTAATTGCGTACCATGTCCAGGGGGAGGCACTAGATTCTACCTGCATTTCCATCCCTACCCCCGCCTTTTTCCGGCAGCCCGCAATGGGAGACACTCGGGGAAGTCACGCGTATGGCACCTAGGAGATCCCGGGAGCTGCAGACAGAAGACGGAACCTCCCCACACTCAGAATTCCGGAACACGGCTGAATGTGTGGGGGAAGTTTGGGGCCGCCGTCCACGCAGCTGACTGGTGTCAGAGGTGTTACCTGGCAGGGGAAATCCGCTAATTAAATCCCCTGTCCAGGCGGAGGCACTAGATGCTACCTGCATTTCCACCCCAACCCCCGCCTTTCCACTGCAGCCCGCAATGGGAGACACTCGGGGAAGACACGCGAAGGGTTCTAGGAGATCCAAGGTCCTGCAGACAGAAGACGGAACCTACACACACTCACAATTCCGGGACTCGGCTGACAGTGTGGGGGATTTGTGAAGACACACTCGAAGCAGCTGAGTGGTGTTAAAAGTGTTCCCTGGCAGGGGGAAGTCCGCTAATTGCCTACCCTGTCCAGGGGTCGCACTAGATGCTATCTGCATTTCCAGCACAACCCGCGCATTTCCCCGGCAGCCCGCAATGGGAGACACTCGGGGAAGACTCGCGAAGGTCTCCTAGGAGATCCCGGGTGTTGCAGACAGAAGACGGAACCTCCCAACACTCAGAATTCCGGAACACGGCTGACTGTGTGGGGGAGTTTTGGGGCCGTCGTCCACGCAGCTGACTGGTGTCACAGGTGTTACCTGGCAGTGGAAATCCGCTAATTAAATCCCCTGTCCAGGGAGAGGCACTAGATGCTACCTGCATTTCCAGCCCAACCCCCAACTTTCCCCGGCTGCCCGCACTGGGAGACACTCGGGGAAGACCCCCGAATGGCTCCTAGGAGATCCAAGGTCCTGCAGACAGAAGACGGAACCTCCCACACTCACAATTCCGGAACAAGGCTGACTGTGTGTGGGAGGTTTGGGGCCACCCTCCAAGCAGCTGAGTGGTGTCAAAGTGTTCCAAGGCAGGGGGAAGTCCGCTAATTACCTCCCATGTCCAGGGGGATTCACTAGATGCTACCTGCATTTACAGCCCAACCCCCGCCTTTCCCCGGCTGTCCGCAATGGGAGACACTCGGGGATGACACGCGAAGGGCTCCTAGGAGATCCAAGGTCCTGCAGACAGAAGACGGAACCTCCCCACACTCACAATTCCGGAACAAGGCTGACTGTGTGGGGGAGGTTTGGGTCCGTCCTCCACGCAGCTGAGTGGTGTCAAAGTGTTCCCTGGCACGGGGAAGTCCGCTAATTGCCTACCCTGTCCAGGGGGAGGCACTAGATGCTACCTGCATTTCCAGCCCAACCCCCGCCTTTCCCCGGCTGTCCGCAATGGGAGACACTCCGGGAATACACGCGAAGGGCTCCTAGGAGATCCAATGTCCTGCAGACAGAAGACGGAACCTCCTCACACTCACAATTCCGGAACACGGCTGACAGTTTGGGGGAGGTTTGGGGCCGACCTCGACGCAGCTGATTGGAGTCACAGGTGTTCCCTGGCAGGGGGAAGTCCGCTAATTACCTCCCAAGTCCAGGGGGAGGCACTAGATGCTACCTGCATTTCCAGCCCAACCCCCGCCTTTCCCCGGGAGCCCGCAATGTGAGACACTTGGGTAAGACACGCGTAGGGCTCCTAGGAGATCCCGGGTGCTGCAGACAGAAGACGGAACCACCCAACACTCAGAATTCCGGAACACGGCTGACTGTGTGGGGGAGGAATGGGGCCGCAGTTCACGCAGCTGACTGGAGTCACAGGTGTTCCCTGACAGGGGGAAGTCCGCTAATTACCTCCCATGACCATGGGGAGGCACTAGATGCTACCTGAATTTCCAGCCCTACGCCAGCCTTTCCCTGGCAGCCCGCACTGGCAGACACTCGGGGAAGACACTCGAAGGGCTCCAAGGAGATCCCGTGTGCTGCAGACATAAGACGGATCCTCCCAACACTCAGAATTCCGGAACACGACTGACTGCGTTGGGGATGTTTGGGGCCGTCCTCCAAGCAGCTGAGTGGTGTCAAAGGTGTTCCCTGGCAGGGGGAAGTCCGCTAATGCCTACCCTGTCCAGGGGGAGGCACTAGATTCTACCTGCATTTCCAGCCCAACCCCCGCTTTTCCCCGGCAGCCCACAATGGGAGACACTCGGGGAAGTCACGCGTAGGGCACCTAGGAGATCCCGGGTGCTGCAGACAGAAGACGGAACCTCCCCACACTCAGAATTCCGGAACACGGCTGAATGTGTGGGGGAAGTTTGGGGCCGCCGTCCACGCAGCTGACTGGTGTCACAGGTGTTACCTGGCAGGGGAAATCCGCTAATTAAATCCCCTGTCCAGGGAGAGGCACTAGATGCTACCTGCATTTCCAGCCCAACCCCCGGCTTTCCCCGGCTGCCCGCACTGGGAGGCACTCGGGGAAGACACCCGAATGGCTCCTGGGAGTTCCAACGTCCTGCAGACAGAAGACGGAAACTCCCACACTCACAATTCCGGAACACTGCTGACTGTGTGGGGGAGCTTTGGGTCCGCCCTCCACACAGTTGATTGGTGTCAAAGTGTTCCCTGGCAGGGGGAAGTCCGCAAATTGCCTACCATGTCCAGGGGGAGGCACTAGATGCTACCTGCATTTCCAGCCCAACACCCACCTTTCCCCGGCAGCCCGCACAGACAGACACTCGGGGAATACACGCGAAGGGCTCCTAGGTGATCCCGGGTGCTGCAGACAGAAGACGGAACCTCCCCACACTCAGAATTCCGGAACAAGGCTGACTGTGTGGGGGAGGTTTGGGGCCGCCGCCCACGCAGCTGACTGGTGTCACAGGTGTTCACGGGCAGGGGGAAGTCCGCTAATTACCTCCCATGTCCAGGGGGAGGCACTAGATGCTACCTACATTTCCAGCCCTACCCCCGCCTTTCCCTGGCAGCCTGCACTGGCAGACACTCGGGGAAGACACGCGAAGGGCTCCAAGGGGATCCTGGGTGCTGCAGACAGAAGACGGATCCTACCAACACTCAGAATTCCGGAACAAGGCTGACTGTGTGGGGGAGGTTTGGGGCCGCCTTCCAAGCAGCTGAGTGGTGTCAAAGGTGTTCCCTGGCAGGGGGAAGTCCTCTAATTACCTCCCATGTCCAGGGGGAGGCACTAGATGCTTCCTGCATTTCCAGCCCAACCCCCGCTTTTCCCGGCAGCCCGCACTTTCAGTCAATCGGGGAAGACACGCGAATGGCTCCTAGGTGATCCAAGGTCCTGCAGACAGAAGACGGAACCTCCTCACACTCACAAATCCGGAACACGGCTGACTGTGTGGGGGAGGTTTGGGGCCGCCCTCCAAGCAGCTGAGTGGTGTCAAAGGTGTTCCCTGGCAGGGGGAATTCCGCTAATTGCGTACCATGTCCAGGGGGAGGCACTAGATTCTACCTGCATTTCCATCCCTACCCCCGCCTTTTTCCGGCAGCCCGCAATGGGAGACACTCGGGGAAGACACGCGAAGTGCTCCTAGGAGATCCCGGGTGCTGCAGACAGAAGACGGATCCTCCCAACACTCAGAATTCCGGAACACTGCTGACTGTGTGGGGGAGGTTTGGGGCCGCTCTCCACGCAGCTGAGTGGTGTCAAAGTGTTCACTGGCAGGGGGAATTCCGCTAATTGCCTACCCTATCCAGGGGGAGGCACTAGATTCTACCTGCATTTCCAGCCCAACCCCCGCTTTTCCCCGGCAGCCCGCAATGGGAGACACTCGGGGAAGTCACGCGTAGGGCACCTAGGAGATCCCGGGTGCTGCAGACAGAAGACGGAACCTCCCACACTCACAATTCCGGAACACGGCTGACTGTGTGGGGGAGGTTTGGGGCCGCCCTCCAAGCAGCTGAGTGGTGTCAAAGGTGTTCCCTGGCAGGGGGAATTCCGCTAAATACCTACCCTGTCCTGGGGGAGGCACCAGATGCTACCTTCATTTCCAGCCCAACCCCCGAATTTCCCCGGCAGGCCGCACTGGGAGAAACTCGGGGAAGACACGTGAATGGCTCCTAGGAGATCCAAGGTCCTGAAGACAGAAGACGGAACCTCCCCAAACTCACAATTCCGGAACACGCCTGACAGTGTGGGGGAGGTTTGGGGCCGCCCTCCACGCAGCTGAGTGGTGTCAAAGGTGATCCCTGACAGGGCAAGTACGCTAATTGCCTACCCTGTCCAGGGGGATGCACTAGATGCTACCTGCATTTCCAGACCAACCCCCGCCTTTCCCCGGCAGCCCGCACTGGCAGACACTCGGGGAAGACACCGCATGGCTCCTAGGAGATCCAAGTTCCTGCAGACAGAAGACGGAACCTCCCCACACTCAGAATTCCGGAACACGACTGACTGTATGGGGGAGGATTGGGGCCGCCGTCCACGCAGCTGACTGGTGTCACAGGTGTTCCCTGGCAGGGGGAATTCCGCTAATTAAATCTTCTGTCCAGGGGGAGGCACTAGATGCTACCTGCATTTGCAGCCCAACCCCCGCCTTTCCCCGGCCGCCCGCAATGTGAGACACTCGGGGAAGACACGCGAATGGCTCCTAGGAGATCCCGGGTGCTGCATACAGAGGACGGAACCTCCCCACACTCAGAATTCCGGAACATGGCTGACAGTGTGGGGGAAGTTTGGGGCCGCCGTCCACGCAGCTGACTGGTGTCACAGGTGTTACCTGGCAGTGGAAATCCGCTAAATAAATCCCCTGTCCAGGGAGAGGCACTAGATGCTACCTGCATTTCCAGCCCAACCCCCAACTTTCCCCGGCTGCCCGCACTGGGAGACACTCGGGGAAGACCCCCGAATGGCTCCTAGGAGATCCAAGGTCCTGCAGACAGAAGACGGTACCTCCCACACTCACAATTCCGGAACACGGCTGACTGTGTGTGGGAGGTTTGGGGCCACCCTCCAAGCAGCTGAGTGGTGTCAAAGTGTTCCAAGGCAGGGGGAAGTCCGCTAATTACCTCCCATGTCCAGGGGGATTCACTACATGCTACCTGCATTTACAGCCCAACCCCCGCCTTTCCCCGGCTGTCCGCAATGGGAGAAACTCGGGGATGACACGCGAAGGGCTCCTAGGAGATCCAAGGTCCTGCAGACAGAAGACGGAACCTCCCCACACTCACAATTCCGGGACTCGGCTGACAGTGTGGGGGAGTTGTGAAGACACCCTCGAAGCAGCTGAGTGGTGTTAAAAGTGTTCCCTGGCAGGGGGAAGTCCGCTAATTGCCTACCCTGTCCAGGGGGACGCACTAGATGCTATCTGCATTTCCAGCACAACCCCCGCATTTCCCCGGCAGCCCGCAATGGGAGACACTCGGGGAAGACTCGCGAAAGTCTCCTAGGAGATCCCGGGTGTTGCAGACAGAAGACGGAACCTCCCAACACTCAGAATTCCGGAACACGGTTGACTGTGTGGGGGAGTTTTGGGGCCGTCGTCCACGCAGCTGACTGGTGTCACAGGTGTTCCCTGGCAGGGGGAATTCCGCTAATTGCCTACCCTGTCCAGGGGGAGGCAATAGAAGCTACCTGCATTTCCAGCCCAACCCCCGCCTTTCCCCGGCCGCCCGCAATGGGAGACACTCGGGGAAGACACGCGAATGGCTCCTAGGAGATCCCGGGTGCTGCATACAGAGGACGGAACCTCCCCACACTCAGAATTCCGGAACACGGCTGACTGTGTGGGGGAAGTTTGGGGCCGCCGTCCACGCAGCTGACTGGTGTCACAGGTGTTACCTGGCAGTGGAAATCCGCTAAATAAATCCCCTGTCCAGGGAGAGGCACTTGATGCTACCTGCATTTCCAGCCCAACCCACAACTTTCCCCGGCTGCCCGCACTGGGAGACACTCGGGGAAGACCCCCGAATGGCTCCTAGGAGATCCAAGGTCCTGCAGACAGAAGACGGAACCTCCCACACTCACAACTCCGGAACACGGCTGACTGTGTGTGGGAGGTTTGGGGCCACCCTCCAAGCAGCTGAGTGGTGTCAAAGTGTTCCAAGGCAGGGGGAATTCCGCTAATTACCTCCCATGTCCAGAGGGATTCACTAAATGCTACCTGCATTTACAGCCCAACCCCCGCCTTTCCCCGGCTGTCCGCAATGGGAGACACTCGGGGATGACACGCGAAGGGCTCCTAGGAGATCCAATGTCCTGCAGATAGAAGACGGAACCTCCTCAAACTCACAATTCCGGAACACGGCTGACTGTGTGGAGGAGGTTTGGGGCCGCGCTCCAAGCAGCTGTGTGGTGTCAAAGGTGTTCCCTGGCAGTGGGAAGTCCGCTAATTGCCTACCCTGTCCAGGGGGAGGCACTAGATGCTACCTGCATTTCCAGCCCAACCCCCGCTTTGCCCGGCAGCCCGCAATGGGAGACAATCGGGGAAAACATGCGAAGGGCTCCTAGGAGATCCCGGGTCCTGCAGACAGAAGTCGAAACCTCCCCACACTCACAATTCCGGAACACGGCTGACAGTTTGGGGGAGGTTTGGGGACGACCTCGACGCAGCTGATTGGAGTCACAGGTGTTCCCTGGCAGGGGGAAGTCCGCTAATTACCTCCCAAGTCCAGGGGGAGGCACTAGATGCTACCTGCATTTCCAGCCCAACCCCCGCCTTTCCCCGGGAGCCCGCAATGGGAGACACTTGGGGAAGATACGCGTAGGGCTCCTAGGAGATCCCGGGTGCTGCAGACAGAAGACGGAACCTCCCAACACTCAGAATTCCGGAACACGGCTGACTGTGTGGGGGAGGAATGGGGCCGCAGTCCACGCAGCTGACTGGAGTCACAGGTGTTCCCTGGCAGGGGGAAGTCCGCTAATTACCTCCCATGACCATGGGGAGGCACTAGATGCTACCTGCATTTCCAGCCCTACCCCCGCCTTTCCCTGGCAGCCCGCACTGGCAGACACTCGGGGAAGACACTCGAAGGGCTCCAAGGAGATCCCGTGTGCTGAAAACAGAAGACGGAACCTCCCACACTCACAATTCCGCAACACGGCTGACTGTGTGGGGGAGCTTTGGGTCCGCCCTCCACACAGCTGATTGGTGTCAAAGTGTTCCCTGCAGGGGGAAGTCCGCAAATTACCTCCCATGTCCAGGGGGAGGCACTAGATGCTACCTGCATTTCCAGCCCTACCCCCGCCTTTCCCTGGCAGCCCGCACTGGCAGACACTCGGGGAAGACACGCGAAGGGCTCCAAGGGGATCCTGGGTGCTGCAGACAGAAGACGGATCCTACCAACACTCAGAATTCCGGAACAAGGCTGACTGTGTGGGGGAGGTTTGGGGCCGCCTTCCAAGCAGCTGAGTGGTGTCAAAGGTGTTCCCTGGCAGGGGGAAGTCCGCTAATTACCTCCCATGTCCAGGGGGAGGCACTAGATGCTTCCTGCATTTCCAGCCCAACCCCCGCTTTTCCCGGCAGCCCGCACTTTCAGTCAATCGGGGAAGACACGCGAATGGCTCCTAGGAGATCCAAGGTCCTGCAGACAAAAGACGGAAACTCCCCACACTCACAATTCCGAAACATTGCTGACTGTGTGGGGGAGATTTGGGGCCGCAGTCCACGCAGCTGACTGGTGTCACAGGTGTTCCCGGGCAGGGGGAAGTTCGCTAATTACCTACCATGTCCAGGGGGAGGCACTAGATTCTACCTGCATTTCCAGCCCAACCCCCGCCTTTCCCCGGCTTTCCGCTATGGGAGACACACGGGGAAGACACGCGAAGGGCTCCTAGTTGATCCAAGGTCCTGCAGACAGAAGACGGAACCTCCTCACACTCACAAATCCGGAACACGGCTGACTGTGTGGGGGAGGTTTGGGGCCGCCCTCCAAGCAGCTGAGTGGTGTCAAAGGTGTTCCCTGGCAGGGGGAATTCCGCTAATTGCGTACCATGTCCAGGGGGAGGCACTAGATTCTACCTGCATTTCCATCCCTACCCCCGCCTTTTTCCGGCAGCCCGCAATGGGAGACACTCGGGGAAGTCACGCGTAGGGCACCTAGGAGTTCCCGGGAGCTGCAGACAGAAGACGGAACCTCCCCACACTCAGAATTCCGGAACACGGCTGAATGTGTGGGGGAAGTTTGGGGCCGCCGTCCACGCAGCTGACTGGTGTCAGAGGTGTTACCTGGCAGGGGAAATCCGCTAATTAAATCCCCTGTCCAGGCGGAGGCACTAGATGCTACCTGCATTTCCACCCCAACCCCCGCCTTTCCACTGCAGCCCGCAATGGGAGACACTCGGGGAAGACACGCGAAGGGTTCTAGGAGATCCAAGGTCCTGCAGACAGAAGACGGAACCTACACACACTCACAATTCCGGGACTCGGCTGACAGTGTGGGGGATTTGTGAAGACACACTCGAAGCAGCTGAGTGGTGTTAAAAGTGTTCCCTGGCAGGGGGAAGTCCGCTAATTGCCTACCCTGTCCAGGGGTCGCACTAGATGCTATCTGCATTTCCAGCACAACCCGCGCATTTCCCCGGCAGCCCGCAATGGGAGACACTCGGGGAAGACTCGCGAAGGTCTCCTAGGAGATCCCGGGTGTTGCAGACAGAAGACGGAACCTCCCACACTCACAATTCCGGAACAAGGCTGACTGTGTGTGGGAGGTTTGGGGCCACCCTCCAAGCAGCTGAGTGGTGTCAAAGTGTTCCAAGGCAGGGGGAAGTCCGCTAATTACCTCCCATGTCCAGGGGGATTCACTAGATGCTACCTGCATTTACAGCCCAACCCCCGCCTTTCCCCGGCTGTCCGCAATGGGAGACACTCGGGGATGACACGCGAAGGGCTCCTAGGAGATCCAAGGTCCTGCAGACAGAAGACGGAACCTCCCCACACTCACAATTCCGGAACAAGGCTGACTCTGTGGGGGAGGTTTGGGTCCGTCCTCCACGCAGCTGAGTGGTGTCAAAGTGTTCCCTGGCACGGGGAAGTCCGCTAATTGCCTACCCTGTCCAGGGGGAGGCACTAGATGCTACCTGCATTTCCAGCCCAACCCCCGCCTTTCCCCGGCTGTCCGCAATGGGAGACACTCCGGGAATACACGCGAAGGGCTCCTAGGAGATCCAATGTCCTGCAGACAGAAGACGGAACCTCCTCACACTCACAATTCCGGAACACGGCTGACAGTTTGGGGGAGGTTTGGGGCCGACCTCGACGCAGCTGATTGGAGTCACAGGTGTTCCCTGGCAGGGGGAAGTCCGCTAATTACCTCCCAAGTCCAGGGGGAGGCACTAGATGCTACCTGCATTTCCAGCCCAACCCCCGCCTTTCCCCGGGAGCCCGCAATGTGAGACACTTGGGTAAGACACGCGTAGGGCTCCTAGGAGATCCCGGGTGCTGCAGACAGAAGACGGAACCTCCCAACACTCAGAATTCCGGAACACGGCTGACTGTGTGGGGGAGGAATGGGGCCGCAGTTCACGCAGCTGACTGGTATCACAGGTGTTACCTGGTAGGGGGATGTCCGCTAATTGCCTACCCTTTCCAGGGGGAGGCACTAGATGCTACATGCATTTACAGCCCAACACCCGCCTTTCCCCGGCAGCCCGCAAAGGCAGACAATCGGGGAAAATATGCGAAGGGCTCTTAGGAGATCCCGGGTCCTGCAGACAGAAGTCGGAACCTCCCCACACTCACAATTCCGGAGCAAGGCTGACTGTGTGGGGGAGGTTTGGGGCCGACCTCCACGCAGCTGAGTGGTGTCAAAATTGATCCCTGACAGGGCAAGTACGCTAATTGCCTACCCTGTCAAGGGGGATGCACTAGATGCTACCTGCATTTCCAGACCAACCCCCGCCTTTCCCCGGCAGCCCGCACTGGCAGACACTCGAGGAAGACACCGCATGGCTCCTAGGAGATCCAAATTCCTGCAGACAGAAGACGTAACCTCCCCAAACTCAGAATTCCGGAAAACGGCTTACTGTATGGGGGAGGATTGGGGCCGCCTTCCACGCAGCTGACTTGTGTCACAGGTGTTCCCTGGCAGGGGGAATTCCGCTAATTATATCTTTTGTCCAGGGGGAGGCACTAGATGCTACCTGCATTTCCACCACAACCCCCGCCTTTCCCCTGCAGCCCGCAATGGGAGACACTCGGGGAAGACACGCGAAGGGTTCTAGGAGATCCAAGGTCCTGCAGACAGAAGACGGAACCTACACACACTCACAATTCCGGGACTCGGCTGACAGTGCGGGGGGTTGTGGAGACACCCTCGAAGCAGCTGAGTGGTGTTAAAAGTGTTCCCTGGCAGGGGGAAGTCCGCTAATTGCCTACCCTGTCCAGGGGGACGCACTAGATGCTATCTGCATTTCCAGCACAACCCCCGCGTTTCCCCGGCAGCCCGCAATGGGAGACACTCGGGGAAGAATCGCGAAGGTCTCCTAAGAGATCCCGGGTGTTGCAGACAGAAGACGGAACCTCCCAAGGCTCAGAATTCCGGAACACGGGTGACTGAGTGGGGGAGTTTTGGGGCCGCCGTCCACGCAGCTGACTGGTGTCACAGGTGTTCACGGGCAGGGGGAAGTCCGCTAATTACCTCCCATGTCCAGGGGGAGGCACTAGATGCTACCTGCATTTCCAGCCCTACCCCCGCCTTTCCCTGGCAGCCCGCACTGGCAGACACTCGGGGAAGACACTCGAAGGGCTCCAAGGAGATCCCGTGTGCTGCAGACATAAGACGGATCCTCCCAACACTCAGAATTCCGGAACACGACTGACTGCGTGGGGGAGGTTTGGGGCCGTCCTCCAAGCAGCTGAGTGGTGTCAAAGGTGTTCCCTGGCAGGGGGAAGTCCGCTAATGCCTACCCTGTCCAGGGGGAGGCACTAGATTCTACCTGCATTTCCAGCCCAACCCCCGCTTTTCCCCGGCAGCCCACAATGGGAGACACTCGGGGAAGTCACGCGTAGGTCACCTAGGAGATCCCGGGTGCTGCAGACAGAAGACGGAACCTCCCCACACTCAGAATTCCGGAACACGGCTGAATGTGTGGGGGAAGTTTGGGGCCGCCGTCCACGCAGCTGACTGGTGTCACAGGTGTTACCTGGCAGGGGAAATCCGCTAATTAAATCCCCTGTCCAGGGAGAGGCACTAGATGCTACCTGCATTTCCAGCCCAACCCCCGGCTTTCCCCGGCTGCCCGCACTGGGAGGCACTCGGGGAAGACACACGAATGGCTCCTGGGAGTTCCAATGTCCTGCAGACAGAAGACGGAAACTCCCACACTCACAATTCCGGAACACGGCTGACTGTGTGGGGGAGCTTTGGGTCCGCCCTCCACACAGTTGATTGGTGTCAAAGTGTTCCCTGGCAGGGGGAAGTCCGCAAATTGCCTACCATGTCCAGGGGGAGGCACTAGATGCTACCTGCGTTTCCAGCCCAACACCCACCTTTCCCCGGCAGCCCGCACAGACAGACACTCGGGGAATACACGCGAAGGGCTCCTAGGTGATCCCGGGTGCTGCAGACAGAAGACGGAACCTCCCCACACTCAGAATTCCGGAACAAGGCTGACTGTGTGGGGGAGGTTTGGGGCCGCCTTCCAAGCAGCTGAGTGGTGTCAAAGGTGTTCCCTGGCAGGGGGAAGTCCTCTAATTACCTCCCATGTCCAGGGGGAGGCACTAGATGCTTCCTGCATTTCCAGCCCAACCCCCGCTTTTCCCGGCAGCCCGCACTTTCAGTCAATCGGGGAAGACACGCGAATGGCTCCTAGGTGATCCAAGGTCCTGCAGACAGAAGACGGAACCTCCTCACACTCACAAATCCGGAACACGGCTGACTGTGTGGGGGAGGTTTGGGGCCGCCCTCCAAGCAGCTGAGTGGTGTCAAAGGTGTTCCCTGGCAGGGGGAATTCCGCTAATTGCGTACCATGTCCAGGGGGAGGCACTAGATTCTACCTGCATTTCCATCCCTACCCCCGCCTTTTTCCGGCAGCCCGCAATGGGAGACACTCGGGGAAGACACGCGAAGTGCTCCTAGGAGATCCCGGGTGCTGCAGACAGAAGACGGATCCTCCCAACACTCAGAATTCCGGAACACTGCTGACTGTGTGGGGGAGGTTTGGGGCCGCTCTCCACGCAGCTGAGTGGTGTCAAAGTGTTCACTGGCAGGGGGAATTCCGCTAATTGCCTACCCTATCCAGGGGGAGGCACTAGATTCTACCTGCATTTCCAGCCCAACCCCCGCTTTTCCCCGGCAGCCCGCAATGGGAGACACTCGGGGAAGTCACGCGTAGGGCACCTAGGAGATCCCGGGTGCTGCAGACAGAAGACGGAACCTCCCACACTCACAATTCCGGAACACGGCTGACTGTGTGGGGGAGGTTTGGGGCCGCCCTCCAAGCAGCTGAGTGGTGTCAAAGGTGTTCCCTGGCAGGGGGAATTCCGCTAAATACCTACCCTGTCCTGGGGGAGGCACCAGATGCTACCTTCATTTCCAGCCCAACCCCCGAATTTCCCCGGCAGGCCGCACTGGGAGAAACTCGGGGAAGACACGTGAATGGCTCCTAGGAGATCCAAGGTCCTGAAGACAGAAGACGGAACCTCCCCAAACTCACAATTCCGGAACACGCCTGACAGTGTGGGGGAGGTTTGGGGCCGCCCTCCACGCAGCTGAGTGGTGTCAAAGGTGATCCCTGACAGGGCAAGTACGCTAATTGCCTACCCTGTCCAGGGGGATGCACTAGATGCTACCTGCATTTCCAGACCAACCCCCGCCTTTCCCCGGCAGCCCGCACTGGCAGACACTCGGGGAAGACACCGCATGGCTCCTAGGAGATCCAAGTTCCTGCAGACAGAAGACGGAACCTCCCCACACTCAGAATTCCGGAACACGACTGACTGTATGGGGGAGGATTGGGGCCGCCGTCCACGCAGCTGACTGGTGTCACAGGTGTTCCCTGGCAGGGGGAATTCCGCTAATTAAATCTTCTGTCCAGGGGGAGGCACTAGATGCTACCTGCATTTGCAGCCCAACCCCCGCCTTTCCCCGGCCGCCCGCAATGTGAGACACTCGGGGAAGACACGCGAATGGCTCCTAGGAGATCCCGGGTGCTGCATACAGAGGACGGAACCTCCCCACACTCAGAATTCCGGAACATGGCTGACAGTGTGGGGGAAGTTTGGGGCCGCCGTCCACGCAGCTGACTGGTGTCACAGGTGTTACCTGGCAGTGGAAATCCGCTAAATAAATCCCCTGTCCAGGGAGAGGCACTAGATGCTACCTGCATTTCCAGCCCAACCCCCAACTTTCCCCGGCTGCCCGCACTGGGAGACACTCGGGGAAGACCCCCGAATGGCTCCTAGGAGATCCAAGGTCCTGCAGACAGAAGACGGTACCTCCCACACTCACAATTCCGGAACACGGCTGACTGTGTGTGGGAGGTTTGGGGCCACCCTCCAAGCAGCTGAGTGGTGTCAAAGTGTTCCAAGGCAGGGGGAAGTCCGCTAATTACCTCCCATGTCCAGGGGGATTCACTACATGCTACCTGCATTTACAGCCCAACCCCCGCCTTTCCCCGGCTGTCCGCAATGGGAGAAACTCGGGGATGACACGCGAAGGGCTCCTAGGAGATCCAAGGTCCTGCAGACAGAAGACGGAACCTCCCCACACTCACAATTCCGGGACTCGGCTGACAGTGTGGGGGAGTTGTGAAGACACCCTCGAAGCAGCTGAGTGGTGTTAAAAGTGTTCCCTGGCAGGGGGAAGTCCGCTAATTGCCTACCCTGTCCAGGGGGACGCACTAGATGCTATCTGCATTTCCAGCACAACCCCCGCATTTCCCCGGCAGCCCGCAATGGGAGACACTCGGGGAAGACTCGCGAAAGTCTCCTAGGAGATTCCGGGTGTTGCAGACAGAAGACGGAACCTCCCAACACTCAGAATTCCGGAACACGGTTGACTGTGTGGGGGAGTTTTGGGGCCGTCGTCCACGCAGCTGACTGGTGTCACAGGTGTTCCCTGGCAGGGGGAATTCCGCTAATTGCCTACCCTGTCCAGGGGGAGGCAATAGAAGCTACCTGCATTTCCAGCCCAACCCCCGCCTTTCCCCGGCCGCCCGCAATGGGAGACACTCGGGGAAGACACGCGAATGGCTCCTAGGAGATCCCGGGTGCTGCATACAGAGGACGGAACCTCCCCACACTCAGAATTCCGGAACACGGCTGACTGTGTGGGGGAAGTTTGGGGCCGCCGTCCACGCAGCTGACTGGTGTCACAGGTGTTACCTGGCAGTGGAAATCCGCTAAATAAATCCCCTGTCCAGGGAGAGGCACTTGATGCTACCTGCATTTCCAGCCCAACCCACAACTTTCCCCGGCTGCCCGCACTGGGAGACACTCGGGGAAGACCCCCGAATGGCTCCTAGGAGATCCAAGGTCCTGCAGACAGAAGACGGAACCTCCCACACTCACAACTCCGGAACACGGCTGACTGTGTGTGGGAGGTTTGGGGCCACCCTCCAAGCAGCTGAGTGGTGTCAAAGTGTTCCAAGGCAGGGGGAATTCCGCTAATTACCTCCCATGTCCAGAGGGATTCACTAAATGCTACCTGCATTTACAGCCCAACCCCCGCCTTTCCCCGGCTGTCCGCAATGGGAGACACTCGGGGATGACACGCGAAGGGCTCCTAGGAGATCCAAGGTCCTGCAGACAGAAGACGGAACCTCCCCACACTCAAAATTCCGAAACAAGGCTGACTGTGTGGGGGACGTTTGGGTCCGTCCTCCACGCAGCTGAGTGGTGTCAAAGTGTTCCCTGGCAGGGGGAAGTCCGCTAATTGCCTACCCTGTCCAGGGGGAGGCACTAGATGCTATCTGCATTTCCAGCCCAACCCCCGCCATTCCCCGGCTGTCCGCAATGGGAGACAATCGGGGAAGACACCCGAATGGCTCCTAGGAGATCCAATGTCCTGCAGATAGAAGACGGAACCTCCTCACACTCACAATTCCGGAACACGGCTGACTGTGTGGAGGAGGTTTTGGGCCGCGCTCCAAGCAGCTGTGTGGTGTCAAAGGTGTTCCCTGGCAGTGGGAAGTCCGCTAATTGCCTACCATGTCCAGGGGGAGGCACTAGATGCTACCTGCATTTCCAGCCCAACCCCCGCTTTGCCCGGCAGCCCGCAATGGGAGACAATCGGGGAAAACATGCGAAGGGCTCCTAGGAGATCCCGGGTCCTGCAGACAGAAGTCGAAACCTCCCCACACTCACAATTCCGGAACACGGCTGACAGTTTGGGGGAGGTTTGGGGACGACCTCGACGCAGCTGATTGGAGTCACAGGTGTTCCCTGGCAGGGGGAAGTCCGCTAATTACCTCCCAAGTCCAGGGGGAGGCACTAGATGCTACCTGCATTTCCAGCCCAACCCCCGCCTTTCCCCGGGAGCCCGCAATGGGAGACACTTGGGGAAGATACGCGTAGGGCTCCTAGGAGATCCCGGGTGCTGCAGACAGAAGACGGAACCTCCCAACACTCAGAATTCCGGAACACGGCTGACTGTGTGGGGGAGGAATGGGGCCGCAGTCCACGCAGCTGACTGGAGTCACAGGTGTTCCCTGGCAGGGGAAAGTCCGCTAATTACCTCCCATGACCATGGGGAGGCACTAGATGCTACCTGCATTTCCAGCCCTACCCCCGCCTTTCCCTGGCAGCCCGCACTGGCAGACACTCGGGGAAGACACTCGAAGGGCTCCAAGGAGATCCCGTGTGCTGAAAACAGAAGACGGAACCTCCCACACTCACAATTCCGCAACACGGCTGACTGTGTGGGGGAGCTTTGGGTCCGCCCTCCACACAGCTGATTGGTGTCAAAGTGTTCCCTGCAGGGGGAAGTCCGCAAATTACCTCCCATGTCCAGGGGGAGGCACTAGATGCTACCTGCATTTCCAGCCCTACCCCCGCCTTTCCCTGGCAGCCCGCACTGGCAGACACTCGGGGAAGACACGCGAAGGGCTCCAAGGGGATCCTGGGTGCTGCAGACAGAAGACGGATCCTACCAACACTCAGAATTCCGGAACAAGGCTGCCTGTGTGGGGGAGGTTTGGGGCCGCCTTCCAAGCAGCTGAGTGGTGTCAAAGGTGTTCCCTGGCAGGGGGAAGTCCGCTAATTACCTCCCATGTCCAGGGGGAGGCACTAGATGCTTCCTGCATTTCCAGCCCAACCCCCGCTTTTCCCGGCAGCCCGCACTTTCAGTCAATCGGGGAAGACACGCGAATGGCTCCTAGGAGATCCAAGGTCCTGCAGACAAAAGACGGAAACTCCCCACACTCACAATTCCGAAACATTGCTGACTGTGTGGGGGAGATTTGGGGCCACAGTCCACGCAGCTGACTGGTGTCACAGGTGTTCCCGTGCAGGGGGAAGTTCGCTAATTACCTACCATGTCCAGGGGGAGGCACTAGATTCTACCTGCATTTCCAGCCCAACCCCCGCCTTTCCCCGGCTTTCCGCTATGGGAGACACACGGGGAAGACACGCGAAGGGCTCCTAGGTGATCCAAGGTCCTGCAGACAGAAGACGGAACCTCCTCACACTCACAAATCCGGAACACGGCTGACTGTGTGGGGGAGGTTTGGGGCCGCCCTCCAAGCAGCTGAGTGGTGTCAAAGGTGTTCCCTGGCAGGGGGAATTCCGCTAATTGCGTACCATGTCCAGGGGGAGGCACTAGATTCTACCTGCATTTCCATCCCTACCCCCGCCTTTTTCCGGCAGCCCGCAATGGGAGACACTCGGGGAAGTCACGCGTAGGGCACCTAGGAGTTCCCGGGAGCTGCAGACAGAAGACGGAACCTCCCCACACTCAGAATTCCGGAACACGGCTGAATGTGTGGGGGAAGTTTGGGGCCGCCGTCCACGCAGCTGACTGGTGTCAGAGGTGTTACCTGGCAGGGGAAATCCGCTAATTAAATCCCCTGTCCAGGCGGAGGCACTAGATGCTACCTGCATTTCCACCCCAACCCCCGCCTTTCCACTGCAGCCCGCAATGGGAGACACTCGGGGAAGACACGCGAAGGGTTCTAGGAGATCCAAGGTCCTGCAGACAGAAGACGGAACCTACACACACTCACAATTCCGGGACTCGGCTGACAGTGTGGGGGATTTGTGAAGACACACTCGAAGCAGCTGAGTGGTGTTAAAAGTGTTCCCTGGCAGGGGGAAGTCCGCTAATTGCCTACCCTGTCCAGGGGTCGCACTAGATGCTATCTGCATTTCCAGCACAACCCGCGCATTTCCCCGGCAGCCCGCAATGGGAGACACTCGGGGAAGACTCGCGAAGGTCTCCTAGGAGATCCCGGGTGTTGCAGACAGAAGACGGAACCTCCCACACTCACAATTCCGGAACAAGTCTGACTGTGTGTGGGAGGTTTGGGGCCACCCTCCAAGCAGCTGAGTGGTGTCAAAGTGTTCCAAGGCAGGGGGAAGTCCGCTAATTACCTCCCATGTCCAGGGGGATTCACTAGATGCTACCTGCATTTACAGCCCAACCCCCGCCTTTCCCCGGCTGTCCGCAATGGGAGACACTCGGGGATGACACGCGAAGGGCTCCTAGGAGATCCAAGGTCCTGCAGACAGAAGACGGAACCTCCCCACACTCACAATTCCGGAACAAGGCTGACTGTGTGGGGGAGGTTTGGGTCCGTCCTCCACGCAGCTGAGTGGTGTCAAAGTGTTCCCTGGCACGGGGAAGTCCGCTAATTGCCTACCCTGTCCAGGGGGAGGCACTAGATGCTACCTGCATTTCCAGCCCAACCCCCGCCTTTCCCCGGCTGTCCGCAATGGGAGACACTCCGGGAATACACGCGAAGGGCTCCTAGGAGATCCAATGTCCTGCAGACAGAAGACGGAACCTCCTCACACTCACAATTCCGGAACACGGCTGACAGTTTGGGGGAGGTTTGGGGCCGACCTCGACGCAGCTGATTGGAGTCACAGGTGTTCCCTGGCAGGGGGAAGTCCGCTAATTACCTCCCAAGTCCAGGGGGAGGCACTAGATGCTACCTGCATTTCCAGCCCAACCCCCGCCTTTCCCCGGGAGCCCGCAATGTGAGACACTTGGGTAAGACACGCGTAGGGCTCCTAGGAGATCCCGGGTGCTGCAGACAGAAGACGGAACCTCCCAACACTCAGAATTCCGGAACACGGCTGACTGTGTGGGGGAGGAATGGGGCCGCAGTTCACGCAGCTGACTGGAGTCACAGGTGTTCCCTGACAGGGGGAAGTCCGCTAATTACCTCCCATGACCATGGGGAGGCACTAGATGCTACCTGAATTTCCAGCCCTACGCCAGCCTTTCCCTGGCAGCCCGCACTGGCAGACACTCGGGGAAGACACTCGAAGGGCTCCAAGGAGATCCCGTGTGCTGCAGACATAAGACGGATCCTCCCAACACTCAGAATTCCGGAACACGACTGACTGCGTGGGGGAGGTTTGGGGCCGTCCTCCAAGCAGCTGAGTGGTGTCAAAGGTGTTCCCTGGCAGGGGGAAGTCCGCTAATGCCTACCCTGTCCAGGGGGAGGCACTAGATTCTACCTGCATTTCCAGCCCAACCCCCGCTTTTCCCCGGCAGCCCACAATGGGAGACACTCGGGGAAGTCACGCGTAGGTCACCTAGGAGATCCCGGGTGCTGCAGACAGAAGACGGAACCTCCCCACACTCAGAATTCCGGAACACGGCTGAATGTGTGGGGGAAGTTTGGGGCCGCCGTCCACGCAGCTGACTGGTGTCACAGGTGTTACCTGGCAGGGGAAATCCGCTAATTAAATCCCCTGTCCAGGGAGAGGCACTAGATGCTACCTGCATTTCCAGCCCAACCCCCGGCTTTCCCCGGCTGCCCGCACTGGGAGGCACTCGGGGAAGACACCCGAATGGCTCCTGGGAGTTCCAACGTCCTGCAGACAGAAGACGGAAACTCCCACACTCACAATTCCGGAACACGGCTGACTGTGTTGGGGAGCTTTGGGTCCGCCCTCCACACAGTTGATTGGTGTCAAAGTGTTCCCTGGCAGGGGGAAGTCCGCAAATTGCCTACCATGTCCAGGGGGAGGCACTAGATGCTACCTGCATTTCCAGCCCAACACCCACCTTTCCCCGGCAGCCCGCACAGACAGACACTCGGGGAATACACGCGAAGGGCTCCTAGGTGATCCCGGGTGCTGCAGACAGAAGACGGAACCTCCCCACACTCAGAATTCTGGAACAAGGCTGACTGTGTGGGGGAGGTTTGGGGCCGCCGCCCACGCAGCTGACTGGTGTCACAGGTGTTCACGGGCAGGGGGAAGTCCGCTAATTACCTCCCATGTCCAGGGGGAGGCACTAGATGCTACCTACATTTCCAGCCCTACCCCCGCCTTTCCCTGGCAGCCTGCACTGGCAGACACTCGGGGAAGACACGCGAAGGGCTCCAAGGGGATCCTGGGTGCTGCAGACAGAAGACGGATCCTACCAACACTCAGAATTCCGGAACAAGGCTGACTGTGTGGGGGAGGTTTGGGGCCGCCTTCCAAGCAGCTGAGTGGTGTCAAAGGTGTTCCCTGGCAGGGGGAAGTCCTCTAATTACCTCCCATGTCCAGGGGGAGGCACTAGATGCTTCCTGCATTTCCAGCCCAACCCCCGCTTTTCCCGGCAGCCCGCACTTTCAGTCAATCGGGGAAGACACGCGAATGGCTCCTAGGTGATCCAAGGTCCTGCAGACAGAAGACGGAACCTCCTCACACTCACAAATCCGGAACACGGCTGACTGTGTGGGGGAGGTTTGGGGCCGCCCTCCAAGCAGCTGAGTGGTGTCAAAGGTGTTCCCTGGCAGGGGGAATTCCGCTAATTGCGTACCATGTCCAGGGGGAGGCACTAGATTCTACCTGCATTTCCATCCCTACCCCCGCCTTTTTCCGGCAGCCCGCAATGGGAGACACTCGGGGAAGACACGCGAAGTGCTCCTAGGAGATCCCGGGTGCTGCAGACAGAAGACGGATCCTCCCAACACTCAGAATTCCGGAACACTGCTGACTGTGTGGGGGAGGTTTGGGGCCGCTCTCCACGCAGCTGAGTGGTGTCAAAGTGTTCACTGGCAGGGGGAATTCCGCTAATTGCCTACCCTATCCAGGGGGAGGCACTAGATTCTACCTGCATTTCCAGCCCAACCCCCGCTTTTCCCCGGCAGCCCGCAATGGGAGACACTCGGGGAAGTCACGCGTAGGGCACCTAGGAGATCCCGGGTGCTGCAGACAGAAGACGGAACCTCCCACACTCACAATTCCGGAACACGGCTGACTGTGTGGGGGAGGTTTGGGGCCGCCCTCCAAGCAGCTGAGTGGTGTCAAAGGTGTTCCCTGGCAGGGGGAATTCCGCTAAATACCTACCCTGTCCTGGGGGAGGCACCAGATGCTACCTTCATTTCCAGCCCAACCCCCGAATTTCCCCGGCAGGCCGCACTGGGAGAAACTCGGGGAAGACACGTGAATGGCTCCTAGGAGATCCAAGGTCCTGAAGACAGAAGACGGAACCTCCCCAAACTCACAATTCCGGAACACGCCTGACAGTGTGGGGGAGGTTTGGGGCCGCCCTCCACGCAGCTGAGTGGTGTCAAAGGTGATCCCTGACAGGGCAAGTACGCTAATTGCCTACCCTGTCCAGGGGGATGCACTAGATGCTACCTGCATTTCCAGACCAACCCCCGCCTTTCCCCGGCAGCCCGCACTGGCAGACACTCGGGGAAGACACCGCATGGCTCCTAGGAGATCCAAGTTCCTGCAGACAGA
Organism: Camelus dromedarius; assembly: GCF_036321535.1. NCBI lineage: Eukaryota > Metazoa > Chordata > Mammalia > Artiodactyla > Camelidae > Camelus > Camelus dromedarius. The sequence goes on from NW_026989804.1 coordinate 473,168, forward strand.
AGACGGAACCTCCCCACACTCAGAATTCCGGAACACGACTGACTGTATGGGGGAGGATTGGGGCCGCCGTCCACGCAGCTGACTGGTGTCACAGGTGTTCCCTGGCAGGGGGAATTCCGCTAATTAAATCTTCTGTCCAGGGGGAGGCACTAGATGCTACCTGCATTTGCAGCCCAACCCCCGCCTTTCCCCGGCCGCCCGCAATGTGAGACACTCGGGGAAGACACGCGAATGGCTCCTAGGAGATCCCGGGTGCTGCATACAGAGGACGGAACCTCCCCACACTCAGTATTCCGGAACATGGCTGACAGTGTGGGGGAAGTTTGGGGCCGCCGTCCACGCAGCTGACTGGTGTCACAGGTGTTACCTGGCAGTGGAAATCCGCTAAATAAATCCCCTGTCCAGGGAGAGGCACTAGATGCTACCTGCATTTCCAGCCCAACCCCCAACTTTCCCCGGCTGCCCGCACTGGGAGACACTCGGGGAAGACCCCCGAATGGCTCCTAGGAGATCCAAGGTCCTGCAGACAGAAGACGGTACCTCCCACACTCACAATTCCGGAACACGGCTGACTGTGTGTGGGAGGTTTGGGGCCACCCTCCAAGCAGCTGAGTGGTGTCAAAGTGTTCCAAGGCAGGGGGAAGTCCGCTAATTACCTCCCATGTCCAGGGGGATTCACTACATGCTACCTGCATTTACAGCCCAACCCCCGCCTTTCCCCGGCTGTCCGCAATGGGAGAAACTCGGGGATGACACGCGAAGGGCTCCTAGGAGATCCAAAGTCCTGCAGACAGAAGACGGAACCTCCCCACACTCACAATTCCGGGACTCGGCTGACAGTGTGGGGGAGTTGTGAAGACACCCTCGAAGCAGCTGAGTGGTGTTAAAAGTGTTCCCTGGCAGGGGGAAGTCCGCTAATTGCCTACCCTGTCCAGGGGGACGCACTAGATGCTATCTGCATTTCCAGCACAACCCCCGCATTTCCCCGGCAGCCCGCAATGGGAGACACTCGGGGAAGACTCGCGAAAGTCTCCTAGGAGATCCCGGGTGTTGCAGACAGAAGACGGAACCTCCCAACACTCAGAATTCCGGAACACGGTTGACTGTGTGGGGGAGATTTGGGGCCGTCGTCCACGCAGCTGACTGGTGTCACAGGTGTTCCCTGGCAGGGGGAATTCCGCTAATTGCCTACCCTGTCCAGGGGGAGGCAATAGAAGCTACCTGCATTTCCAGCCCAACCCCCGCCTTTCCCCGGCCGCCCGCAATGGGAGACACTCGGGGAAGACACGCGAATGGCTCCTAGGAGATCCCGGGTGCTGCATACAGAGGACGGAACCTCCCCACACTCAGAATTCCGGAACACGGCTGACTGTGTGGGGGAAGTTTGGGGCCGCCGTCCACGCAGCTGACTGGTGTCACAGGTGTTACCTGGCAGTGGAAATCCGCTAAATAAATCCCCTGTCCAGGGAGAGGCACCTGATGCTACCTGCATTTCCAGCCCAACCCACAACTTTCCCCGGCTGCCCGCACTGGGAGACACTCGGGGAAGACCCCCGAATGGCTCCTAGGAGATCCAAGGTCCTGCAGACAGAAGACGGAACCTCCCACACTCACAACTCCGGAACACGGCTGACTGTGTGTGGGAGGTTTGGGGCCACCCTCCAAGCAGCTGAGTGGTGTCAAAGTGTTCCAAGGCAGGGGGAATTCCGCTAATTACCTCCCATGTCCAGGGGGATTCACTAAATGCTACCTGCATTTACAGCCCAACCCCCGCCTTTCCCCGGCTGTCCGCAATGGGAGACACTCGGGGATGACACGCGAAGGGCTCCTAGGAGATCCAAGGTCCTGCAGACAGAAGACGGAACCTCCCCACACTCAAAATTCCGGAACAAGGCTGACTGTGTGGGGGACGTTTGGGTCCGTCCTCCACGCAGCTGAGTGGTGTCAAAGGTGTTCCCTGGCAGGGGGAAGTCCGCTAATTACCTCCCATGTCCAGGGGGAGGCACTAGATGCTTCCTGCATTTCCAGCCCAACCCCCGCTTTTCCCGGCAGCCCGCACTTTCAGTCAATCGGGGAAGACACGCGAATGGCTCCTAGGAGATCCAAGGTCCTGCAGACAAAAGACGGAAACTCCCCACACTCACAATTCCGAAACATTGCTGACTGTGTGGGGGAGATTTGGGGCCGCAGTCCACGCAGCTGACTGGTGTCACAGGTGTTCCCGGGCAGGAGGAAGTTCGCTAATTACCTACCATGTCCAGGGGGAGGCACTAGATTCTACCTGCATTTCCAGCCCAACCCCCGCCTTTCCCCGGCTTTCCGCTATGGGAGACACACGGGGAAGACACGCGAAGGGCTCCTAGGTGATCCAAGGTCCTGCAGACAGAAGACGGAACCTCCTCACACTCACAAATCCGGAACACGGCTGACTGTGTGGGGGAGGTTTGGGGCCGCCCTCCAAGCAGCTGAGTGGTGTCAAAGGTGTTCCCTGGCAGGGGGAATTCCGCTAATTGCGTACCATGTCCAGGGGGAGGCACTAGATTCTACCTGCATTTCCATCCCTACCCCCGCCTTTTTCCGGCAGCCCGCAATGGGAGACACTCGGGGAAGTCACGCGTAGGGCACCTAGGAGTTCCCGGGAGCTGCAGACAGAAGACGGAACCTCCCCACACTCAGAATTCCGGAACACGGCTGAATGTGTGGGGGAAGTTTGGGGCCGCCGTCCACGCAGCTGACTGGTGTCAGAGGTGTTACCTGGCAGGGGAAATCCGCTAATTAAATCCCCTGTCCAGGCGGAGGCACTAGATGCTACCTGCATTTCCACCCCAACCCCCGCCTTTCCACTGCAGCCCGCAATGGGAGACACTCGGGGAAGACACGCGAAGGGTTCTAGGAGATCCAAGGTCCTGCAGACAGAAGACGGAACCTACACACACTCACAATTCCGGGACTCGGCTGACAGTGTGGGGGATTTGTGAAGACACACTCGAAGCAGCTGAGTGGTGTTAAAAGTGTTCCCTGGCAGGGGGAAGTCCGCTAATTGCCTACCCTGTCCAGGGGTCGCACTAGATGCTATCTGCATTTCCAGCACAACCCGCGCATTTCCCCGGCAGCCCGCAATGGGAGACACTCGGGGAAGACTCGCGAAGGTCTCCTAGGAGATCCCGGGTGTTGCAGACAGAAGACGGAACCTCCCAACACTCAGAATTCCGGAACACGGCTGACTGTGTGGGGGAGTTTTGGGGCCGTCGTCCACGCAGCTGACTGGTGTCACAGGTGTTACCTGGCAGTGGAAATCCGCTAATTAAATCCCCTGTCCAGGGAGAGGCACTAGATGCTACCTGCATTTCCAGCCCAACCCCCAACTTTCCCCGGCTGCCCGCACTGGGAGACACTCGGGGAAGACCCCCGAATGGCTCCTAGGAGATCCAAGGTCCTGCAGACAGAAGACGGAACCTCCCACACTCACAATTCCGGAACAAGGCTGACTGTGTGTGGGAGGTTTGGGGCCACCCTCCAAGCAGCTGAGTGGTGTCAAAGTGTTCCAAGGCAGGGGGAAGTCCGCTAATTACCTCCCATGTCCAGGGGGATTCACTACATGCTACCTGCATTTACAGCCCAACCCCCGCCTTTCCCCGGCTGTCCGCAATGGGAGAAACTCGGGGATGACACGCGAAGGGCTCCTAGGAGATCCAAGGTCCTGCAGACAGAAGACGGAACCTCCCCACACTCACAATTCCGGGACTCGGCTGACAGTGTGGGGGAGTTGTGAAGACACCCTCGAAGCAGCTGAGTGGTGTTAAAAGTGTTCCCTGGCAGGGGGAAGTCCGCTAATTGCCTACCCTGTCCAGGGGGACGCACTAGATGCTATCTGCATTTCCAGCACAACCCCCGCATTTCCCCGGCAGCCCGCAATGGGAGACACTCGGGGAAGACTCGCGAAAGTCTCCTAGGAGATCCCGGGTGTTGCAGACAGAAGACGGAACCTCCCAACACTCAGAATTCCGGAACACGGTTGACTGTGTGGGGGAGTTTTGGGGCCGTCGTCCACGCAGCTGACTGGTGTCACAGGTGTTCCCTGGCAGGGGGAATTCCGCTAATTGCCTACCCTGTCCAGGGGGAGGCAATAGAAGCTACCTGCATTTCCAGCCCAACCCCCGCCTTTCCCCGGCCGCCCGCAATGGGAGACACTCGGGGAAGACACGCGAATGGCTCCTAGGAGATCCCGGGTGCTGCATACAGAGGACGGAACCTCCCCACACTCAGAATTCCGGAACACGGCTGACTGTGTGGGGGAAGTTTGGGGCCGCCGTCCACGCAGCTGACTGGTGTCACAGGTGTTACCTGGCAGTGGAAATCCGCTAAATAAATCCCCTGTCCAGGGAGAGGCACTTGATGCTACCTGCATTTCCAGCCCAACCCACAACTTTCCCCGGCTGCCCGCACTGGGAGACACTCGGGGAAGACCCCCGAATGGCTCCTAGGAGATCCAAGGTCCTGCAGACAGAAGACGGAACCTCCCACACTCACAACTCCGGAACACGGCTGACTGTGTGTGGGAGGTTTGGGGCCACCCTCCAAGCAGCTGAGTGGTGTCAAAGTGTTCCAAGGCAGGGGGAATTCCGCTAATTACCTCCCATGTCCAGAGGGATTCACTAAATGCTACCTGCATTTACAGCCCAACCCCCGCTTTCCCCGGCTGTCCGCAATGGGAGACACTCGGGGATGACACGCGAAGGGCTCCTAGGAGATCCAAGGTCCTGCAGACAGAAGACGGAACCTCCCCACACTCAAAATTCCGAAACAAGGCTGACTGTGTGGGGGACGTTTGGGTCCGTCCTCCACGCAGCTGAGTGGTTTCAAAGTGTTCCCTGGCAGGGGGAAGTCCGCTAATTGCCTACCCTGTCCAGGGGGAGGCACTAGATGCTATCTGCATTTCCAGCCCAACCCCCGCCTTTCCCCGGCTGTCCGCAATGGGAGACAATCGGGGAAAACATGCGAAGGGCTCCTAGGAGATCCCGGGTCCTGCAGACAGAAGTCGAAACCTCCCCACACTCACAATTCCGGAACACGGCTGACAGTTTGGGGGAGGTTTGGGGACGACCTCGACGCAGCTGATTGGAGTCACAGGTGTTCCCTGGCAGGGGGAAGTCCGCTAATTACCTCCCAAGTCCAGGGGGAGGCACTAGATGCTACCTGCATTTCCAGCCCAACCCCCGCCTTTCCCCGGGAGCCCGCAATGGGAGACACTTGGGGAAGATACGCGTAGGGCTCCTAGGAGATCCCGGGTGCTGCAGACAGAAGACGGAACCTCCCAACACTCAGAATTCCGGAACACGGCTGACTGTGTGGGGGAGGAATGGGGCCGCAGTCCACGCAGCTGACTGGAGTCACAGGTGTTCCCTGGCAGGGGGAAGTCCGCTAATTACCTCCCATGACCATGGGGAGGCACTAGATGCTACCTGCATTTCCAGCCCTACCCCCGCATTTCCCTGGCAGCCAGCACTGGCAGACACTCGGGGAAGACACTCGAAGGGCTCCAAGGAGATCCCGTGTGCTGAAAACAGAAGACGGAACCTCCCACACTCACAATTCCGCAACACGGCTGACTGTGTGGGGGAGCTTTGGGTCCGCCCTCCACACAGCTGATTGGTGTCAAAGTGTTCCCTGCAGGGGGAAGTCCGCAAATTACCTCCCATGTCCAGGGGGAGGCACTAGATGCTACCTGCATTTCCAGTCCTACCCCCGCCTTTCCCTGGCAGCCCGCACTGGCAGACACTCGGGGAAGACACGCGAAGGGCTCCAAGGGGATCCTGGGTGCTGCAGACAGAAGACGGATCCTACCAACACTCAGAATTCCGGAACAAGGCTGACTGTGTGGGGGAGGTTTGGGGCCGCCTTCCAAGCAGCTGAGTGGTGTCAAAGGTGTTCCCTGGCAGGGGGAAGTCCGTTAATTACCTCCCATGTCCAGGGGGAGGCACTAGATGCTTCCTGCATTTCCAGCCCAACCCCCGCTTTTCCCGGCAGCCCTCACTTTCAGTCAATCGGGGAAGACACGCGAATGGCTCCTAGGAGATCCAAGGTCCTGCAGACAAAAGACTGAAACTCCCCACACTCACAATTCCGAAACATTGCTGACTGTGTGGGGGAGATTTGGGGCCACCCTCCAAGCAGCTGACTGGTGTCACAGGTGTTCCCGGGCAGGGGGAAGTTCGCTAATTACCTACCATGTCCAGGGGGAGGCACTAGATTCTACCTGCATTTCCAGCCCAACCCCCGCCTTTCCCCGGCTTTCCGCTATGGGAGACACACGGGGAAGACACGCGAAGGGCTCCTAGGTGATCCAAGGTCCTGCAGACAGAAGACGGAACCTCCTCACACTCACAAATCCGGAACACGGCTGACTGTGTGGGGGAGGTTTGGGGCCGCCCTCCAAGCAGCTGAGTGGTGTCAAAGGTGTTCCCTGGCAGGGGGAATTCCGCTAATTGCGTACCATGTCCAGGGGGAGGCACTAGATTCTACCTGCATTTCCATCCCTACCCCCGCCTTTTTCCGGCAGCCCGCAATGGGAGACACTCGGGGAAGTCACGCGTAGGGCACCTAGGAGTTCCCGGGAGCTGCAGACAGAAGACGGAACCTCCCCACACTCAGAATTCCGGAACACGGCTGAATGTGTGGGGGAAGTTTGGGGCCGCCGTCCACGCAGCTGACTGGTGTCAGAGGTGTTACCTGGCAGGGGAAATCCGCTAATTAAATCCCCTGTCCAGGCGGAGGCACTAGATGCTACCTGCATTTCCACCCCAACCCCCGCCTTTCCACTGCAGCCCGCAATGGGAGACACTCGGGGAAGACACGCGAAGGGTTCTAGGAGATCCAAGGTCCTGCAGACAGAAGACGGAACCTACACACACTCACAATTCCGGGACTCGGCTGACAGTGTGGGGGATTTGTGAAGACACACTCGAAGCAGCTGAGTGGTGTTAAAAGTGTTCCTTGGCAGGGGGAAGTCCGCTAATTGCCTACCCTTTCCAGGGGTCGCACTAGATGCTATCTGCATTTCCAGCACAACCCGCGCATTTCCCCGGCAGCCCGCAATGGGAGACACTCGGGGAAGACTCGCGAAGGTCTCCTAGGAGATCCCGGGTGTTGCAGACAGAAGACGGAACCTCCCACACTCACAATTCCGGAACAAGGCTGACTGTGTGTGGGAGGTTTGGGGCCACCCTCCAAGCAGCTGAGTGGTGTCAAAGTGTTCCAAGGCAGGGGGAAGTCCGCTAATTACCTCCCATGTCCAGGGGGATTCACTAGATGCTACCTGCATTTACAGCCCAACCCCCGCCTTTCCCCGGCTGTCCGCAATGGGAGACACTCGGGGATGACACGCGAAGGGCTCCTAGGAGATCCAAGGTCCTGCAGACAGAAGACGGAAACTCCCCACACTCACAATTCCGGAACAAGGCTGACTGTGTGGGGGAGGTTTGGGTCCGTCCTCCACGCAGCTGAGTGGTGTCAAAGTGTTCCCTGGCACGGGGAAGTCCGCTAATTGCCTACCCTGTCCAGGGGGAGGCACTAGATGCTACCTGCATTTCCAGCCCAACCCCCGCCTTTCCCCGGCTGTCCGCAATGGGAGACACTCCGGGAATACACGCGAAGGGCTCCTAGGAGATCCAATGTCCTGCAGACAGAAGACGGAACCTCCTCACACTCACAATTCCGGAACACGGCTGACAGTTTGGGGGAGGTTTGGGGCCGACCTCGACGCAGCTGATTGGAGTCACAGGTGTTCCCTGGCAGGGGGAAGTCCGCTAATTACCTCCCAAGTCCAGGGGGAGGCACTAGATGCTACCTGCATTTCCAGCCCAACCCCCGCCTTTCCCCGGGAGCCCGCAATGTGAGACACTTGGGTAAGACACGCGTAGGGCTCCTAGGAGATCCCGGGTGCTGCAGACAGAAGACGGAACCTCCCAACACTCAGAATTCCGGAACACGGCTGACTGTGTGGGGGAGGAATGGGGCCGCAGTTCACGCAGCTGACTGGAGTCACAGGTGTTCCCTGACAGGGGGAAGTCCGCTAATTACCTCCCATGACCATGGGGAGGCACTAGATGCTACCTGAATTTCCAGCCCTACGCCAGCCTTTCCCTGGCAGCCCGCACTGGCAGACACTCGGGGAAGACACTCGAAGGGCTCCAAGGAGATCCCGTGTGCTGCAGACATAAGACGGATCCTCCCAACACTCAGAATTCCGGAACACGACTGACTGCGTGGGGGAGGTTTGGGGCCGTCCTCCAAGCAGCTGAGTGGTGTCAAAGGTGTTCCCTGGCAGGGGGAAGTCCGCTAATTGCCTACCCTGTCCAGGGGGAGGCACTAGATGCTATCTGCATTTCCAGCCCAACCCCCGCCTTTCCCCGGCTGTCCGCAATGGGAGACAATCGGGGAAGACACCCGAATGGCTCCTAGGAGATCCAATGTCCTGCAGATAGAAGACGGAACCTCCTCACACTCACAATTCCGGAACACGGCTGACTGTGTGGAGGAGGTTTGGGGCCGCGCTCCAAGCAGCTGTGTGGTGTCAAAGGTGTTCCCTGGCAGTGGGAAGTCCGCTAATTGCCTACCCTGTCCAGGGGGAGGCACTAGATGCTACCTGCATTTCCAGCCCAACCCCCGCTTTGCCCGGCAGCCCGCAATGGGAGACAATCGGGGAAAACATGCGAAGGGCTCCTAGGAGATCCCGGGTCCTGCAGACAGAAGTCGAAACCTCCCCACACTCACAATTCCGGAACACGGCTGACAGTTTGGGGGAGGTTTGGGGACGACCTCGACGCAGCTGATTGGAGTCACAGGTGTTCCCTGGCAGGGGGAAGTCCGCTAATTACCTCCCAAGTCCAGGGGGAGGCACTAGATGCTACCTGCATTTCCAGCCCAACCCCCGCCTTTCCCCGGGAGCCCGCAATGGGAGACACTTGGGGAAGATACGCGTAGGGCTCCTAGGAGATCCCGGGTGCTGCAGACAGAAGACGGAACCTCCCAACACTCAGAATTCCGGAACACGGCTGACTGTGTGGGGGAGGAATGGGGCCGCAGTCCACGCAGCTGACTGGAGTCACAGGTGTTCCCTGGCAGGGGGAAGTCCGCTAATTACCTCCCATGACCATGGGGAGGCACTAGATGCTACCTGCATTTCCAGCCCTACCCCCGCATTTCCCTGGCAGCCAGCACTGGCAGACACTCGGGGAAGACACTCGAAGGGCTCCAAGGAGATCCCGTGTGCTGAAAACAGAAGACGGAACCTCCCACACTCACAATTCCGCAACACGGCTGACTGTGTGGGGGAGCTTTGGGTCCGCCCTCCACACAGCTGATTGGTGTCAAAGTGTTCCCTGCAGGGGGAAGTCCGCAAATTACCTCCCATGTCCAGGGGGAGGCACTAGATGCTACCTGCATTTCCAGTCCTACCCCCGCCTTTCCCTGGCAGCCCGCACTGGCAGACACTCGGGGAAGACACGCGAAGGGCTCCAAGGGGATCCTGGGTGCTGCAGACAGAAGACGGATCCTACCAACACTCAGAATTCCGGAACAAGGCTGACTGTGTGGGGGAGGTTTGGGGCCGCCTTCCAAGCAGCTGAGTGGTGTCAAAGGTGTTCCCTGGCAGGGGGAAGTCCGCTAATTACCTCCCATGTCCAGGGGGAGGCACTAGATGCTTCCTGCATTTCCAGCCCAACCCCCGCTTTTCCCGGCAGCCCGCACTTTCAGTCAATCGGGGAAGACACGCGAATGGCTCCTAGGAGATCCAAGGTCCTGCAGACAAAAGACTGAAACTCCCCACACTCACAATTCCGAAACATTGCTGACTGTGTGGGGGAGATTTGGGGCCACCCTCCAAGCAGCTGACTGGTGTCACAGGTTTTCCCGGGCAGGGGGAAGTTCGCTAATTACCTACCATGTCCAGGGGGAGGCACTAGATTCTACCTGCATTTCCAGCCCAACCCCCGCCTTTCCCCGGCTTTCCGCTATGGGAGACACACGGGGAAGACACGCGAAGGGCTCCTAGGTGATCCAAGGTCCTGCAGACAGAAGACGGAACCTCCTCACACTCACAAATCCGGAACACGGCTGACTGTGTGGGGGAGGTTTGGGGCCGCCCTCCAAGCAGCTGAGTGGTGTCAAAGGTGTTCCCTGGCAGGGGGAATTCCGCTAATTGCGTACCATGTCCAGGGGGAGGCACTAGATTCTACCTGCATTTCCATCCCTACCCCCGCCTTTTTCCGGCAGCCCGCAATGGGAGACACTCGGGGAAGTCACGCGTAGGGCACCTAGGAGTTCCCGGGAGCTGCAGACAGAAGACGGAACCTCCCCACACTCAGAATTCCGGAACACGGCTGAATGTGTGGGGGAATTTTGGGGCCGCCGTCCACGCAGCTGACTGGTGTCAGAGGTGTTACCTGGCAGGGGAAATCCGCTAATTAAATCCCCTGTCCAGGCGGAGGCACTAGATGCTACCTGCATTTCCACCCCAACCCCCGCCTTTCCACTGCATCCCGCAATGGGAGACACTCGGGGAAGACACGCGAAGGGTTCTAGGAGATCCAAGGTCCTGCAGACAGAAGACGGAACCTACACACACTCACAATTCCGGGACTCGGCTGACAGTGTGGGGGATTTGTGAAGACACACTCGAAGCAGCTGAGTGGTGTTAAAAGTGTTCCTTGGCAGGGGGAAGTCCGCTAATTGCCTACCCTTTCCAGGGGTCGCACTAGATGCTATCTGCATTTCCAGCACAACCCGCGCATTTCCCCGGCAGCCCGCAATGGGAGACACTCGGGGAAGACTCGCGAAGGTCTCCTAGGAGATCCCGGGTGTTGCAGACAGAAGACGGAACCTCCCACACTCACAATTCCGGAACAAGGCTGACTGTGTGTGGGAGGTTTGGGGCCACCCTCCAAGCAGCTGAGTGGTGTCAAAGTGTTCCAAGGCAGGGGGAAGTCCGCTAATTACCTCCCATGTCCAGGGGGATTCACTAGATGCTACCTGCATTTACAGCCCAACCCCCGCCTTTCCCCGGCTGTCCGCAATGGGAGACACTCGGGGATGACACGCGAAGGGCTCCTAGGAGATCCAAGGTCCTGCAGACAGAAGACGGAAACTCCCCACACTCACAATTCCGGAACAAGGCTGACTGTGTGGGGGAGGTTTGGGTCCGTCCTCCACGCAGCTGAGTGGTGTCAAAGTGTTCCCTGGCACGGGGAAGTCCGCTAATTGCCTACCCTGTCCAGGGGGAGGCACTAGATGCTACCTGCATTTCCAGCCCAACCCCCGCCTTTCCCCGGCTGTCCGCAATGGGAGACACTCCGGGAATACACGCGAAGGGCTCCTAGGAGATCCAATGTCCTGCAGACAGAAGACGGAACCTCCTCACACTCACAATTCCGGAACACGGCTGACAGTTTGGGGGAGGTTTGGGGCCGACCTCGACGCAGCTGATTGGAGTCACAGGTGTTCCCTGGCAGGGGGAAGTCCGCTAATTACCTCCCAAGTCCAGGGGGAGGCACTAGATGCTACCTGCATTTCCAGCCCAACCCCCGCCTTTCCCCGGGAGCCCGCAATGTGAGACACTTGGGTAAGACACGCGTAGGGCTCCTAGGAGATCCCGGGTGCTGCAGACAGAAGACGGAACCTCCCAACACTCAGAATTCCGGAACACGGCTGACTGTGTGGGGGAGGAATGGGGCCGCAGTTCACGCAGCTGACTGGAGTCACAGGTGTTCCCTGACAGGGGGAAGTCCGCTAATTACCTCCCATGACCATGGGGAGGCACTAGATGCTACCTGAATTTCCAGCCCTACGCCAGCCTTTCCCTGGCAGCCCGCACTGGCAGACACTCGGGGAAGACACTCGAAGGGCTCCAAGGAGATCCCGTGTGCTGCAGACATAAGACGGATCCTCCCAACACTCAGAATTCCGGAACACGACTGACTGCGTGGGGGAGGTTTGGGGCCGTCCTCCAAGCAGCTGAGTGGTGTCAAAGGTGTTCCCTGGCAGGGGGAAGTCCGCTAATGCCTACCCTGTCCAGGGGGAGGCACTAGATTCTACCTGCATTTCCAGCCCAACCCCCGCTTTTCCCCGGCAGCCCACAATGGGAGACACTCGGGGAAGTCACGCGAAGGGCACCTAGGAGATCCCGGGTGCTGCAGACAGAAGACGGAACCTCCCCACACTCAGAATTCCGGAACACGGCTGAATGTGTGGGGGAAGTTTGGGGCCGCCGTCCACGCAGCTGACTGGTGTCACAGGTGTTACCTGGCAGGGGAAATCCGCTAATTAAATCCCCTGTCCAGGGAGAGGCACTAGATGCTACCTGCATTTCCAGCCCAACCCCCGGCTTTCCCCGGCTGCCCGCACTGGGAGGCACTCGGGGAAGACACCCGAATGGCTCCTGGGAGTTCCAACGTCCTGCAGACAGAAGACGGAAACTCCCACACTCACAATTCCGGAACACGGCTGACTGTGTGGGGGAGCTTTGGGTCCGCCCTCCACACAGCTGATTGGTGTCAAAGTGTTCCCTGCAGGGGGAAGTCCGCAAATTACCTCCCATGTCCAGGGGGAGGCACTAGATGCTACCTGCATTTCCAGTCTAACCCCCGCCTTTCCCTGGCAGCCCGCACTGGCAGACACTCGGGGAAGACACGCGAAGGGCTCCAAGGGGATCCTGGGTGCTGCAGACAGAAGACGGATCCTACCAACACTCAGAATTCCGGAACAAGGCTGACTGTGTGGGGGAGGTTTGGGGCCGCCTTCCAAGCAGCTGAGTGGTTTCAAAGGTGTTCCCTGGCAGGGGGAAGTCCGCTAATTACCTCCCATGTCCAGGGGGAGGCACTAGATGCTTCCTGCATTTCCAGCCCAACCCCCGCTTTTCCCGGCAGCCCGCACTTTCAGTCAATCGGGGAAGACACGCGAATGGCTAATAGGAGATCCAAGGTCCTGCAGACAAAAGACGGAAACTCCCCACACTCACAATTCCGAAACATTGCTGACTGTGTGGGGGAGATTTGGGGCCGCAGTCCACGCAGCTGACTGGTGTCACAGGTGTTCCCGGGCAGGGGGAAGTTCGCTAATTACCTACCATGTCCAGGGGGAGGCACTAGATTCTACCTGCATTTCCAGCCCAACCCCCGCCTTTCCCCGGGTTTCCGCTATGGGAGACACACGGGGAAGACACGCGAAGGGCTCCTAGGTGATCCAAGGTCCTGCAGACAGAAGACGGAACCTCCTCACACTCACAAATCCGGAACACGGCTGACTGTGTGGGGGAGGTTTGGGGCCGCCCTCCAAGCAGCTGAGTGGTGTCAAAGGTGTTCCCTGGCAGGGGGAATTCCGCTAATTGCGTACCATGTCCAGGGGGAGGCACTAGATTCTACCTGCATTTCCATCCCTACCCCCGCCTTTTTCCGGCAGCCCGCAATGGGAGACACTCGGGGAAGTCACGCGTAGGGCACCTAGGAGTTCCCGGGAGCTGCAGACAGAAGACGGAACCTCCCCACACTCAGAATTCCGGAACACGGCTGAATGTGTGGGGGAAGTTTGGGGCCGCCGTCCACGCAGCTGACTGGTGTCAGAGGTGTTACCTGGCAGGGGAAATCCGCTAATTAAATCCCCTGTCCAGGTGGAGGCACTAGATGCTACCTGCATTTCCACCCCAACCCCCGCCTTTCCACTGCAGCCCGCAATGGGAGACACTCGGGGAAGACACGCGAAGGGTTCTAGGAGATCCAAGGTCCTGCAGACAGAAGACGGAACCTACACACACTCACAATTCCGGGACTCGGCTGACAGTGTGGGGGATTTGTGAAGACACACTCGAAGCAGCTGAGTGGTGTTAAAAGTGTTCCCTGGCAGGGGGAAGTCCGCTAATTGCCTACCCTTTCCAGGGGTCGCACTAGATGCTATCTGCATTTCCAGCACAACCCGCGCATTTCCCCGGCAGCCCGCAATGGGAGACACTCGGGGAAGACTCGCGAAGGTCTCCTAGGAGATCCCGGGTGTTGCAGACAGAAGACGGAACCTCTCACACTCACAATTCCGGAACAAGGCTGACTGTGTGTGGGAGGTTTGGGTCCGTCCTCCACGCAGCTGAGTGGTGTCAAAGTGTTCCCTGGCACGGGGAAGTCCGCTAATTGCCTACCCTGTCCAGGGGGAGGCACTAGATGCTACCTGCATTTCCAGCCCAACCCCCGCCTTTCCCCGGCTGTCCGCAATGGGAGACACTCCGGGAATACACGCGAAGGGCTCCTAGGAGATCCAATGTCCTGCAGACAGAAGACGGAACCTCCTCACACTCACAATTCCGGAACACGGCTGACAGTTTGGGGGAGGTTTGGGGCCGACCTCGACGCAGCTGATTGGAGTCACAGGTGTTCCCTGGCAGGGGGAAGTCCGCTAATTACCTCCCAAGTCCAGGGGGAGGCACTAGATGCTACCTGCATTTCCAGCCCAACCCCCGCCTTTCCCCGGGAGCCCGCAATGTGAGACACTTGGGTAAGACACGCGTAGGGCTCCTAGGAGATCCCGGGTGCTGCAGACAGAAGACGGAACCTCCCAACACTCAGAATTCCGGAACACGGCTGACTGTGTGGGGGAGGAATGGGGCCGCAGTTCACGCAGCTGACTGGAGTCACAGGTGTTCCCTGACAGGGGGAAGTCCGCTAATTACCTCCCATGACCATGGGGAGGCACTAGATGCTACCTGAATTTCCAGACCTACGCCAGCCTTTCCCTGGCAGCCCGCACTGGCAGACACTCGGGGAAGACACTCGAAGGGCTCCAAGGAGATCCCGTGTGCTGCAGACATAAGACGGATCCTCCCAACACTCAGAATTCCGGAACACGACTGACTGCGTGGGGGAGGTTTGGGGCCGTCCTCCAAGCAGCTGAGTGGTGTCAAAGGTGTTCCCTGGCAGGGGGAAGTCCGCTAATGCCTACCCTGTCCAGGGGGAGGCACTAGATTCTACCTGCATTTCCAGCCCAACCCCCGCTTTTCCCCGGCAGCCCACAATGGGAGACACTCGGGGAAGTCACGCGTAGGGCACCTAGGAGATCCCGGGTGCTGCAGACAGAAGACGGAACCTCCCCACACTCAGAATTCCGGAACACGGCTGAATGTGTGGGGGAAGTTTGGGGCCGCCGTCCACGCAGCTGACTGGTGTCACAGGTGTTACCTGGCAGGGGAAATCCGCTAATTAAATCCCCTGTCCAGGGAGAGGCACTAGATGCTACCTGCATTTCCAGCCCAACCCCCGGCTTTCCCCGGCTGCCCGCACTGGGAGGCACTCGGGGAAGACACCCGAATGGCTCCTGGGAGTTCCAACGTCCTGCAGACAGAAGACGGAAACTCCCACACTCACAATTCCGGAACACGGCTGACTGTGTGGGGGAGCTTTGGGTCCGCCCTCCAAACAGTTGATTGGTGTCAAAGTGTTCCCTGGCAGGGGGAAGTCCGCAAATTGCCTACCATGTCCAGGGGGAGGCACTAGATGCTACCTGCATTTCCAGCCCAACACCCACCTTTCCCCGGCAGCCCGCACAGACAGACACTCGGGGAATACACGCGAAGGGCTCCTAGGTGATCCCGGGTGCTGCAGACAGAAGACGGAACCTCCCCACACTCAGAATTCTGGAACAAGGCTGACTGTGTGGGGGAGGTTTGGGGCCGCCGCCCACGCAGCTGACTGGTGTCACAGGTGTTCACGGGCAGGGGGAAGTCCGCTAATTACCTCCCATGTCCAGGGGGAGGCACTAGATGCTACCTACATTTCCAGCCCTACCCCCGCCTTTCCCTGGCAGCCTGCACTGGCAGACACTCGGGGAAGACACGCGAAGGGCTCCAAGGGGATCCTGGGTGCTGCAGACAGAAGACGGATCCTACCAACACTCAGAATTCCGGAACAAGGCTGACTGTGTGGGGGAGGTTTGGGGCCGCCTTCCAAGCAGCTGAGTGGTGTCAAAGGTGTTCCCTGGCAGGGGGAAGTCCTCTAATTACCTCCCATGTCCAGGGGGAGGCACTAGATGCTTCCTGCATTTCCAGCCCAACCCCCGCTTTTCCCGGCAGCCCGCACTTTCAGTCAATCGGGGAAGACACGCGAATGGCTCCTAGGTGATCCAAGGTCCTGCAGACAGAAGACGGAACCTCCTCACACTCACAAATCCGGAACACGGCTGACTGTGTGGGGGAGGTTTGGGGCCGCCCTCCAAGCAGCTGAGTGGTGTCAAAGGTGTTCCCTGGCAGGGGGAATTCCGCTAATTGCGTACCATGTCCAGGGGGAGGCACTAGATTCTACCTGCATTTCCATCCCTACCCCCGCCTTTTTCCGGCAGCCCGCAATGGGAGACACTCGGGGAAGACACGCGAAGTGCTCCTAGGAGATCCCGGGTGCTGCAGACAGAAGACGGATCCTCCCAACACTCAGAATTCCGGAACACTGCTGACTGTGTGGGGGAGGTTTGGGGCCGCTCTCCACGCAGCTGAGTGGTGTCAAAGTGTTCACTGGCAGGGGGAATTCCGCTAATTGCCTACCCTATCCAGGGGGAGGCACTAGATTCTACCTGCATTTCCAGCCCAACCCCCGCTTTTCCCCGGCAGCCCGCAATGGGAGACACTCGGGGAAGTCACGCGTAGGGCACCTAGGAGATCCCGGGTGCTGCAGACAGAAGACGGAACCTCCCACACTCACAATTCCGGAACACGGCTGACTGTGTGGGGGAGGTTTGGGGCCGCCCTCCAAGCAGCTGAGTGGTGTCAAAGGTGTTCCCTGGCAGGGGGAATTCCGCTAAATACCTACCCTGTCCTGGGGGAGGCACCAGATGCTACCTTCATTTCCAGCCCAACCCCCGAATTTCCCCGGCAGGCCGCACTGGGAGAAACTCGGGGAAGACACGTGAATGGCTCCTAGGAGATCCAAGGTCCTGAAGACAGAAGACGGAACCTCCCCAAACTCACAATTCCGGAACACGCCTGACAGTGTGGGGGAGGTTTGGGGCCGCCCTCCACGCAGCTGAGTGGTGTCAAAGGTGATCCCTGACAGGGCAAGTACGCTAATTGCCTACCCTGTCCAGGGGGATGCACTAGATGCTACCTGCATTTCCAGACCAACCCCCGCCTTTCCCCGGCAGCCCGCACTGGCAGACACTCGGGGAAGACACCGCATGGCTCCTAGGAGATCCAAGTTCCTGCAGACAGAAGACGGAACCTCCCCACACTCAGAATTCCGGAACACGACTGACTGTATGGGGGAGGATTGGGGCCGCCGTCCACGCAGCTGACTGGTGTCACAGGTGTTCCCTGGCAGGGGGAATTCCGCTAATTAAATCTTCTGTCCAGGGGGAGGCACTAGATGCTACCTGCATTTGCAGCCCAACCCCCGCCTTTCCCCGGCCGCCCGCAATGTGAGACACTCGGGGAAGACACGCGAATGGCTCCTAGGAGATCCCGGGTGCTGCATACAGAGGACGGAACCTCCCCACACTCAGAATTCCGGAACATGGCTGACAGTGTGGGGGAAGTTTGGGGCCGCCGTCCACGCAGCTGACTGGTGTCACAGGTGTTACCTGGCAGTGGAAATCCGCTAAATAAATCCCCTGTCCAGGGAGAGGCACTAGATGCTACCTGCATTTCCAGCCCAACCCCCAACTTTCCCCGGCTGCCCGCACTGGGAGACACTCGGGGAAGACCCCCGAATGGCTCCTAGGAGATCCAAGGTCCTGCAGACAGAAGACGGTACCTCCCACACTCACAATTCCGGAACACTGCTGACTGTGTGTGGGAGGTTTGGGGCCACCCTCCAAGCAGCTGAGTGGTGTCAAAGTGTTCCAAGGCAGGGGGAAGTCCGCTAATTACCTCCCATGTCCAGGGGGATTCACTACATGCTACCTGCATTTACAGCCCAACCCCCGCCTTTCCCCGGCTGTCCGCAATGGGAGAAACTCGGGGATGACACGCGAAGGGCTCCTAGGAGATCCAAGGTCCTGCAGACAGAAGACGGAACCTCCCCACACTCACAATTCCGGGACTCGGCTGACAGTGTGGGGGAGTTGTGAAGACACCCTCGAAGCAGCTGAGTGGTGTTAAAAGTGTTCCCTGGCAGGGGGAAGTCCGCTAATTGCCTACCCTGTCCAGGGGGACGCACTAGATGCTATCTGCATTTCCAGCACAACCCCCGCATTTCCCCGGCAGCCCGCAATGGGAGACACTCGGGGAAGACTCGCGAAAGTCTCCTAGGAGATCCCGGGTGTTGCAGACAGAAGACGGAACCTCCCAACACTCAGAATTCCGGAACACGGTTGACTGTGTGGGGGAGTTTTGGGGCCGTCGTCCACGCAGCTGACTGGTGTCACAGGTGTTCCCTGGCAGGGGGAATTCCGCTAATTGCCTACCCTGTCCAGGGGGAGGCAATAGAAGCTACCTGCATTTCCAGCCCAACCCCCGCCTTTCCCCGGCCGCCCGCAATGGGAGACACTCGGGGAAGACACGCGAATGGCTCCTAGGAGATCCCGGGTGCTGCATACAGAGGACGGAACCTCCCCACACTCAGAATTCCGGAACACGGCTGACTGTGTGGGGGAAGTTTGGGGCCGCCGTCCACGCAGCTGACTGGTGTCACAGGTGTTACCTGGCAGTGGAAATCCGCTAAATAAATCCCCTGTCCAGGGAGAGGCACTTGATGCTACCTGCATTTCCAGCCCAACCCACAACTTTCCCCGGCTGCCCGCACTGGGAGACACTCGGGGAAGACCCCCGAATGGCTCCTAGGAGATCCAAGGTCCTGCAGACAGAAGACGGAACCTCCCACACTCACAACTCCGGAACACGGCTGACTGTGTGTGGGAGGTTTGGGGCCACCCTCCAAGCAGCTGAGTGGTGTCAAAGTGTTCCAAGGCAGGGGGAATTCCGCTAATTACCTCCCATGTCCAGGGGGATTCACTAAATGCTACCTGCATTTACAGCCCAACCCCCGCCTTTCCCCGGCTGTCCGCAATGGGAGACACTCGGGGATGACACGCGAAGGGCTCCTAGGAGATCCAAGGTCCTGCAGACAGAAGACGGAACCTCCCCACACTCAAAATTCCAGAACAAGGCTGACTGTGTGGGGGACGTTTGGGTCCGTCCTCCACGCAGCTGAGTGGTGTCAAAGGTGTTCCCTGGCAGGGGGAAGTCCGCTAATTACCTCCCATGTCCAGGGGGAGGCACTAGATGCTTCCTGCATTTCCAGCCCAACCCCCGCTTTTCCCGGCAGCCCGCACTTTCAGTCAATCGGGGAAGACACGCGAATGGCTCCTAGGAGATCCAAGGTCCTGCAGACAAAAGACGGAAACTCCCCACACTCACAATTCCGAAACATTGCTGACTGTGTGGGGGAGATTTGGGGCCGCAGTCCACGCAGCTGACTGGTGTCACAGGTGTTCCCGGGCAGGAGGAAGTTCGCTAATTACCTACCATGTCCAGGGGGAGGCACTAGATTCTACCTGCATTTCCAGCCCAACCCCCGCCTTTCCCCGGCTTTCCGCTATGGGAGACACACGGGGAAGACACGCGAAGGGCTCCTAGGTGATCCAAGGTCCTGCAGACAGAAGACGGAACCTCCTCACACTCACAAATCCGGAACACGGCTGACTGTGTGGGGGAGGTTTGGGGCCGCCCTCCAAGCAGCTGAGTGGTGTCAAAGGTGTTCCCTGGCAGGGGGAATTCCGCTAATTGCGTACCATGTCCAGGGGGAGGCACTAGATTCTACCTGCATTTCCATCCCTACCCCCGCCTTTTTCCGGCAGCCCGCAATGGGAGACACTCGGGGAAGTCACGCGTAGGGCACCTAGGAGTTCCCGGGAGCTGCAGACAGAAGACGGAACCTCCCCACACTCAGAATTCCGGAACACGGCTGAATGTGTGGGGGAAGTTTGGGGCCGCCGTCCACGCAGCTGACTGGTGTCAGAGGTGTTACCTGGCAGGGGAAATCCGCTAATTAAATCCCCTGTCCAGGCGGAGGCACTAGATGCTACCTGCATTTCCACCCCAACCACCGCCTTTCCACTGCAGCCCGCAATGGGAGACACTCGGGGAAGACACGCGAAGGGTTCTAGGAGATCCAAGGTCCTGCAGACAGAAGACGGAACCTACACACACTCACAATTCCGGGACTCGGCTGACAGTGTGGGGGATTTGTGAAGACACACTCGAAGCAGCTGAGTGGTGTTAAAAGTGTTCCCTGGCAGGGGGAAGTCCGCTAATTGCCTACCCTGTCCAGGGGTCGCACTAGATGCTATCTGCATTTCCAGCACAACCCGCGCATTTCCCCGGCAGCCCGCAATGGGAGACACTCGGGGAAGACTCGCGAAGGTCTCCTAGGAGATCCCGGGTGTTGCAGACAGAAGACGGAACCTCCCAACACTCAGAATTCCGGAACACGGCTGACTGTGTGGGGGAGTTTTGGGGCCGTCGTCCACGCAGCTGACTGGTGTCACAGGTGTTACCTGGCAGTGGAAATCCGCTAATTAAATCCCCTGTCCAGGGAGAGGCACTAGATGCTACCTGCATTTCCAGCCCAACCCCCAACTTTCCCCGGCTGCCCGCACTGGGAGACACTCGGGGAAGACCCCCGAATGGCTCCTAGGAGATCCAAGGTCCTGCAGACAGAAGACGGAACCTCCCACACTCACAATTCCGGAACAAGGCTGACTGTGTGTGGGAGGTTTGGGGCCACCCTCCAAGCAGCTGAGTGGTGTCAAAGTGTTCCAAGGCAGGGGGAAGTCCGCTAATTACCTCCCATGTCCAGGGGGATTCACTAGAAGCTACCTGCATTTACAGCCCAACCCCCGCCTTTCCCCGGCTGTCCGCAATGGGAGACACTCGGGGATGACACGCGAAGGGCTCCTAGGAGATCCAAGGTCCTGCAGACAGAAGACGGAACCTCCCCACACTCACAATTCCGGAACAAGGCTGACTGTGTGGGGGAGGTTTGGGTCCGTCCTCCACGCAGCTGAGTGGTGTCAAAGTGTTCCCTGGCACGGGGAAGTCCGCTAATTGCCTACCCTGTCCAGGGGGAGGCACTAGATGCTACCTGCATTTCCAGCCCAACCCCCGCCTTTCCCCGGCTGTCCGCAATGGGAGACACTCCGGGAATACACGCGAAGGGCTCCTAGGAGATCCAAGGTCCTGCAGACAGAAGACGGAACCTCCTCACACTCACAATTCCGGAACACGGCTGACAGTTTGGGGGAGGTTTGGGGCCGACTTCGACGCAGCTGATTGGAGTCACAGGTGTTCCCTGGCAGGGGGAAGTCCGCTAATTACCTCCCAAGTCCAGGGGGAGGCACTAGATGCTTCCTGCATTTCCAGCCCAACCCCCGCTTTTCCCGGCAGCCCGCACTTTCAGTCAATCGGGGAAGACACGCGAATGGCTCCTAGGAGATCCAAGGTCCTGCAGACAAAAGACGGAAACTCCCCACACTCACAATTCCGAAACATTGCTGACTGTGTGGGGGAGATTTGGGGCCGCAGTCCACGCAGCTGACTGGTGTCACAGGTGTTCCCGGGCAGGAGGAAGTTCGCTAATTACCTACCATGTCCAGGGGGAGGCACTAGATTCTACCTGCATTTCCAGCCCAACCCCCGCCTTTCTCCGGCTTTCCGCTATGGGAGACACACGGGGAAGACACGCGAAGGGCTCCTAGGTGATCCAAGGTCCTGCAGACAGAAGACGGAACCTCCTCACACTCACAAATCCGGAACACGGCTGACTGTGTGGGGGAGGTTTGGGGCCGCCCTCCAAGCAGCTGAGTGGTGTCAAAGGTGTTCCCTGGCAGGGGGAATTCCGCTAATTGCGTACCATGTCCAGGGGGAGGCACTAGATTCTACCTGCATTTCCATCCCTACCCCCGCCTTTTTCCGGCAGCCCGCAATGGGAGACACTCGGGGAAGTCACGCGTAGGGCACCTAGGAGTTCCCGGGAGCTGCAGACAGAAGACGGAACCTCCCCACACTCAGAATTCCGGAACACGGCTGAATGTGTGGGGGAAGTTTGGGGCCGCCGTCCACGCAGCTGACTGGTGTCAGAGGTGTTACCTGGCAGGGGAAATCCGCTAATTAAATCCCCTGTCCAGGCGGAGGCACTAGATGCTACCTGCATTTCCACCCCAACCCCCGCCTTTCCACTGCAGCCCGCAATGGGAGACACTCGGGGAAGACACGCGAAGGGTTCTAGGAGATCCAAGGTCCTGCAGACAGAAGACGGAACCTACACACACTCACAATTCCGGGACTCGGCTGACAGTGTGGGGGATTTGTGAAGACACACTCGAAGCAGCTGAGTGGTGTTAAAAGTGTTCCCTGGCAGGGGGAAGTCCGCTAATTGCCTACCCTGTCCAGGGGTCGCACTAGATGCTATCTGCATTTCCAGCACAACCCGCGCATTTCCCCGGCAGCCCGCAATGGGAGACACTCGGGGAAGACTCGCGAAGGTCTCCTAGGAGATCCCGGGTGTTGCAGACAGAAGACGGAACCTCCCAACACTCAGAATTCCGGAACACGGCTGACTGTGTGGGGGAGTTTTGGGGCCGTCGTCCACGCAGCTGACTGGTGTCACAGGTGTTACCTGGCAGTGGAAATCCGCTAATTAAATCCCCTGTCCAGGGAGAGGCACTAGATGCTACCTGCATTTCCAGCCCAACCCCCAACTTTCCCCGGCTGCCCGCACTGGGAGACACTCGGGGAAGACCCCCGAATGGCTCCTAGGAGATCCAAGGTCCTGCAGACAGAAGACGGAACCTCCCACACTCACAATTCCGGAACAAGGCTGACTGTGTGTGGGAGGTTTGGGGCCACCCTCCAAGCAGCTGAGTGGTGTCAAAGTGTTCCAAGGCAGGGGGAAGTCCGCTAATTACCTCCCATGTCCAGGGGGATTCACTAGAAGCTACCTGCATTTACAGCCCAACCCCCGCCTTTCCCCGGCTGTCCGCAATGGGAGACACTCGGGGATGACACGCGAAGGGCTCCTAGGAGATCCAAGGTCCTGCAGACAGAAGACGGAACCTCCCCACACTCACAATTCCGGAACAAGGCTGACTGTGTGGGGGAGGTTTGGGTCCGTCCTCCACGCAGCTGAGTGGTGTCAAAGTGTTCCCTGGCACGGGGAAGTCCGCTAATTGCCTACCCTGTCCAGGGGGAGGCACTAGATGCTACCTGCATTTCCAGCCCAACCCCCGCCTTTCCCCGGCTGTCCGCAATGGGAGACACTCCGGGAATACACGCGAAGGGCTCCTAGGAGATCCCGTGTGCTGCAGACATAAGACGGATCCTCCCAACACTCAGAATTCCGGAACACGACTGACTGCGTGGGGGAGGTTTGGGGCCGTCCTCCAAGCAGCTGAGTGGTGTCAAAGGTGTTCCCTGGCAGGGGGAAGTCCGCTAATGCCTACCCTGTCCAGGGGGAGGCACTAGATTCTACCTGCATTTCCAGCCCAACCCCCGCTTTTCCCCGGCAGCCCACAATGGGAGACACTCGGGGAAGTCACGCGTAGGGCACCTAGGAGATCCCGGGTGCTGCAGACAGAAGACGGAACCTCCCCACACTCAGAATTCCGGAACACGGCTGAATGTGTGGGGGAAGTTTGGGGCCGCCGTCCACGCAGCTGACTGGTGTCACAGGTGTTACCTGGCAGGGGAAATCCGCTAATTAAATCCCCTGTCCAGGGAGAGGCACTAGATGCTACCTGCATTTCCAGCCCAACCCCCGGCTTTCCCCGGCTGCCCGCACTGGGAGGCACTCGGGGAAGACACCCGAATGGCTCCTGGGAGTTCCAACGTCCTGCAGACAGAAGACGGAAACTCCCACACTCACAATTCCGGAACACGGCTGACTGTGTGGGGGAGCTTTGGGTCCGCCCTCCACACAGTTGATTGGTGTCAAAGTGTTCCCTGGCAGGGGGAAGTCCGCAAATTGCCTACCATGTCCAGGGGGAGGCACTAGATGCTACCTGCATTTCCAGCCCAACACCCACCTTTCCCCGGCAGCCCGCACAGACAGACACTCGGGGAATACACGCGAAGGGCTCCTAGGTGATCCCGGGTGCTGCAGACAGAAGACGGAACCTCCCCACACTCAGAATTCCGGAACAAGGCTGACTGTGTGGGGGAGGATTGGGGCCGCCGCCCACGCAGCTGACTGGTGTCACAGGTGTTCACGGGCAGGGGGAAGTCCGCTAATTACCTCCCATGTCCAGGGGGAGGCACTAGATGCTACCTACATTTCCAGCCCTACCCCCGCCTTTCCCTGGCAGCCTGCACTGGCAGACACTCGGGGAAGACACGCGAAGGGCTCCAAGGGGATCCTGGGTGCTGCAGACAGAAGACGGATCCTACCAACACTCAGAATTCCGGAACAAGGCTGACTGTGTGGGGGAGGTTTGGGGCCGCCTTCCAAGCAGCTGAGTGGTGTCAAAGGTGTTCCCTGGCAGGGGGAAGTCCTCTAATTACCTCCCATGTCCAGGGGGAGGCACTAGATGCTTCCTGCATTTCCAGCCCAACCCCCGCTTTTCCCGGCAGCCCGCACTTTCAGTCAATCGGGGAAGACACGCGAATGGCTCCTAGGTGATCCAAGGTCCTGCAGACAGAAGACGGAACCTCCTCACACTCACAAATCCGGAACACGGCTGACTGTGTGGGGGAGGTTTGGGGCCGCCCTCCAAGCAGCTGAGTGGTGTCAAAGGTGTTCCCTGGCAGGGGGAATTCCGCTAATTGCGTACCATGTCCAGGGGGAGGCACTAGATTCTACCTGCATTTCCATCCCTACCCCCGCCTTTTTCCGGCAGCCCGCAATGGGAGACACTCGGGGAAGACACGCGAAGTGCTCCTAGGAGATCCCGGGTGCTGCAGACAGAAGACGGATCCTCCCAACACTCAGAATTCCGGAACACTGCTGACTGTGTGGGGGAGGTTTGGGGCCGCTCTCCACGCAGCTGAGTGGTGTCAAAGTGTTCACTGGCAGGGGGAATTCCGCTAATTGCCTACCCTATCCAGGGGGAGGCACTAGATTCTACCTGCATTTCCAGCCCAACCCCCGCTTTTCCCCGGCAGCCCGCAATGGGAGACACTCGGGGAAGTCACGCGTAGGGCACCTAGGAGATCCCGGTGCTGCAGACAGAAGACGGAACCTCCCACACTCACAATTCCGGAACACGGCTGACTGTGTGGGGGAGGTTTGGGGCCGCCCTCCAAGCAGCTGAGTGGTGTCAAAGGTGTTCCCTGGCAGGGGGAATTCCGCTAAATACCTACCCTGTCCTGGGGGAGGCACCAGATGCTACCTTCATTTCCAGCCCAACCCCCGAATTTCCCCGGCAGGCCGCACTGGGAGAAACTCGGGGAAGACACGTGAATGGCTCCTAGGAGATCCAAGGTCCTGAAGACAGAAGACGGAACCTCCCCAAACTCACAATTCCGGAACACGCCTGACAGTGTGGGGGAGGTTTGGGGCCGCCCTCCACGCAGCTGAGTGGTGTCAAAGGTGATCCCTGACAGGGCAAGTACGCTAATTGCCTACCCTGTCCAGGGGGATGCACTAGATGCTACCTGCATTTCCAGACCAACCCCCGCTTTTCCCCGGCAGCCCGCACTGGCAGACACTCGGGGAAGACACCGCATGGCTCCTAGGAGATCCAAGTTCCTGCAGACAGAAGACGGAACCTCCCCACACTCAGAATTCCGGAACAAGGCTGACTGTATGGGGGAGGATTGGGGCCGCCGTCCACGCAGCTGACTGGTGTCACAGGTGTTCCCTGGCAGGGGGAATTCCGCTAAATAAATCTTCTGTCCAGGGGGAGGCACTAGATGCTACCTGCATTTGCAGCCCAACCCCCGCCTTTCCCCGGCCGCCCGCAATGTGAGACACTCGGGGAAGACACGCGAATGGCTCCTAGGAGATCCCGGGTGCTGCATACAGAGGACGGAACCTCCCCACACTCAGAATTCCGGAACATGGCTGACAGTGTGGGGGAAGTTTGGGGCCGCCGTCCACGCAGCTGACTGGTGTCACAGGTGTTACCTGGCAGTGGAAATCCGCTAAATAAATCCCCTGTCCAGGGAGAGGCACTAGATGCTACCTGCATTTCCAGCCCAACCCCCAACTTTCCCCGGCTGCCCGCACTGGGAGACACTCGGGGAAGACCCCCGAATGGCTCCTAGGAGATCCAAGGTCCTGCAGACAGAAGACGGTACCTCCCACACTCACAATTCCGGAACACGGCTGACTGTGTGTGGGAGGTTTGGGGCCACCCTCCAAGCAGCTGAGTGGTGTCAAAGTGTTCCAAGGCAGGGGGAAGTCCGCTAATTACCTCCCATGTCCAGGGGGATTCACTACATGCTACCTGCATTTACAGCCCAACCCCCGCCTTTCCCCGGCTGTCCGCAATGGGAGAAACTCGGGGATGACACGCGAAGGGCTCCTAGGAGATCCAAGGTCCTGCAGACAGAAGACGGAACCTCCCCACACTCACAATTCCGGGACTCGGCTGACAGTGTGGGGGAGTTGTGAAGACACCCTCGAAGCAGCTGAGTGGTGTTAAAAGTGTTCCCTGGCAGGGGGAAGTCCGCTAATTGCCTACCCTGTCCAGGGGGACGCACTAGATGCTATCTGCATTTCCAGCACAACCCCCGCATTTCCCCGGCAGCCCGCAATGGGAGACACTCGGGGAAGACTCGCGAAAGTCTCCTAGGAGATCCCGGGTGCTGCATACAGAGGACGGAACCTCCCCACACTCAGAATTCCGGAACACGGCTGACTGTGTGGGGGAAGTTTGGGGCCGCCGTCCACGCAGCTGACTGGTGTCACAGGTGTTACCTGGCAGTGGAAATCCGCTAAATAAATCCCCTGTCCAGGGAGAGGCACTTGATGCTACCTGCATTTCCAGCCCAACCCCCACCTTTCCCTGGCAGCCCGCACAGACAGACACTCGGGGAATACACGCGAAGGGCTCCTAGGTGATCCCGGGTGCTGCAGACAGAAGACGGAACCTCCCCACACTCAGAATTCCGGAACACGGCTGACTGTGTGGGAGAGGTTTGGGGCCGCCGTCCACGCAGCTGACTGGTGTCACAGGTGTTCACGGGCAGGGGGAAGTCCGCTAATTACCTCCCATGTCCAGGGGGAGGCACTAGATGCTACCTGCATTTCCAGCCCTACCCCCGCCTTTCCCTGGCAGCCCGCACTGGCAGACACTCGGGGAAGACACGCGAAGGGCTCCAAGGGGATCCTGGGTGCTGCAGACAGAAGACGGATCCTACCAACACTCAGAATTCCGGAACAAGGCTGACTGTGTGGGGGAGGTTTGGGGCCGCCTTCCAAGCAGCTGAGTGGTGTCAAAGGTGTTCCCTGGCAGGGGGAAGTCCGCTAATTACCTCCCATGTCCAGGGGGAGGCACTAGATGCTTCCTGCATTTCCAGCCCAACCCCCGCTTTTCCCGGCAGCCCGCACTTTCAGTCAATCGGGGAAGACACGCGAATGGCTCCTAGGAGATCCAAGGTCCTGCAGACAAAAGACGGAAACTCCCCACACTCACAATTCCGAAACATTGCTGACTGTGTGGGGGAGGTTTGGGGCCGCCGTCCACGAAGCTGACTGGTATCACAGGTGTTACCTGGTAGGGGGATGTCCGCTAATTGCCTACCCTTTCCAGGGTGAGGCACTAGATGCTACATGCATTTACAGCCCAACACACGCCTTTCCCCGGCAGCCCGCACAGGCAGACAATCGGGGAAAATATGCGAAGGGCTCCTAGGAGATCCCGGGTCCTGCAGACAGAAGTCGGAACCTCCCCACACTCACTATTCCGGAACACGGCTGACTGTGTGGGGGAGGTTTGGGGCCGACCTCCACGCAGCTGAGTGGTGTCAAAATTGATCCCTGACAGGGCAAGTACGCTAATTGCCTACCCTGTCAAGGGGGATGCACTAGATGCTACCTGCATTTCCAGACCAACCCCCGCCTTTCCCCGGCAGCCCGCACTGGCAGAAACTCGGGGAAGACACCGCATGTCTCCTAGGAGATCCAAGTTCCTGCAGACAGAAGACGGAACCTCCCCACACTCAGAATTCCGGAAAACGGCTTACTGTATGGGGGAGGATTGGGGCCGCCGTCCACGCAGCTGACTTGTGTCACAGGTGTTCCCTGGCAGGGGGAATTCCGCTAATTATATCTTTTGTCCAGGGGGAGGCACTAGATTCTACCTGCATTTCCACCACAACCCCCGCCTTTCCCCTGCAGCCCGCAATGGGAGACACTCGGGGAAGACACGCGAAGGGTTCTAGGAGATCCAAGGTCCTGCAGACAGAAGACGGAACCTACACACACTCACAATTCCGGGACTCGGCTGACAGTGCGGGGGAGTTGTGGAGACACCCTCGAAGCAGCTGAGTGGTGTTAAAAGTGTTCCCTGGCAGGGGGAAGTCCGCTAATTGCCTACCCTGTCCAGGGGGACGCACTAGATGCTATCTGCATTTCCAGCACAACCCCCGCGTTTCCCCGGCAGCCCGCAATGGGAGACACTCGGGGAAGAATCGCGAAGGTCTCCTAAGGGATCCCGGGTGTTGCAGACAGAAGACGGAACCTCCCAAGACTCAGAATTCCGGAACACGGGTGACTGAGTGGGGGAGTTTTGGGGCCGCCGTCCACGCAGCTGACTGGTGTCACAGGTGTTCACGGGCAGGGGGAAGTCCGCTAATTACCTCCCATGTCCAGGGGGAGGCACTAGATGCTACCTGCATTTCCAGCCCTACCCCCGCCTTTCCCTGGCAGCCCGCACTGGCAGACACTCGGGGAAGACACTCGAAGGGCTCCAAGGAGATCCCGTGTGCTGCAGACATAAGACGGATCCTCCCAACACTCAGAATTCCGGAACACGACTGACTGCGTGGGGGAGGTTTGGGGCCGTCCTCCAAGCAGCTGAGTGGTGTCAAAGGTGTTCCCTGGCAGGGGGAAGTCCGCTAATGCCTACCCTGTCCAGGGGGAGGCACTAGATTCTACCTGCATTTCCAGCCCAACCCCCGCTTTTCCCCGGCAGCCCACAATGGGAGACACTCGGGGAAGTCACGCGTAGGGCACCTAGGAGATCCCGGGTGCTGCAGACAGAAGACGGAACCTCCCCACACTCAGAATTCCGGAACACGGCTGAATGTGTGGGGGAAGTTTGGGGCCGCCGTCCACGCAGCTGACTGGTGTCACAGGTGTTACCTGGCAGGGGAAATCCGCTAATTAAATCCCCTGTCCAGGGAGAGGCACTAGATGCTACCTGCATTTCCAGCCCAACCCCCGGCTTTCCCCGGCTGCCCGCACTGGGAGGCACTCGGGGAAGACACCCGAATGGCTCCTAGGAGTTCCAACGTCCTGCAGACAGAAGACGGAAACTCCCACACTCACAATTCCGGAACACGGCTGACTGTGTGGGGGAGCTTTGGGTCCGCCCTCCACACAGTTGATTGGTGTCAAAGTGTTCCCTGGCAGGGGGAAGTCCGCAAATTGCCTACCATGTCCAGGGGGAGGCACTAGATGCTACCTGCATTTCCAGCCCAACACCCACCTTTCCCCGGAAGCCCGCACAGACAGACACTCGGGGAATACACGCGAAGGGCTCCTAGGGGATCCCGGGTGCTGCAGACAGAAGACGGAACCTCCCCACACTCAGAATTCCGGAACAAGGCTGACTGTGTGGGGGAGGTTTGGGGCCGCCGCACACGCAGCTGACTGGTGTCACAGGTGTTCACGGGCAGGGGGAAGTCCGCTAATTACCTCCCATGTCCAGGGGGAGGCACTAGATGCTACCTACATTTCCAGCCCTACCCCCGCCTTTCCCTGGCAGCCTGCACTGGCAGACACTCGGGGAAGACACGCGAAGGGCTCCAAGGGGATCCTGGGTGCTGCAGACAGAAGACGGATCCTACCAACACTCAGAATTCCGGAACAAGGCTGACTGTGTGGGGGAGGTTTGGGGCCGCCGCCCACGCAGCTGACTGGTGTCACAGGTGTTCACGGGCAGGGAGAAGTCCTCTAATTACCTCCCATGTCCAGGGGGAGGCACTAGATGCTTCCTGCATTTCCAGCCCAACCCCCGCTTTTCCCGGCAGCCCGCACTTTCAGTCAATCGGGGAAGACACGCGAATGGCTCCTAGGTGATCCAAGGTCCTGCAGACAGAAGACGGAACCTCCTCACACTCACAAATCCGGAACACGGCTGACTGTGTGGGGGAGGTTTGGGGCCGCCCTCCAAGCAGCTGAGTGGTGTCAAAGGTGTTCCCTGGCAGGGGGAATTCCGCTAATTGCGTACCATGTCCAGGGGGAGGCACTAGATTCTACCTGCATTTCCATCCCTACCCCCGCCTTTTTCCGGCAGCCCGCAATGGGAGACACTCGGGGAAGACACGCGAAGGGCTCCTAGGAGATCCCGGGTGCTGCAGACAGAAGACGGATCCTCCCAACACTCAGAATTCCGGAACACTGCTGACTGTGTGGGGGAGGTTTGGGGCCGCTCTCCACGCAGCTGAGTGGTGTCAAAGTGTTCACTGGCAGGGGGAATTCCGCTAATTGCCTAACCTATCCAGGGTGAGGCACTAGATTCTACCTGCATTTCCAGACCAACCCCCGCCTTTCCCCAGCAGCCCGCACTGGCAGAAACTCGGGGAAGACACCGCATGTTTCCTAGGAGATCCAAGTTCCTGCAGACAGAAGACGGAACCTCCCCACACTCAGAATTCCGGAAAACGGCTTACTGTATGGGGGAGGATTGGGGCCGCCGTCCACGCAGCTGACTTGTGTCACAGGTGTTCCCTGGCAGGGGGAATTCCGCTAATTATATCTTTTGTCCAGGGGGAGGCACTAGATGCTACCTGCATTTCCACCTCAACCCCCGCCTTTCCCCTGCAGCCCGCAATGGGAGACACTCGGGGAAGACACGCGAAGGGTTCTAGGAGATCCAAGGTCCTGCAGACAGAAGACGGAACCTACACACACTCACAATTCCGGGACTCGGCTGACAGTGCGGGGGAGTTGTGGAGACACCCTCGAAGCAGCTGAGTGGTGTTAAAAGTGTTCCCTGGCAGGGGGAAGTCCGCTAATTGCCTACCCTGTCCAGGGGGACGCACTAGATGCTATCTGCATTTCCAGCACAACCCCCGCGTTTCCCCGGCAGCCCGCAATGGGAGACACTCGGGGAAGAATCGCGAAGGTCTCCTAAGAGTTCCCGGGTGTTGCAGACAGAAGACGGAACCTCCCAAGACTCAGAATTCCGGAACACGGCTGACTGTGTGGGGGAGGAATGGGGCCGCAGTTCACGCAGCTGACTGGTGTCACAGGTGTTAACGGGCAGGGGGAAGTCCGCTAATTACCTCCCATGTCTAGGGGGAGGCACTAGATGCTACCTGCATTTCCAGCCCTACCCCCGCCTTTCCCTGGCAGCCCGCACTGGCAGACACTCGGGGAAGACACTCGAAGGGCTCCAAGGAGATCCCGTGTGCTGCAGACATAAGACGGATCCTCCCAACAGTCAGAATTCCGGAACACGTCTGACTGCGTGGGGGAGGTTTGGGGCCGTCCTCCAAGCAGCTGAGTGGTGTCAAAGGTGTTCCCTGGCAGGGGGAAGTCCGCTAATGCCTACCCTGTCCAGGGGGAGGCACTAGATTCTACCTGCATTTCCAGCCCAACCCCCACTATTCCCCGGCAGCCCACAATGGGAGACACTCGGGGAAGTCACGCGTAGGGCACCTAGGAGATCCCGGGTGCTGCAGACAGAAGACGGAACCTCCCCACACTCAGAATTCCGGAACACGGCTGAATGTGTGGGGGAAGTTTGGGGCCGCCGTCCACGCAGCTGACTGGTGTCACAGGTGTTACCTGGCAGGGGAAATCCGCTAATTAAATCCCCTGTCCAGGGAGAGGCACTAGATGCTACCTGCATTTCCAGCCCAACCCCCGGCTTTCCCCGGCTGCCCGCACTGGGAGGCACTCGGGGAAGACACCCGAATGGCTCCTGGGAGTTCCAACGTCCTGCAGACAGAAGACGGAAACTCCCACACTCACAATTCCGGAACACGGCTGACTGTGTGGGGGAGCTTTGGGTCCGCCCTCCACACAGTTGATTGGTGTCAAAGTGTTCCCTGGCAGGGGGAAGTCCGCAAATTGCCTACCATGTCCAGGGGGAGGCACTAGATGCTACCTGCATTTCCAGCCCAACACCCACCTTTCCCCGGCAGCCCGCACAGACAGACACTCGGGGAATACACGCGAAGGGCTCCTAGGTGATCCCGGGTGCTGCAGACAGAAGACGGAACCTCCCCACACTCAGAATTCCGGAACAAGGCTGACTGTGTGGGGGAGGTTTGGGGCCGCCTTCCAAGCAGCTGAGTGGTGTCAAAGGTGTTCCCTGGCAGGGGGAAGTCCTCTAATTACCTCCCATGTCCAGTGGGAGGCACTAGATGCTTCCTGCATTTCCAGCCCAACCCCCGCTATTCCCGGCAGCCCGCACTTTCAGTCAATCGGGGAAGACACGCGAATGGCTCCTAGGTGATCCAAGGTCCTGCAGACAGAAGACGGAACCTCCTCACACTCACAAATCCGGAACACGGCTGACTGTGTGGGGGAGGTTTGGGGCCGCCCTCCAAGCAGCTGAGTGGTGTCAAAGGTGTTCCCTGGCAGGGGGAATTCCGCTAATTGCGTACCATGTCCAGGGGGAGGCACTAGATTCTACCTGCATTTCCATCCCTACCCCCGCCTTTTTCCGGCAGCCCGCAATGGGAGACACTCGGGGAAGACACGCGAAGGGCTCCTAGGAGATCCCTGGTGCTGCAGACAGAAGACGGATCCTCCCAACACTCAGAATTCCGGAACACTGCTGACTGTGTGGGGGAGGTTTGGGGCCGCTCTCCACGCAGCTGAGTGGTGTCAAAGTGTTCACTGGCAGGGGGAATTCCGCTAATTGCCTACCCTATCCAGGGGGAGGCACTAGATTCTACCTGCATTTCCAGCCCAACCCCCGCTTTTCCCCGGCAGCCCGCAATGGGAGACACTCGGGGAAGTCACGCGTAGGGCACCTAGGAGATCCCGGTGCTGCAGACAGAAGACGGAACCTCCCACACTCACAATTCCGGAACACGGCTGACTGTGTGTGGGAGGTTTGTGGCCGCCCTCCAAGCAGCTGAGTGGTATCACAGGTGTTACCTGGTAGGGGGATGTCCGCTAATTGCCTACCCTTTCCAGGGGGAGGCACTAGATGCTACATGCATTTACAGCCCAACACCCGCCTTTCCCCGGCAGCCCGCAAAGGCAGACAATCGGGGAAAATATGCGAAGGGCTCTTAGGAGATCCCGGGTCCTGCAGACAGAAGTCGGAACCTCCCCACACTCACAATTCCGGAACAAGGCTGACTGTGTGGGGGAGGTTTGGGGCCGACCTCCACGCAGCTGAGTGGTGTCAAAATTGATCCCTGACAGGGCAAGTACGCTAATTGCCTACCCTGTCAAGGGGGATGCACTAGATGCTACCTGCATTTCCAGACCAACCCCCGCCTTTCCCCGGCAGCCCGCACTGGCAGACACTCGAGGAAGACACCGCATGGCTCCTAGGAGATCCAAATTCCTGCAGACAGAAGACGTAACCTCCCCAAACTCAGAATTCCGGAAAACGGCTTACTGTATGGGGGAGGATTGGGGCCGCCGTCCACGCAGCTGACTTGTGTCACAGGTGTTCCCTGGCAGGGGGAATTCCGCTAATTATATCTTTTGTCCAGGGGGAGGCACTAGATGCTACCTGCATTTCCACCACAACCCCCGCCTTTCCCCTGCAGCCCGCAATGGGAGACACTCGGGGAAGACACGCGAAGGGTTCTAGGAGATCCAAGGTCCTGCAGACAGAAGACGGAACCTACACACACTCACAATTCCGGGACTCGGCTGACAGTGCGGGGGGTTGTGGAGACACCCTCGAAGCAGCTGAGTGGTGTTAAAAGTGTTCCCTGGCAGGGGGAAGTCCGCTAATTGCCTACCCTGTCCAGGGGGACGCACTAGATGCTATCTGCATTTCCAGCACAACCCCCGCGTTTCCCCGGCAGCCCGCAATGGGAGACACTCGGGGAAGAATCGCGAAGGTCTCCTAAGAGATCCCGGGTGTTGCAGACAGAAGACGGAACCTCCCAAGGCTCAGAATTCCGGAACACGGGTGACTGAGTGGGGGAGTTTTGGGGCCGCCGTCCACGCAGCTGACTGGTGTCACAGGTGTTCACGGGCAGGGGGAAGTCCGCTAATTACCTCCCATGTCCAGGGGGAGGCACTAGATGCTACCTGCATTTCCAGCCCTACCCCCGCCTTTCCCTGGCAGCCCGCACTGGCAGACACTCGGGGAAGACACTCGAAGGGCTCCAAGGAGATCCCGTGTGCTGCAGACATAAGACGGATCCTCCCAACACTCAGAATTCCGGAACACGACTGACTGCGTGGGGGAGGTTTGGGGCCGTCCTCCAAGCAGCTGAGTGGTGTCAAAGGTGTTCCCTGGCAGGGGGAAGTCCGCTAATGCCTACCCTGTCCAGGGGGAGGCACTAGATTCTACCTGCATTTCCAGCCCAACCCCCGCTTTTCCCCGGCAGCCCACAATGGGAGACACTCGGGGAAGTCACGCGTAGGTCACCTAGGAGATCCCGGGTGCTGCAGACAGAAGACGGAACCTCCCCACACTCAGAATTCCGGAACACGGCTGAATGTGTGGGGGAAGTTTGGGGCCGCCGTCCACGCAGCTGACTGGTGTCACAGGTGTTCCCTGGCAGGGGGAAGTTCGCTAATTACCTACCATGTCCAGGGGGAGGCACTAGATTCTACCTGCATTTCCAGCCCAACCCCCGCCTTTCCCCGGCTTTCCGCTATGGGAGACACACGGGGAAGACACGCGAATGGCTCCTAGGTGATCCAAGGTCCTGCAGACAGAAGACGGAACCTCCTCACACTCACAAATCCGGAACACGGCTGACTGTGTGGGGGAGGTTTGGGGCCGCCCTCCAAGCAGCTGAGTGGTGTCAAAGGTGTTCCCTGGCAGGGGGAATTCCGCTAATTGCGTACCATGTCCAGGGGGAGGCACTAGATTCTACCTGCATTTCCATCCCTACCCCCGCCTTTTTCCGGCAGCCCGCAATGGGAGACACTCGGGGAAGTCACGCGTAGGGCACCTAGGAGATCCCGGGAGCTGCAGACATAAGACGGACCCTCCCCACACTCAGAATTCCGGAACACGGCTGAATGTGTGGGGGAAGTTTGGGGCCGCTCTCCACGCAGCTGACTGGTGTCAGAGGTGTTACCTGGCAGGGGAAATCCGCTAATTAAATCCCCTGTCCAGGCGGAGGCACTAGATGCTACCTGCATTTCCACCCCAACCCCCGCCTTTCCACTGCAGCCCGCAATGGGAGACACTCGGGGAAGACACGCGAAGGGTTCTAGGAGATCCAAGGTCCTGCAGACAGAAGACGGAACCTACACACACTCACAATTCCGGGACTCGGCTGACAGTGTGGGGGATTTGTGAAGACACACTCGAAGCAGCTGAGTGGTGTTAAAAGTGTTCCCTGGCAGGGGGAAGTCCGCTAATTGCCTACCCTGTCCAGGGGTCGCACTAGATGCTATCTGCATTTCCAGCACAACCCGCGCATTTCCCCGGCAGCCCGCAATGGGAGACACTCGGGGAAGACTCGCGAAGGTCTCCTAGGAGATCCCGGGTGTTGCAGACAGAAGACGGAACCTCCCAACACTCAGAATTCCGGAACACGGCTGACTGTGTGGGGGAGTTTTGGGGCCGTCGTCCACGCAGCTGACTGGTGTCACAGGTGTTACCTGGCAGTGGAAATCCGCTAATTAAATCCCCTGTCCAGGGAGAGGCACTAGATGCTACCTGCATTTCCAGCCCAACCCCCAACTTTCCCCGGCTGCCCGCACTGGGAGACACTCGGGGAAGACCCCCGAATGGCTCCTAGGAGATCCAAGGTCCTGCAGACAGAAGACGGAACCTCCCACACTCACAATTCCGGAACAAGGCTGACTGTGTGTGGGAGGTTTGGGGCCACCCTCCAAGCAGCTGAGTGGTGTCAAAGTGTTCCAAGGCAGGGGGAAGTCCGCTAATTACCTCCCATGTCCAGGGGGATTCACTAGATGCTACCTGCATTTACAGCCCAACCCCCGCCTTTCCCCGGCTGTCCGCAATGGGAGACACTCGGGGATGACACGCGAAGGGCTCCTAGGAGATCCAAGGTCCTGCAGACAGAAGACGGAACCTCCCCACACTCACAACTCCGGAACAAGGCTGACTGTGTGGGGGAGGTTTGGGTCCGTCCTCCACGCAGCTGAGTGGTGTCAAAGTGTTCCCTGGCAGGGGGAAGTCCGCTAATTGCCTACCCTGTCCAGGGGGAGGCACTAGATGCTACCTGCATTTCCAGCCCAACCCCCGCCTTTCCCCGGCTGTCCGCAATGGGAGACACTCGGGGAAGACACGCGAAAGGCTCCTAGGAGATCCAATGTCCTGCAGACAGAAGACGGAACCTCCCCACACTCAGAATTCCGGAACACGTCTGAATGTGTGGGGGAAGATTGGGGCCGCCGTCCACGCAGCTGACTGGTGTCACAGGTGTTACCTGGCAGGGGAAATCCGCTAATTAAATCCCCTGTCCAGGGAGAGGCACTAGATGCTACCTGCATTTCCAGCCCAACCCCCGGCTTTCCCCGGCTGCCCGCACTGGGAGGCACTCGGGGAAGACACCCGAATGGCTCCTGGGAGTTCCAACGTCCTGCAGACAGAAGATGGAAACTCCCACACTCACAATTCCGGAACACGGCTGACTGTGTGGGGGAGCTTTGGGTCCGCCCTCCACACAGTTGATTTGTGTCAAAGTGTTCCCTGGCAGGGGGAAGTCCGCAAATTGCCTACCATGTCCAGGGGGAGGCACTAGATGCTACCTGCATTTCCAGCCCAACACCCACCTTTCCCCGGCAGCCCGCACAGACAGACACTCGGGGAATACACGCGAAGGGCTCCTAGGTGATCCCGGGTTCTGCAGACAGAAGACGGAACCTCCCCACACTCAGAATTCCGGAACAAGGCTGACTGTGTGGGGGAGGTTTGGGGCCGCCGCCCACGCAGCTGACTGGTGTCACAGGTGTTCACGGGCAGGGGGAAGTCCGCTAATTACCTCCCATGTCCAGGGGGAGGCACTAGATGTTACCTACATTTCCAGCCCTACCCCCGCCTTTCCCTGGCAGCCTGCACTGGCAGACACTCGGGGAAGACACGCGAAGGGCTCCAAGGGGATCCTGGGTGCTGCAGACAGAAGACGGATCCTACCAACACTCAGAATTCCGGAACACGGCTGACTGTGTGGGGGAGGTTTGGGGCCGCCTTCCAAGAAGCTGAGTGGTGTCAAAGGTGTTCCCTGGCAGGGGGAAGTCCTCTAATTACCTCCCATGTCCAGGGGGAGGCACTAGATGCTTCCTGCATTTCCAGCCCAACCCCCGCTTTTCCCGGCAGCCCGCACTTTCAGTCAATCGGGGAAGACACGCGAATGGCTCCTAGGTGATCCCGGGTGCTGCAGACAGAAGACGGAACCTCCCACACTCACAATTCCGGAACACGGCTGACTGTGTGGGGGAGGTTTGGGGCCGCCGTCCACGAAGCTGACTGGTATCACAGGTGTTACCTGGTAGGGGGATGTCCGCTAATTGCCTACCCTTTCCAGGGTGAGGCACTAGATGCTACATGCATTTACAGCCCAACACACGCCTTTCCCCGGCAGCCCGCACAGGCAGACAATCGGGGAAAATATGCGAAGGGCTCCTAGGAGATCCCGGGTCCTGCAGACAGAAGTCGGAACCTCCCCACACTCACTATTCCGGAACACGGCTGACTGTGTGGGGGAGGTTTGGGGCCGACCTCCACGCAGCTGAGTGGTGTCAAAATTGATCCCTGACAGGGCAAGTACGCTAATTGCCTACCCTGTCAAGGGGGATGCACTAGATGCTACCTGCATTTCCAGACCAACCCCCGCCTTTCCCCGGCAGCCCGCACTGGCAGAAACTCGGGGAAGACACCGCATGTCTCCTAGGAGATCCAAGTTCCTGCAGACAGAAGACGGAACCTCCCCACACTCAGAATTCCGGAAAACGGCTTTCTGTATGGGGGAGGATTGGGGCCGCCGTCCACGCAGCTGACTTGTGTCACAGGTGTTCCCTGGCAGGGGGAATTCCGCTAATTATATCTTTTGTCCAGGGGGAGGCACTAGATTCTACCTGCATTTCCACCACAACCCCCGCCTTTCCCCTGCAGCCCGCAATGGGAGACACTCGGGGAAGACACGCGAAGGGTTCTAGGAGATCCAAGGTCCTGCAGACAGAAGACGGAACCTACACACACTCACAATTCCGGGACTCGGCTGACAGTGCGGGGGAGTTGTGGAGACACCCTCGAAGCAGCTGAGTGGTGTTAAAAGTGTTCCCTGGCAGGGGGAAGTCCGCTAATTGCCTACCCTGTCCAGGGGGACGCACTAGATGCTATCTGCATTTCCAGCACAACCCCCGCGTTTCCCCGGCAGCCCGCAATGGGAGACACTCGGGGAAGAATCGCGAAGGTCTCCTAAGAGATCCCGGGTGTTGCAGACAGAAGACGGAACCTCCCAAGACTCAGAATTCCGGAACACGGGTGACTGAGTGGGGGAGTTTTGGGGCCGCCGTCCACGCAGCTGACTGGTGTCACAGGTGTTCACGGGCAGGGGGAAGTCCGCTAATTACCTCCCATGTCCAGGGGGAGGCACTAGATGCTACCTGCATTTCCAGCCCTACCCCCGCCTTTCCCTGGCAGCCCGCACTGGCAGACACTCGGGGAAGACACTCGAAGGGCTCCAAGGAGATCCCGTGTGCTGCAGACATAAGACGGATCCTCCCAACACTCAGAATTCCGGAACACGACTGACTGCGTGGGGGAGGTTTGGGGCCGTCCTCCAAGCAGCTGAGTGGTGTCAAAGGTGTTCCCTGGCAGGGGGAAGTCCGCTAATGCCTACCCTGTCCAGGGGGAGGCACTAGATTCTACCTGCATTTCCAGCCCAACCCCCGCTTTTCCCCGGCAGCCCACAATGGGAGACACTCGGGGAAGTCACGCGTAGGGCACCTAGGAGATCCCGGGTGCTGCAGACAGAAGACGGAACCTCCCCACACTCAGAATTCCGGAACACGGCTGAATGTGTGGGGGAAGTTTGGGGCCGCCGTCCACGCAGCTGACTGGTGTCACAGGTGTTACCTGGCAGGGGAAATCCGCTAATTAAATCCCCTGTCCAGGGAGAGGCACTAGATGCTACCTGCATTTCCAGCCCAACCCCCGGCTTTCCCCGGCTGCCCGCACTGGGAGGCACTCGGGGAAGACACCCGAATGGCTCCTAGGAGTTCCAACGTCCTGCAGACAGAAGACGGAAACTCCCACACTCACAATTCCGGAACACGGCTGACTGTGTGGGGGAGCTTTGGGTCCGCCCTCCACACAGTTGATTGGTGTCAAAGTGTTCCCTGGCAGGGGGAAGTCCGCAAATTGCCTACCATGTCCAGGGGGAGGCACTAGATGCTACCTGCATTTCCAGCCCAACACCCACCTTTCCCCGGCAGCCCGCACAGACAGACACTCGGGGAATACACGCGAAGGGCTCCTAGGTGATCCCGGGTGCTGCAGACAGAAGACGGAACCTCCCCACACTCAGAATTCCGGAACAAGGCTGACTGTGTGGGGGAGGTTTGGGGCCGCCGCACACGCAGCTGACTGGTGTCACAGGTGTTCACGGGCAGGGGGAAGTCCGCTAATTACCTCCCATGTCCAGGGGGAGGCACTAGATGCTACCTACATTTCCAGCCCTACCCCCGCCTTTCCCTGGCAGCCTGCACTGGCAGACACTCGGGGAAGACACGCGAAGGGCTCCAAGGGGATCCTGGGTGCTGCAGACAGAAGACGGATCCTCCCAACACTCAGAATTCCGGAACACTGCTGACTGTGTGGGGGAGGTTTGGGGCCGCTCTCCACGCAGCTGAGTGGTGTCAAAGTGTTCACTGGCAGGGGGAATTCCGCTAATTGCCTAACCTATCCAGGGTGAGGCACTAGATTCTACCTGCATTTCCAGACCAACCCCCGCCTTTCCCCAGCAGCCCGCACTGGCAGAAACTCGGGGAAGACACCGCATGTCTCCTAGGAGATCCAAGTTCCTGCAGACAGAAGACGGAACCTCCCCACACTCAGAATTCCGGAAAACGGCTTACTGTATGGGGGAGGATTGGGGCCGCCGTCCACGCAGCTGACTTGTGTCACAGGTGTTCCCTGGCAGGGGGAATTCCGCTAATTATATCTTTTGTCCAGGGGGAGGCACTAGATGCTACCTGCATTTCCACCTCAACCCCCGCCTTTCCCCTGCAGCCCGCAATGGGAGACACTCGGGGAAGACACGCGAAGGGTTCTAGGAGATCCAAGGTCCTGCAGACAGAAGACGGAACCTACACACACTCACAATTCCGGGACTCGGCTGACAGTGCGGGGGAGTTGTGGAGACACCCTCGAAGCAGCTGAGTGGTGTTAAAAGTGTTCCCTGGCAGGGGGAAGTCCGCTAATTGCCTACCCTGTCCAGGGGGACGCACTAGATGCTATCTGCATTTCCAGCACAACCCCCGCGTTTCCCCGGCAGCCCGCAATGGGAGACACTCGGGGAAGAATCGCGAAGGTCTCCTAAGAGATCCCGGGTGTTGCAGACAGAAGACGGAACCTCCCAAGACTCAGAATTCCGGAACACGGCTGACTGTGTGGGGGAGGAATGGGGCCGCAGTTCACGCAGCTGACTGGTGTCACAGGTGTTAACGGGCAGGGGGAAGTCCGCTAATTACCTCCCATGTCTAGGGGGAGGCACTAGATGCTACCTGCATTTCCAGCCCTACCCCCGCCTTTCCCTGGCAGCCCGCACTGGCAGACACTCGGGGAAGACACTCGAAGGGCTCCAAGGAGATCCCGTGTGCTGCAGACATAAGACGGATCCTCCCAACACTCAGAATTCCGGAACACGACTGACTGCGTGGGGGAGGTTTG
Organism: Camelus dromedarius; assembly: GCF_036321535.1. Classification (NCBI taxonomy): domain Eukaryota; kingdom Metazoa; phylum Chordata; class Mammalia; order Artiodactyla; family Camelidae; genus Camelus; species Camelus dromedarius. The sequence goes on from NW_026989804.1 coordinate 514,316, forward strand.
GGGCCGTTCTCCAAGCAGCTGAGTGGTGTCAAAGGTGTTCCCTGGCAGGGGGAAGTCCGCTAATGCCTACCCTGTCCAGGGGGAGGCACTAGATTCTACCTGCATTTCCAGCCCAACCCCCACTATTCCCCGGCAGCCCACAATGGGAGACACTCGGGGAAGTCACGCGTAGGGCACCTAGGAGATCCCGGGTGCTGCAGACAGAAGACGGAACCTCCCCACACTCAGAATTCCGGAACACGGCTGAATGTGTGGGGGAAGTTTGGGGCCGCCGTCCACGCAGCTGACTGGTGTCACAGGTGTTACCTGGCAGGGGAAATCCGCTAATTAAATCCCCTGTCCAGGGAGAGGCACTAGATGCTACCTGCATTTCCAGCCCAACCCCCGGCTTTCCCCGGCTGCCCGCACTGGGAGGCACTCGGGGAAGACACCCGAATGGCTCCTGGGAGTTCCAACGTCCTGCAGACAGAAGACGGAAACTCCCACACTCACAATTCCGGAACACGGCTGACTGTGTGGGGGAGCTTTGGGTCCGCCCTCCACACAGTTGATTGGTGTCAAAGTGTTCCCTGGCAGGGGGAAGTCCGCAAATTGCCTACCATGTCCAGGGGGAGGCACTAGATGCTACCTGCATTTCCAGCCCAACACCCACCTTTCCCCGGCAGCCCGCACAGACAGACACTCGGGGAATACACGCGAAGGGCTCCTAGGTGATCCCGGGTGCTGCAGACAGAAGACGGAACCTCCCCACACTCAGAATTCCGGAACAAGGCTGACTGTGTGGGGGAGGTTTGGGGCCGCCTTCCAAGCAGCTGAGTGGTGTCAAAGGTGTTCCCTGGCAGGGGGAAGTCCTCTAATTACCTCCCATGTCCAGTGGGAGGCACTAGATGCTTCCTGCATTTCCAGCCCAACCCCCGCTTTTCCCGGCAGCCCGCACTTTCAGTCAATCGGGGAAGACACGCGAATGGCTCCTAGGTGATCCAAGGTCCTGCAGACAGAAGACGGAACCTCCTCACACTCACAAATCCGGAACACGGCTGACTGTGTGGGGGAGGTTTGGGGCCGCCCTCCAAGCAGCTGAGTGGTGTCAAAGGTGTTCCCTGGCAGGGGGAATTCCGCTAATTGCGTACCATGTCCAGGGGGAGGCACTAGATTCTACCTGCATTTCCATCCCTACCCCCGCCTTTTTCCGGCAGCCCGCAATGGGAGACACTCGGGGAAGACACGCGAAGGGCTCCTAGGAGATCCCTGGTGCTGCAGACAGAAGACGGATCCTCCCAACACTCAGAATTCCGGAACACTGCTGACTGTGTGGGGGAGGTTTGGGGCCGCTCTCCACGCAGCTGAGTGGTGTCAAAGTGTTCACTGGCAGGGGGAATTCCGCTAATTGCCTACCCTATCCAGGGGGAGGCACTAGATTCTACCTGCATTTCCAGCCCAACCCCCGCTTTTCCCCGGCAGCCCGCAATGGGAGACACTCGGGGAAGTCACGCGTAGGGCACCTAGGAGATCCCGGTGCTGCAGACAGAAGACGGAACCTCCCACACTCACAATTCCGGAACACGGCTGACTGTGTGTGGGAGGTTTGTGGCCGCCCTCCAAGCAGCTGAGTGGTATCACAGGTGTTACCTGGTAGGGGGATGTCCGCTAATTGCCTACCCTTTCCAGGGGGAGGCACTAGATGCTACATGCATTTACAGCCCAACACCCGCCTTTCCCCGGCAGCCCGCAAAGGCAGACAATCGGGGAAAATATGCGAAGGGCTCTTAGGAGATCCCGGGTCCTGCAGACAGAAGTCGGAACCTCCCCACACTCACAATTCCGGAACAAGGCTGACTGTGTGGGGGAGGTTTGGGGCCGACCTCCACGCAGCTGAGTGGTGTCAAAATTGATCCCTGACAGGGCAAGTACGCTAATTGCCTACCCTGTCAAGGGGGATGCACTAGATGCTACCTGCATTTCCAGACCAACCCCCGCCTTTCCCCGGCAGTTCGCACTGGCAGACACTCGAGGAAGACACCGCATGGCTCCTAGGAGATCCAAATTCCTGCAGACAGAAGACGTAACCTCCCCAAACTCAGAATTCCGGAAAACGGCTTACTGTATGGGGGAGGATTGGGGCCGCCGTCCACGCAGCTGACTTGTGTCACAGGTGTTCCCTGGCAGGGGGAATTCCGCTAATTATATCTTTTGTCCAGGGGGAGGCACTAGATGCTACCTGCATTTCCACCACAACCCACGCCTTTCCCCTGCAGCCCGCAATGGGAGACACTCGGGGAAGACACGCGAAAGGTTCTAGGAGATCCAAGGTCCTGCAGACAGAAGACGGAACCTACACACACTCACAATTTCGGGACTCGGCTGACAGTGCGGGGGGTTGTGGAGACACCCTCGAAGCAGCTGAGTGGTGTTAAAAGTGTTCCCTGGCAGGGGGAAGTCCGCTAATTGCCTACCCTGTCCAGGGGGACGCACTAGATGCTATCTGCATTTCCAGCACAACCCCCGCGTTTCCCCGGCAGCCCGCAATGGGAGACACTCGGGGAAGAATCGCGAAGGTCTCCTAAGAGATCCCGGGTGTTGCAGACAGAAGACGGAACCTCCCAAGGCTCAGAATTCCGGAACACGGGTGACTGAGTGGGGGAGTTTTGGGGCCGCCGTCCACGCAGCTGACTGGTGTCACAGGTGTTCACGGGCAGGGGGAAGTCCGCTAATTACCTCCCATGTCCAGGGGGAGGCACTAGATGCTACCTGCATTTCCAGCCCTACCCCCGCCTTTCCCTGGCAGCCCGCACTGGCAGACACTCGGGGAAGACACTCGAAGGGCTCCAAGGAGATCCCGTGTGCTGCAGACATAAGACGGATCCTCCCAACACTCAGAATTCCGGAACACGACTGACTGCGTGGGGGAGGTTTGGGGCCGTCCTCCAAGCAGCTGAGTGGTGTCAAAGGTGTTCCCTGGCAGGGGGAAGTCCGCTAATGCCTACCCTGTCCAGGGGGAGGCACTAGATTCTACCTGCATTTCCAGCCCAACCCCCGCTTTTCCCCGGCAGCCCACAATGGGAGACACTCGGGGAAGTCACGCGTAGGTCACCTAGGAGATCCCGGGTGCTGCAGACAGAAGACGGAACCTCCCCACACTCAGAATTCCGGAACACGGCTGAATGTGTGGGGGAAGTTTGGGGCCGCCGTCCACGCAGCTGACTGGTGTCACAGGTGTTACCTGGCAGGGGAAATCCGCTAATTAAATCCCCTGTCCAGGGAGAGGCACTAGATGCTACCTGCATTTCCAGCCCAACCCCCGGCTTTCCCCGGCTGCCCGCACTGGGAGGCACTCGGGGAAGACACCCGAATGGCTCCTGGGAGTTCCAATGTCCTGCAGACAGAAGACGGAAACTCCCACACTCACAATTCCGGAACACGGCTGACTGTGTGGGGGAGCTTTGGGTCCGCCCTCCACACAGTTGATTGGTGTCAAAGTGTTCCCTGGCAGGGGGAAGTCCGCAAATTGCCTACCATGTCCAGGGGGAGGCACTAGATGCTACCTGCGTTTCCAGCCCAACACCCACCTTTCCCCGGCAGCCCGCACAGACAGACACTCGGGGAATACACGCGAAGGGCTCCTAGGTGATCCCGGGTGCTGCAGACAGAAGACGGAACCTCCCCACACTCAGAATTCCGGAACAAGGCTGACTGTGTGGGGGAGGTTTGGGGCCGCCTTCCAAGCAGCTGAGTGGTGTCAAAGGTGTTCCCTGGCAGGGGGAAGTCCTCTAATTACCTCCCATGTCCAGGGGGAGGCACTAGATGCTTCCTGCATTTCCAGCCCAACCCCCGCTTTTCCCGGCAGCCCGCACTTTCAGTCAATCGGGGAAGACACGCGAATGGCTCCTAGGTGATCCAAGGTCCTGCAGACAGAAGACGGAACCTCCTCACACTCACAAATCCGGAACACGGCTGACTGTGTGGGGGAGGTTTGGGGCCGCCCTCCAAGCAGCTGAGTGGTGTCAAAGGTGTTCCCTGGCAGGGGGAATTCCGCTAATTGCGTACCATGTCCAGGGGGAGGCACTAGATTCTACCTGCATTTCCATCCCTACCCCCGCCTTTTTCCGGCAGCCCGCAATGGGAGACACTCGGGGAAGACACGCGAAGTGCTCCTAGGAGTTCCCGGGTGCTGCAGACAGAAGACGGATCCTCCCAACACTCAGAATTCCGGAACACTGCTGACTGTGTGGGGGAGGTTTGGGGCCGCTCTCCACGCAGCTGAGTGGTGTCAAAGTGTTCACTGGCAGGGGGAATTCCGCTAATTGCCTACCCTATCCAGGGGGAGGCACTAGATTCTACCTGCATTTCCAGCCCAACCCCCGCTTTTCCCCGGCAGCCCGCAATGGGAGACACTCGGGGAAGTCACGCGTAGGGCACCTAGGAGATCCCGGGTGCTGCAGACAGAAGACGGAACCTCCCACACTCACAATTCCGGAACACGGCTGACTGTGTGGGGGAGGTTTGGGGCCGCCGTCCACGCAGCTGACTGGTATCACAGGTGTTACCTGGTAGGGGGATGTCCGCTAATTGCCTACCCTTTCCAGGGGGAGGCACTAGATGCTACATGCATTTACAGCCCTACCCCCGCCTTTCCCTGGAAGCCCGCACTGGCAGACACTCGGGGAAGACACTCGAAGGGCTCCAAGGAGATCCCGTGTGCTGCAGACATAAGACGGATCCTCCCAACACTCAGAATTCCGGAACACGACTGACTGCGTGGGGGAGGTTTGGGGCCGTCCTCCAAGCAGCTGAGTGGTGTCAAAGGTGTTCCCTGGCAGGGGGAATTCCGCTAATGCCTACCCTGTCCAGGGGGAGGCACTAGATTCTACCTGCATTTCCAGCCCAACCCCCACTATTCCCCGGCAGCACACAATGGGAGACACTCGGGGAAGTCACGCGTAGGGCACCTAGGAGATCCCGGGTGCTGCAGACAGAAGACGGAACCTCCCCACACTCAGAATTCCGGAACACGGCTGAATGTGTGGGGGAAGTTTGGGGCCGCCGTCCACGCAGCTGACTGGTGTCACAGGTGTTACCTGGCAGGGGAAATCCGCTAATTAAATCCCCTGTCCAGGGAGAGGCACTAGATGCTACCTGCATTTCCAGCCCAACCCCCGGCTTTCCCCGGCTGCCCGCACTGGGAGGCACTCGGGGAAGACACCCGAATGGCTCCTGGGAGTTCCAACGTCCTGCAGACAGAAGACGGAAACTCCCACACTCACAATTCCGGAACACGGCTGACTGTGTGTGGGAGGTTTGTGGCCGCCCTCCAAGCAGCTGACTGGTATCACAGGTGTTACCTGGTAGGGGGATGTCCGCTAATTGCCTACCCTTTCCAGGGGGAGGCACTAGATGCTACATGCATTTACAGCCCAACACCCGCCTTTCCCCGGCAGCCCGCAAAGGCAGACAATCGGGGAAAATATGCGAAGGGCTCTTAGGAGATCCCGGGTCCTGCAGACAGAAGTCGGAACCTCCCCACACTCACAATTCCGGAACAAGGCTGACTGTGTGGGGGAGGTTTGGGGCCGACCTCCACGCAGCTGAGTGGTGTCAAAATTGATCCCTTACAGGGCAAGTACGCTAATTGCCTACCCTGTCAAGGGGGATGCACTAGATGCTACCTGCATTTCCAGACCAACCCCCGCCTTTCCCCGGCAGCCCGCACTGGCAGACACTCGAGGAAGACACCGCATGGCTCCTAGGAGATCCAAGTTCCTGCAGACAGAAGACGTAACCTCCCCAAACTCAGAATTCCGGAAAACGGCTTACTGTATGGGGGAGGATTGGGGCCGCCGTCCACGCAGCTGACTTGTGTCACAGGTGTTCCCTGGCAGGGGGAATTCCGCTAATTATATCTTTTGTCCAGGGGGAGGCACTAGATGCTACCTGCATTTCCACCACAACCCCCGCCTTTCCCCTGCAGCCCGCAATGGGAGACACTCGGGGAAGACACGCGAAGGGTTCTAGGAGATCCAAGGTCCTGCAGACAGAAGACGGAACCTACACACACTCACAATTCCGGGACTCGGCTGACAGTGCGGGGGGTTGTGGAGACACCCTCGAAGCAGCTGAGTGGTGTTAAAAGTGTTCCCTGGCAGGGGGAAGTCCGCTAATTGCCTACCCTGTCCAGGGGGACGCACTAGATGCTATCTGCATTTCCAGCACAACCCCCGCGTTTCCCCGGCAGCCCGCAATGGGAGACACTCGGGGAAGAATCGCGAAGGTCTCCTAAGAGATCCCGGGTGTTGCAGACAGAAGACGGAACCTCCCAAGGCTCAGAATTCCGGAACACGGGTGACTGAGTGGGGGAGTTTTGGGGCCGCCGTCCACGCAGCTGACTGGTGTCACAGGTGTTCACGGGCAGGGGGAAGTCCGCTAATTACCTCCCATGTCCAGGGGGAGGCACTAGATGCTACCTGCATTTCCAGCCCTACCCCCGCCTTTCCCTGGCAGCCCGCACTGGCAGACACTCGGGGAAGACACTCGAAGGGCTCCAAGGAGATCCCGTGTGCTGCAGACATAAGACGGATCCTCCCAACACTCAGAATTCCGGAACACGACTGACTGCGTGGGGGAGGTTTGGGGCCGTCCTCCAAGCAGCTGAGTGGTGTCAAAGGTGTTCCCTGGCAGGGGGAAGTCCGCTAATGCCTACCCTGTCCAGGGGGAGGCACTAGATTCTACCTGCATTTCCAGCCCAACCCCCGCTTTTCCCCGGCAGCCCACAATGGGAGACACTCGGGGAAGTCACGCGTAGTTCACCTAGGAGATCCTGGGTGCTGCAGACAGAAGACGGAACCTCCCCACACTCAGAATTCCGGAACACGGCTGAATGTGTGGGGGAATTTTGGGGCCGCCGTCCACGCAGCTGACTGGTGTCACAGGTGTTACCTGGCAGGGGAAATCCGCTAATTAAATCCCCTGTCCAGGGAGAGGCACTAGATGCTACCTGCATTTCCAGCCCAACCCCCGGCTTTCCCCGGCTGCCCGCACTGGGAGGCACTCGGGGAAGACACCCGAATGGCTCCTGGGAGTTCCAATGTCCTGCAGACAGAAGACGGAAACTCCCACACTCACAATTCCGGAACACGGCTGACTGTGTGGGGGAGCTTTGGGTCCGCCCTCCACACAGTTGATTGGTGTCAAAGTGTTCCCTGGCAGGGGGAAGTCCGCAAATTGCCTACCATGTCCAGGGGGAGGCACTAGATGCTACCTGCATTTCCAGCCCAACACCCACCTTTCCCCGGCAGCCCGCACAGACAAACACTCGGGGAATACACGCGAAGGGCTCCTAGGTGATCCCGGGTGCTGCAGACAGAAGACGGAACCTCCCCACACTCAGAATTCCGGAACAAGGCTGACTGTGTGGGGGAGGTTTGGGGCCGCCTTCCAAGCAGCTGAGTGGTGTCAAAGGTGTTCCCTGGCAGGGGGAAGTCCTCTAATTACCTCCCATGTCCAGGGGGAGGCACTAGATGCTTCCTGCATTTCCAGCCCAACCCCCGCTTTTCCCGGCAGCCCGCACTTTCAGTCAATCGGGGAAGACACGCGAATGGCTCCTAGGTGATCCAAGGTCCTGCAGACAGAAGACGGAACCTCCTCACACTCACAAATCCGGAACACGGCTGACTGTGTGGGGGAGGTTTGGGGCCGCCCTCCAAGCAGCTGAGTGGTGTCAAAGGTGTTCCCTGGCAGGGGGAATTCCGCTAATTGCGTACCATGTCCAGGGGGAGGCACTAGATTCTACCTGCATTTCCATCCCTACCCCCGCCTTTTTCCGGCAGCCCGCAATGGGAGACACTCGGGGAAGACACGCGAAGGGCTCCTAGGAGATCCCGGGTGCTGCAGACAGAAGACGGATCCTCCCAACACTCAGAATTCCGGAACACTGCTGACTGTGTGGGGGAGGTTTGGGGCCGCTCTCCACGCAGCTGAGTGGTGTCAAAGTGTTCACTGGCAGGGGGAATTCCGCTAATTGCCTACCCTATCCAGGGGGAGGCACTAGATTCTACCTGCATTTCCAGCCCAACCCCCGCTTTTCCCCGGCAGCCCGCAATGGGAGACACTCGGGGAAGTCACGCGTAGGGCACCTAGGAGATCCCGGGTGCTGCAGACAGAAGACGGAACCTCCCACACTCACAATTCCGGAACACGGCTGACTGTGTGGGGGAGGTTTGGGGCCGCCGTCCACGCAGCTGACTGGTATCACAGGTGTTACCTGGTAGGGGGATGTCCGCTAATTGCCTACCCTTTCCAGGGGGAGGCACTAGATGCTACATGCATTTACAGCCCAACACCCGCCTTTCCCCGGCAGCCCGCACAGGCAGACAATCGGGGAAAATATGCGAAGGGCTCCTAGGAGATCCCGGGTCCTGCAGACAGAAGTCGGAACCTCCCCACACTCACAATTCCGGAACACGGCTGACTGTGTGGGGGAGGTTTGGGGCCGACATCCACGCAGCTGAGTGGTGTCAAAATTGATCCCTGACAGGGCAAGTACGCTAATTGCCTACCCTGTCAAGGGGGATGCACTAGATGCTACCTGCATTTCCAGACCAACCCCCGCCTTTCCCCGGCAGCCCGCACTGGCAGACACTCGGGGAAGACACCGCATGGCTCCTAGGAGATCCAAGTTCCTGCAGACAGAAGACGTAACCTCCCCAAACTCAGAATTCCGGAAAACGGCTTACTGTATGGGGGAGGATTGGGGCCGCCGTCCACGCAGCTGACTTGTGTCACAGGTGTTCCCTGGCAGGGGGAATTCCGCTAATTATATCTTTTGTCCAGGGGGAGGCACTAGATGCTACCTGCATTTCCACCACAACCCCCTCCTTTCCCCTGCAGCCCGCAAAGGGAGACACTCGGGGAAGACACGCGAAGGGTTCTAGGAGATCCAAGGTCCTGCAGACAGAAGACGGAACCTACACACACTCACAATTCCGGGACTATGCTGACAGTGTGGGGGAGTTGTGGAGACACCCTCGAAGCAGCTGAGTGGTGTTAAAAGTGTTCCCTGGCAGGGGGAAGTCCGCTAATTGCCTACCCTGTCCAGGGGGACGCACTAGATGCTATCTGCATTTCCAGAACAACCCCCGCGTTTCCCCGGCAGCCCGCAATGGGAGACACTCGGGGAAGAATCGCGAAGGTCTCCTGAGAGATCCCGTGTGTTGCAGACAGAAGACGGAACCTCCCAAGACTCAGAATTCCGGAACACGGGTGACTGAGTGGGGGAGTTTTGGGGCCGCCGTCCACGCAGCTGACTGGTGTCACAGGTGTTCACGGGCAGGGGGAAGTCCGCTAATTACCTCCCATGTCCAGGGGGAGGCACTAGATGCTACCTGCATTTCCAGCCCTACCCCCGCCTTTCCCTGGCAGCCCGCAATGGCAGACACTCGGGGAAGACACGCGAATGGCTCCAAGGAGATCCCGGGTGCTGCAGACAGAAGACGGATCCTACCAACACTCAGAATTCCGGAACACGGCTGACTGTGTGGGGGAGGTTTGGGGCCGCCCTCCAAGCATCTGAGTGGTGTCAAAGGTGTTCCCTGGCAGGGGGAAGTCCGCTAATTGCCTACCCTGTCCAGGGGGAGGCACTAGATGCTACCTGCATTTTCAGCCCAAACCCCGCCTTTCCCCGTAGCCCGCAAAGGGAGACACTAGGGGAAGACACGCGAATGTCTCCAAGGAAATCCAAGGTCCTGCAGACAGAAGACGGAACCTCCCCACACTCACAATTACGGAACACGGCTGACTGTGTGGGGGAGGTTTGGGGCCGCCGTCCACGCAGCTGACTGTTATCACAGGTGTTACCTGGCAGGGGAAATCCGCTTAATAATTCCCCTGTCCAGGGAGAGGCACTAGATGCTACCTGCATTTCCAGCGCAACTCCAGCATTTCCATGGCATCCCGCAATGGGAAACACTCGGGGAAGACACGCGAAGGGCTCCTAGTAGATCCCGGGTGCTGCAGACCGAACACGGAACCTCCCCACACTCAGAATTCCGGAACAAGGCTGACTGTGTGGGGGAGGATTGGGGCCGACGTCCACCCAGCTGACTGGTGTCACAGGTGTTCCCTGGCAGGGGGAAGTCCGCTAATTACCTCACATGTCCAGGGGGAGGCGCTAGATGCTACCTGCATTTTCAGCCCAACCCCCGCCTTTCCCCGTAGCCCGCAAAGGGAGACACTAGGGGAAGACAAGCGAATGACTCCAAGGAAATCCAAGGTCCTGCAGATAGAAGACGGAACCTCCCCACACTCACAATTACGGAACACGGCTGACTGTGTGGGGGAGGTTTGGGGCCGCCGTCCACGCAGCTGACTGGTATCACAGGTGTTACCTGGCAGGGGAAATCCGCTAAAAAAATCCCCTGTCCAGGCGGAGGCACTAGATGATACCTGCATTTCCAGCCCTACCCCTGCCTTTCCCCGGCAGCCCGCACTGGGAGACACTCGGGGAAGACACGCGAAGGGCTCCTAGGAGATCCCGGGTGCTGCAGACAGAAAACAGATCCTCCCCACAATCAGAATTCCGGAACACGGCTGACTGTGTGGGGGAGTTTTGGGGCCGCCTTCTACGCAGATGAGTTGTGTCAAAGGTGTTCCCTGGCAGGGGGAATTCCGCTAATTACCTACCCTGTCCTGGGGGAGGCACCAGATGCTACCTGCATTTCCAGCCGAACCCCCGAATTTCCCCGGCAGGCCGCACTGGGAGATACTCGGGGAAGACATGTTAATGGCTCCTAGGAGATCCAAGGTCCTGCAGACAGAAGACGGAACCTCCCCAAACTCACAATTCCGGAACACGCCTGACAGTGTGGGGGAGGTTTGGGGCCGCCCTCCACGCAGCTGAGTGGTGTCAAAGGTGATCCCTGACAGGGCAAGTACGCTAATTGCCTACACTGTCAAGGGGGATGCACTAGATGCTACCTGCATTTCCAGACCAACCCCCGCCTTTTCCCGGCAGCCCGCACTGGCAGACACTCGGGGAAGACACCGCATGGCTCCTAGGAGATCCAAGTTCCTGCAGACAGAAGATGGAACCTCCCCACACTCAGAATTCCGGAACACGGCTGACTGTGTGGGGGAGGTTTGGGGCCACACTCCAAGCTGCTGAGTGGTGTCAAAGGTGTTCCCTTTCAGGGGGAAGTCCGCTAATTGCCTACCCTGTCCAGGGGGAGGCACTAGATACTACCAGCATTTACAGCCCATCCCCCGCCTTTTCCCGGCAGTCCGCACTGGCAGAAACTCGGGAAGACACGCGAAGTGCTCCTAGGAGATCCAAGGTCCTGCAGACAGAAGACGGAACCTCCCCACACTCACAATTCCGGAACACGGCTGACTGTGCGAGGGAGGTTTGGGGCCTCCCTCAACGCAGCTGAGTGGTGTCAAAGGTGTTCCCTGGCAGGGGGAAGTCCGCTAATTTCCTACCCTTTCCAGGGGGAGGCACTAGATGCTACATGCATTTACAGCCCAACCCCCGCCTTTCCCCGGCAGCCCGCACAGGCAGACAATCGGGGAAAATATGCGAAGGGCTCCTAGGAGATCCCGGGTCCTGCAGACAGAAGTCGGAACCTCCCCACACTCAAAATTCCGGAACACGGCTGACTGTGTGGGGGAGGTTTGGGGCAGACCTCCACGCAGCTGAGAGGTATCAAAGGTGTTCCCTGGCAGGGGGAATTCCCCTAATTCCCTACCCTGTCCAGTGGGAGGCACCAGATGCTACCTGCATTTCCAGCACAACCCCCGGCTTTCCCCGGCAGCCCGCAATGTGAGACACTCGGGGAAGACACGCGAAAGGCTCCTATGAGATCCCGGGTGCTGCAGACAGAAAACGGATACTCCCCACAATCAGAATTCCGGAACACGGCTGACTGTGTGGGGGAGGTTTGGGGCCGCCTTCTACGCAGCTGAGTTGTGTCAAAGGTGTTCCCTGGCAGGGGGAAGTCCGCTAATTACCTACCCTGTCCTGGGGGAGGCACTAGATGCTACCTGCATTTCCAGCCCAACCCCCGACTTTCCCCGGCAGCCCGCACTGAGAGAAACTCGGGGAAGACACGTGAATGGCTCCTAGGAGATCCAAGGTCCTGCAGACAGAAGACGGAACCTCCCCAAACTCACAATTCCGGAACACGCCTGACAGTGTGGGTTAGGATTGGGGCCGCCCTCCACGCAGCTGAGTGGTGTCAAAGGTGATCCCTGACAGGGCAAGTACGCTATTTGCCTACCATGTGCAGGGGGATGCACTAAATGCTACCTGCATTTCCACACCAACCCCCGTCTTTCCCCGGCTGTCCGCAATGGGAGACACTCGGGGAAGACACGCGAAGTGCTCCTAGGAGATCCAATGTCCTGCAGACAGAAGACGGAACCTCCTCACACTCACAATTCCGGAACACGGCTGACTGTGTGGGGGAGGTTTGGGGCCGCGCTCCAAGCAGCTGAGTGGTGTCAAAGGTGTTCCCTGGCAGTGGGAAGTCCGCTAATTGCCTACCATGTCCAGGGGGAGGCACTAGATGCTACCTGCATTTCCAGCCCAACCCCCGCCTTTCCCCGGCAGCCCGCAATGAGAGACAATCGGGGAAAACATGCGAAGGGCTCCTAGGAGATCCCGGGTCCTGCAGACAGAAGTCGAAACCTCCCCACACTCACAATTCCGGAACACGGCTGACTGTGTGGGGGAGGAATGGGGCCGCCGTCCACGCAGCTGACTGGAGTCACAGGTGTTCCCTGGCAGGGAGAATTCCGCTAATTACCTCCCATGACCAGGGGGAGGCACTAGATGCTACCTGCATTTCCAGCCCTACCCCCGCATTTCCCTGTCAGCCCGCACTGGCAGACACTCGGGGAAGACACTCGAAGGGCTCCAAGGAGATCCCGGGTGCTGCAGACATAAGACGGATGCTCCCAACACTCAGAATTCCGGAACACGGCTGACTGCGTGGGGGAGATTTGGGGCCGCCCTCCAAGCAGCTGAGTGGTGTCACAGGTGTTACCTGGCACGGGAAATCCGCTAATTAAATCCCCTGTCCAGAGAGAGGCACTAGATGCTACCTGCATTTCCAGCCCAACCCCCGGCTTTCCCCGGCTGCCCGCACTGGGAGGCACTCGGGGAAGACAACCGAATGGCTCCTAGGAGATCCAAGGTCCTGCAGACAGAAGACGGAACCTCCCACACTCACAATTCCGGAACACGGCTGACTGTGTTGGGGAGGTTTGGGGCCGCCCTCCAAGCAGCTGAGTGGTGTCAAAGGTGTTCCCTGGCACGGGGAAGTCCGCTAAATACCTCCCATGTCCAGGGGGATTCACTAGATGCTACCTGCATTTCCAGCCCAACCCCCGTCTTTCCCCGGCTGTCCGCAATGGGAGACACTCGGGGAAGACACGCGAAGGGCTCCTAGGAGATCCAAGGTCCTGCAGACAGAAGACGGAACCTCCCCACACTCACAATTCCGGAACACGGCTGACTGTGTGGGGGAGCTTTGGGTCCGCCCTCCACACAGCTGAGTGGTGTCAAAGTGTTCCCTGGCAGGGGGAAGTCCGCAAATTGCCTACCCTGTCCAGGGGGAGGCACTAGATGCTACCTTCATTTCCAGCCCAACCCCCACCTTTCCCCGGCAGCCCGCACAGACAGACACTCGGGGAATACACGCGAAGGGCTCCTAGGTGATCCCGGGTGCTGCAGACAGAAGACGGAACCTCCCCACACTCACAATTACGGAACACGGCTGACTGTGTGGGGTAGGTTTGGGGCCGCCATCCACGCAGCTGACTGGTATCACAGGTGTTACCTGGCAGGGGAAATCCGCTAAAAAAATCCCCTGTCCTGGCGGAGGCACTAGATGATACCTGCATTTCCAGACATACCCCTGCCTTTCCCCGGCAGCCCGCACTGGGAGACACTCAGGGAAGACACGCGAAGGGCTCCTAGGAGATCCCGGGTGCTGCAGACAGAAAACGGATCCTCCCCACAATCAGAATTCCGGAACACGGCTGACTGTGTGGGGGAGTTTTGGGGCCGCCTTCTACGCAGCTCAGTTGTGTCAAAGGTGTTCCCTGGCAGGGGGAATTCCGCTAAATACCTACCCTGTCCTGGGGGAGGCACCAGATGCTACCTTCATTTCCAGCCCAACCCCCGAATTTCCCCGGCAGGCCGCACTGGGAGAAACTCGGGGAAGACACGTGAATGGCTCCTAGGAGATCCAAGGTCCTGAAGACAGAAGACGGAACCTCCCCAAACTCACAATTCCGGAACACGCCTGACAGTGTGGGGGAGGTTTGGGGCCGCCCTCCACGCAGCTGAGTGGTGTCAAAGGTGATCCCTGACAGGGCAAGTACGCTAATTGCCTACCCTGTCCAGGGGGATGCACTAGATGCTACCTGCATTTCCAGACCAACCCCCGCCTTTCCCCGGCAGCCCGCACTGGCAGACACTCGGGGAAGACACCGCATGGCTCCTAGGAGATCCAAGTTCCTGCAGACAGAAGACGGAACCTCCCCACACTCAGAATTCCGGAACACGACTGACTGTATGGGGGAGGATTGGGGCCGCCGTCCACGCAGCTGACTGGTGTCACAGGTGTTCCCTGGCAGGGGGAATTCCGCTAATTAAATCTTCTGTCCAGGGGGAGGCACTAGATGCTACCTGCATTTGCAGCCCAACCCCCGCCTTTCCCCGGCCGCCCGCAATGGGAGACACTCGGGGAAGACACGCGAATGGCTCCTAGGAGATCCCGGGTGCTGCATACAGAGGACGGAACCTCCCCACACTCAGAATTCCGGAACATGGCTGACAGTGTGGGGGAAGTTTGGGGCCGCCGTCCACGCAGCTGACTGGTGTCACAGGTGTTACCTGGCAGTGGAAATCCGCTAAATAAATCCCCTGTCCAGGGAGAGGCACTAGATGCTACCTGCATTTCCAGCCCAACCCCCAACTTTCCCCGGCTGCCCGCACTGGGAGACACTCTGGGAAGACCCCCGAATGGCTCCTAGGAGATCCAAGGTCCTGCAGACAGAAGACGGAACCTCCCACACTCACAATTCCGGAACACGGCTGACTGTGTGTGGGAGGTTTGGGGCCACCCTCCAAGCAGCTGAGTGGTGTCAAAGTGTTCCAAGGCAGGGGGAAGTCCGCTAATTACCTCCCATGTCTAGGGGGATTCACTACATGCTACCTGCATTTACAGCCCAACCCCCGCCTTTCCCCGGCTGTCCGCAATGGGAGAAACTCGGGGATGACACGCGAAGGGCTCCTAGGAGATCCAAGGTCCTGCAGACAGAAGACGGAACCTCCCCACACTCACAATTCCGGGACTCGGCTGACAGTGTGGGGGAGTTGTGAAGACACCCTCGAAGCAGCTGAGTGGTGTTAAAAGTGTTCCCTGGCAGGGGGAAGTCCGCTAATTGCCTACCCTGTCCAGGGGGACGCACTAGATGCTATCTGCATTTCCAGCACAACCCCCGCATTTCCCCGGCAGCCCGCAAAGGGAGACACTCGGGGAAGACTCGCGAAAGTCTCCTAGGAGATCCCGGGTGTTGCAGACAGAAGACGGAACCTCCCAACACTCAGAATTCCGGAACACGGCTGACTGTGTGGGGGAGTTTTGGGGCAGTCGTCCACGCAGCTGACTGGTGTCACAGGTGTTCCCTGGCAGGGGGAATTCCGCTAATTGCCTACCCTGTCCAGGGGGAGGCAATAGAAGCTACCTGCATTTCCAGCCCAACCCCCGCCTTTCCCCGGCCGCCCGCAATGGGAGACACTCGGGGAAGACACGCGAATGGCTCCTAGGAGATCCCGGGTGCTGCATACAGAGGACGGAACCTCCCCACACTCAGAATTCCGGAACACGGCTGACTGTGTGGGGGAAGTTTGGGGCCGCCGTCCACGCAGCTGACTGGTGTCACAGGTGTTACCTGGCAGTGGAAATCCGCTAAATAAATCCCCTGTCCAGGGAGAGGCACTTGATGCTACCTGAATTTCCAGCCCAACCCACAACTTTCCCCGGCTGCCCGCACTGGGAGACACTCGGGGAAGACCCCCGAATGGCTCCTAGGAAATCCAAAGTCCTGCAGACAGAAGACAGAACCTCCCACACTCACAACTCCGGAACACGGCTGACTGTGTGTGGGAGGTTTGGGGCCACCCTCCAAGCAGCTGAGTGGTGTCAAAGTGTTCCAAGGCAGGGGGAATTCCGCTAATTACCTCCCATGTCCAGGGGGATTCACTAAATGCTACCTGCATTTACAACCCAACCCCCGCCTTTCCCCGGCTGTCCGCAATGGGAGACACTCGGGGATGACACGCGAAGGGCTCCTAGGAGATCCAATGTCCTGCAGATAGAAGACGGAACCTCCTCACACTCACAATTCCGGAACACGGCTGACTGTGTGGGGGAGGTTTGGGGCCGCCTTCCAAGCAGCTGAGTGGTGTCAAAGGTGTTCCCTGGCAGGGGGAAGTCCGCTAATTACCTCCCATGTCCAGGGGGAGGCACTAGATGCTTCCTGCATTTCCAGCACAACCCCCGCTTTTCCCGGCAGCCCGCACTTTCAGTCAATCGGGGAGGACACGCGAATGGCTCCTAGGAGATCCAAGGTCCTGCAGACAAAAGACGGAAACTCCCCACACTCACAATTCCGGAACATTGCTGACTGTGTGGGGGAGATTTGGGGCCGCAGTCCACGCAGCTGACTGGTGTCACAGGTGTTCCCGGGCAGGGGGAAGTTCGCTAATTACCTACCATGTCCAGGGGGAGGCACTAGATGCTACCTGCATTTCCAGCCCAACCCCCGCCTTTCCCCGGCTTTCCGCTATGGGAGACACACGGGGAAGACACGCGAAGGGCTCCTAGGTGATCCAAGGTCCTGCAGACAGAAGACGGAACCTCCTCACACTCACAAATCCGGAACACGGCTGACTGTGTGGGGGAGGTTTGGGGCCGCCCTCCAAGCAGCTGAGTGGTGTCAAAGGTGTTCCCTGGCAGGGGGAATTCCGCTAATTGCGTACCATGTCCAGGGGGAGGCACTAGATTCTACCTGCATTTCCATCCCTACCCCCGCCTTTTTCCGGCAGCCCGCAATGGGAGACACTCGGGGAAGTCACGCGTAGGGCACCTAGGAGATCCCGGGAGCTGCAGACAGAAGACGGAACCTCCCCACACTCAGAATTCCGGAACACGGCTGAATGTGTGGGAGAAGTTTGGGGCCGCCGTCCACGCAGCTGACTGGTGTCAGAGGTGTTACCTGGCAGGGGAAATCCGCTAATTAAATCCCCTGTCCAGGCGGAGGCACTAGATGCTACCTGCATTTCCACCCCAACCCCCGCCTTTCCACTGCAGCCCGCAATGGGAGACACTCGGGGAAGACACGCGAAGGGTTCTAGGAGATCCAAGGTCCTGCAGTCAGAAGACGGAACCTACACACACTCACAATTCCGGGACTCGGCTGACAGTGTGGGGGATTTGTGAAGACACACTCGAAGCAGCTGAGTGGTGTTAAAAGTGTTCCCTGGCAGGGGGAAGTCCGCTAATTGCCTACCCTGTCCAGGGGGACGCACTAGATGCTATCTGCATTTCCAGCACAACCCCCGCATTTCCCCGGCAGCCCGCAAAGGGAGACACTCGGGGAAGACTCGCGAAAGTCTCCTAGGAGATCCCGGGTGTTGCAGACAGAAGACGGAACCTCCCAACACTCAGAATTCCGGAACACGGCTGACTGTGTGGGGGAGTTTTGGGGCAGTCGTCCACGCAGCTGACTGGTGTCACAGGTGTTCCCTGGCAGGGGGAATTCCGCTAATTGCCTACCCTGTCCAGGGGGAGGCAATAGAAGCTACCTGCATTTCCAGCCCAACCCCCGCCTTTCCCCGGCCGCCCGCAATGGGAGACACTCGGGGAAGACACGCGAATGGCTCCTAGGAGATCCCGGGTGCTGCATACAGAGGACGGAACCTCCCCACACTCAGAATTCCGGAACACGGCTGACTGTGTGGGGGAAGTTTGGGGCCGCCGTCCACGCAGCTGACTGGTGTCACAGGTGTTACCTGGCAGTGGAAATCCGCTAAATAAATCCCCTGTCCAGGGAGAGGCACTTGATGCTACCTGAATTTCCAGCCCAACCCACAACTTTCCCCGGCTGCCCGCACTGGGAGACACTCGGGGAAGACCCCCGAATGGCTCCTAGGAGATCCAAAGTCCTGCAGACAGAAGACAGAACCTCCCACACTCACAACTCCGGAACACGGCTGACTGTGTGTGGGAGGTTTGGGGCCACCCTCCAAGCAGCTGAGTGGTGTCAAAGTGTTCCAAGGCAGGGGGAATTCCGCTAATTACCTCCCATGTCCAGGGGGATTCACTAAATGCTACCTGCATTTACAACCCAACCCCCGCCTTTCCCCGGCTGTCCGCAATGGGAGACACTCGGGGATGACACGCGAAGGGCTCCTAGGAGATCCAATGTCCTGCAGATAGAAGACGGAACCTCCTCACACTCACAATTCCGGAACACGGCTGACTGTGTGGGGGAGGTTTGGGGCCGCCTTCCAAGCAGCTGAGTGGTGTCAAAGGTGTTCCCTGGCAGGGGGAAGTCCGCTAATTACCTCCCATGTCCAGGGGGAGGCACTAGATGCTTCCTGCATTTCCAGCACAACCCCCGCTTTTCCCGGCAGCCCGCACTTTCAGTCAATCGGGGAGGACACGCGAATGGCTCCTAGGAGATCCAAGGTCCTGCAGACAAAAGACGGAAACTCCCCACACTCACAATTCCGGAACATTGCTGACTGTGTGGGGGAGATTTGGGGCCGCAGTCCACGCAGCTGACTGGTGTCACAGGTGTTCCCGGGCAGGGGGAAGTTCGCTAATTACCTACCATGTCCAGGGGGAGGCATTGGATGCTACCTGCATTTCCAGCCCAACCCCCGCCTTTCCCCGGCTTTCCGCTATGGGAGACACACGGGGAAGACACGCGAAGGGCTCCTAGGTGATCCAAGGTCCTGCAGACAGAAGACGGAACCTCCTCACACTCACAAATCCGGAACACAGCTGACTGTGTGGGGGAGGTTTGGGGCCGCCCTCCAAGCAGCTGAGTGGTGTCAAAGGTGTTCCCTGGCAGGGGGAATTCCGCTAATTGCGTACCATGTCCAGGGGGAGGCACTAGATTCTACCTGCATTTCCATCCCTACCCCCGCCTTTTTCCGGCAGCCCGCAATGGGAGACACTCGGGGAAGTCACGCGTAGGGCACCTAGGAGATCCCGGGAGCTGCAGACAGAAGACGGAACCTCCCCACACTCAGAATTCCGGAACACGGCTGAATGTGTGGGAGAAGTTTGGGGCCGCCGTCCACGCAGCTGACTGGTGTCAGAGGTGTTACCTGGCAGGGGAAATCCGCTAATTAAATCCCCTGTCCAGGCGGAGGCACTAGATGCTACCTGCATTTCCACCCCAACCCCCGCCTTTCCACTGCAGCCCGCAATGGGAGACACTCGGGGAAGACACGCGAAGGGTTCTAGGAGATCCAAGGTCCTGCAGTCAGAAGACGGAACCTACACACACTCACAATTCCGGGACTCGGCTGACAGTGTGGGGGATTTGTGAAGACACACTCGAAGCAGCTGAGTGGTGTTAAAAGTGTTCCCTGGCAGGGGGAAGTCCGCTAATTGCCTACCCTGTCCAGGGGTCGCACTAGATGCTATCTGCATTTCCAGCACAACCCGCGCATTTCCCCGGCAGCCCGCAATGGGAGACACTCGGGGAAGACTCGCGAAGGTCTCCTAGGAGATCCCGGGTGTTGCAGACAGAAGACGGAACCTCCCAACACTCAGAATTCCGGAACACGGCTGACTGTGTGGGGGAGTTTTGGGGCCGTCGTCCAAGCAGCTGACTGGTGTCACAGGTGTTACCTGGCAGTGGAAATCCGCTAATTAAATCCCCTGTCCAGGGAGAGGCACTAGATGCTACCTGCATTTCCAGCCCAACCCCCAACTTTCCCCGGCTGCCCGCACTGGGAGACACTCGGGGAAGACCCCCGAATGGCTCCTAGGAGATCCAAGGTCCTGCAGACAGAAGACGGAACCTCCCACACTCACAATTCCGGAACAAGGCTGACTGTGTGTGGGAGGTTTGGGGCCACCCTCCAAGCAGCTGAGTGGTGTCAAAGTGTTCCAAGGCAGGGGGAAGTCCGCTAATTACCTCCCATATCCAGGGGGATTCACTAGATGCTACCTGCATTTACAGCCCAACCCCCGCCTTTCCCCGGCTGTCCGCAATGGGAGACAATCGGGGATTACACGCGAAGGGATCCTAGGAGATCCAAGGTCCTGCAGACAGAAGACGGAACCTCCCCACACTCACAACTCCGGAACAAGGCTGACTGTGTGGGGGAGGTTTGGGTCCGTCCTCCACGCATCTGAGTGGTGTCAAAGTGTTCCCTGGCACGGGGAAGTCCGCTAATTGCCTACCCTGTCCAGGGGGATGCACTAGATGCTACCTGCATTTCCAAACCAACCCCCGCCTTTCCCCGGCAGCCCGCACTGGCAGACACTCGGGGAAGACACCGCATGGCTCCTAGGAGATCCAAGTTCCTGCAGACAGAAGACGGAACCTCCCCACACTCAGAATTCCGGAACACGACTGACTGTATGGGGGAGGATTGGGGCCGCCGTCCACGCAGCTGACTGGTGTCACAGGTGTTCCCTGGCAGGGGGAATTCCGCTAATTAAATCTTCTGTCCAGGGGGAGGCACTAGATGCTACCTGCATTTGCAGCCCAACCCCCGCCTTTCCCCGGCCGCCCGCAATGGGAGACACTAGGGGAAGACACGCGAATGGCTCCTAGGAGATCCCGGGTGCTGCATACAGAGGACGGAACCTCCCCACACTCAGAATTCCGGAACATGGCTGACAGTGTGGGGGAAGTTTGGGGCCGCCGTCCACGCAGCTGACTGGTGTCACAGGTGTTACCTGGCAGTGGAAATCCGCTAAATAAATCCCCTGTCCAGGGAGAGGCACTAGATGCTACCTGCATTTCCAGCCCAACCCCCAACTTTCCCCGGCTGCCCGCACTGGGAGACACTCGGGGAAGACCCCCGAATGGCTCCTAGGAGATCCAAGGTCCTGCAGACAGAAGACGGAACCTCCCACACTCACAATTCCGGAACACGGCTGACTGTGTGTGGGAGGTTTGGGGCCACCCTCCAAGCAGCTGAGTGGTGTCAAAGTGTTCCAAGGCAGGGGGAAGTCCGCTAATTACCTCCCATGTCTAGGGGGATTCACTACATGCTACCTGCATTTACAGCCCAACCCCCGCCTTTCCCCGGCTGTCCGCAATGGGAGAAACTCGGGGATGACACGCGAAGGGCTCCTAGGAGATCCAAGGTCCTGCAGACAGAAGACGGAACCTCCCCACACTCACAATTCCGGGACTCGGCTGACAGTGTGGGGGAGTTGTTAAGACACCCTCGAAGCAGCTGAGTGGTGTTAAAAGTGTTCCCTGGCAGGGGGAAGTCCGCTAATTGCCTACCCTGTCCAGGGGGACGCACTAGATGCTATCTGCATTTCCAGCACAACCCCCGCATTTCCCCGGCAGCCCGCAATGGGAGACACTCGGGGAAGACTCGCGAAAGTCTCCTAGGAGATCCCGGGTGTTGCAGACAGAAGACGGAACCTCCCAACACTCAGAATTCCGGAACACGGCTGACTGTGTGGGGGAGTTTTGGGGCAGTCGTCCACGCAGCTGACTGGTGTCACAGGTGTTCCCTGGCAGGGGGAATTCCGCTAATTGCCTACCCTGTCCAGGGGGAGGCAATAGAAGCTACCTGCATTTCCAGCCCAACCCCCGCTTTTCCCCGGCCGCCCGCAATGGGAGACACTCGGGGAAGACACGCGAATGGCTCCTAGGAGATCCCGGGTGCTGCATACAGAGGACGGAACCTCCCCACACTCAGAATTCCGGAACACGGCTGACTGTGTGGGGGAAGTTTGGGGCCGCCGTCCACGCAGCTGACTGGTGTCACAGGTGTTACCTGGCAGTGGAAATCCGCTAAATAAATCCCCTGTCCAGGGAGAGGCACTTGATGCTACCTGAATTTCCAGCCCAACCCACAACTTTCCCCGGCTGCCCGCACTGGGAGACACTCGGGGAAGACCCCCGAATGGCTCCTAGGAGATCCAAGGTCCTGCAGACAGAAGACAGAACCTCCCACACTCACAACTCCGGAACACGGCTGACTGTGTGTGGGAGGTTTGGGGCCACCCTCCAAGCAGCTGAGTGGTGTCAAAGTGTTCCAAGGCAGGGGGAATTCCGCTAATTACCTCCCATGTCCAGGGGGATTCACTAAATGCTACCTGCATTTACAACCCAACCCCCGCCTTTCCCCGGCTGTCCGCAATGGGAGACACTCGGGGATGACACGCGAAGGGCTCCTAGGACATCCAAGGTCCTGCAGACAGAAGACGGAACCTCCCCACACTCACAATTCCGGAACAAGGCTGACTGTGTGGGGGACGTTTGGGTCCGTCCTCCACGCAGCTGAGTGGTGTCAAAGTGTTCCCTGGCAGGGGGAAGTCCGCTAATTTCCTACCCTGTCCAGGGGGAGGCACTAGATGCTATCTGCATTTCCAGCCCAACCCCCGCCTTTCCCCGGCTGTCCGCAATGGGAGACACACGGGGAAGACACGCGAAGGGCTCCTAGGTGATCCAATGTCCTGCAGATAGAAGACGGAACCTCCTCACACTCACAATTCCGGAACACGGCTGACTGTGTGGGGGAGGTTTGGGGCCGCCTTCCAAGCAGCTGAGTGGTGTCAAAGGTGTTCCCTGGCAGGGGGAAGTCCGCTAATTACCTCCCATGTCCAGGGGGAGGCACTAGATGCTTCCTGCATTTCCAGCACAACCCCCGCTTTTCCCGGCAGCCCGCACTTTCAGTCAATCGGGGAGGACACGCGAATGGCTCCTAGGAGATCCAAGGTCCTGCAGACAAAAGACGGAAACTCCCCACACTCACAATTCCGGAACATTGCTGACTGTGTGGGGGAGATTTGGGGCCGCAGTCCACGCAGCTGACTGGTGTCACAGGTGTTCCCGGGCAGGGGGAAGTTCGCTAATTACCTACCCTGTCCAGGGGGAGGCACTAGATGCTACCTGCATTTCCAGCCCAACCCCCGCCTTTCCCCGGCTGTCCGCAATGGGAGACACTCGGGGAAGACACGCGAAGGGCTCCTAGGAGATCCAATGTCCTGCAGACAGAAGACGGAACCTCCTCACACTCACAATTCCGGAACACGGCTGACAGTTTGGGGGAGGTTTGGGGCCGACCTCGACGCAGCTGATTGGAGTCACAGGTGTTCCCTGGCAGGGGGAATCCGCTAATTACCTCCCAAGTCCAGGGGGAGGCACTAGATGCTACCTGCATTTCCAGCCCAACCCCCGCCTTTCCCCGGGAGCCCGCAATGGGAGACACTTGGGTAAGACACGCGTAGGGCTCCTAGGAGATCCCGGGTGCTGCAGACAGAAGACGGAACCTCCCAACACTCAGAATTCCGGAACACGGCTGACTGTGTGGGGGAGGAATGGGGCCGCAGTTCACGCAGCTGACTGGAGTCACAGGTGTTCCCTGGCAGGGGGAATTCCGCTAATTACCTCCCATGACCATGGGGAGGCACTGGATGCTACCTGAATTTCCAGCCCTACCCCAGCCTTTCCCTGGCAGCCCGCACTGGCAGACACTCGGGGAAGACACTCGAAGGGCTCCAAGGAGATCCCGTGTGCTGCAGACATAAGACGGATCCTCCCAACACTCAGAATTCCGGAACACGACTGACTGCGTGGGGGAGGTTTGGGGCCGTCCTCCAAGCAGCTGAGTGGTGTCAAAGGTGTTCCCTGGCAGGGGGAAGTCCGCTAATGCCTACCCTGTCCAGGGGGAGGCACTAGATTCTACCTGCATTTCCAGCCCAACCCCCACTATTCCCCGGCAGCCCACAATGGGAGACACTCGGGGAAGTCACGCGTAGGGCACCTAGGAGATCCCGGGTGCTGCAGACAGAAGACGGAACCTCCCCACACTCAGAATTCCGGAACACGGCTGAATGTGTGGGGGAAGTTTGGGGCCGCCGTCCACGCAGCTGACTGGTGTCACAGGTGTTACCTGGCAGGGGAAATCCGCTAATTAAATCCCCTGTCCAGGGAGAGGCACTAGATGCTACCTGCATTTCCAGCCCAACCCCCGGCTTTCCCCGGCTGCCCGCACTGGGAGGCACTCGGGGAAGACACCCGAATGGCTCCTGGGAGTTCGAACGTCCTGCAGACAGAAGACGGAAACTCCCACACTCACAATTCCGGAACACGGCTGACTGTGTGGGGGAGCTTTGGGTCCTCCCTCCACACAGTTGATTGGTGTCAAAGTGTTCCCTGGCAGGGGGAAGTCCGCAAATTGCCTACCATGTCCAGGGGGAGGCACTAGATGCTACCTGCATTTCCAGCCCAACACCCACCTTTCCCCGGCAGCCCGCACAGACAGACACTCGGGGAATACACGCGAAGGGCTCCTAGGTGATCCCGGGTGCTGCAGACAGAAGACGGAACCTCCCCACACTCAGAATTCCGGAACAAGGCTGACTGTGTGGGGGAGGTTTGGGGCCGCCGCCCACGCAGCTGACTGGTGTCACAGGTGTTCACGGGCAGGGGGAAGTCCGCTAATTACCTCCCATGTCCAGGGGGAGGCACTAGATGCTACCTACATTTCCAGCCCTACCCCCGCATTTCCCTGGCAGCCTGCACTGGCAGACACTCGGGGAAGACACGCGAAGGGCTCCAAGGGGATCCTGGGTGCTGCAGACAGAATACGGATCCTACCAACACTCAGAATTCCGGAACAAGGCTGACTGTGTGGGGGAGGTTTGGGGCCGCCTTCCAAGCAGCTGAGTGGTGTCAAAGGTGTTCCCTGGCAGGGGGAAGTCCTCTAATTACCTCCCATGTCCAGGGGGAGGCACTAGATGCTTCCTGCATTTCCAGCCCAACCCCCGCTTTTCCCGGCAGCCCGCACTTTCAGTCAATCGGGGAAGACACGCGAATGGCTCCTAGGTGATCCAAGGTCCTGCAGACAGAAGACGGAACCTCCTCACACTCACAAATCCGGAACACGGCTGACTGTGTGGGGGAGGTTTGGGGCCGCCCTCCAAGCAGCTGAGTGGTGTCAAAGGTGTTCCCTGGCAGGGGGAATTCCGCTAATTGCGTACCATGTCCAGGGGGAGGCACTAGATTCTACCTGCATTTCCATCCCTACCCCCGCCTTTTTCCGGCAGCCCGCAATGGGAGACACTCGGGGAAGTCACGCGTAGGGCACCTAGTAGATCCCGGGTGCTGCAGACAGAAGACGGAACCTCCCACACTCAGAATTCCGGAACACGGCTGACTGTGTGGGGGAGGTTTGGGGCCACACTCCAAGCTGCTGAGTGGTGTCAAAGGTGTTCCCTTTCAGGGGGAAGTCCGCTATTTGCCTACCCTGTCCAGGGGAAGGCACTAGATACTACCAGCATTTACAGCCCAACCCCCGCATTTCCCCGGCAGCCCGCACAGGCAGACAATCGGGGAAAACATGCGAAGGGCTCCTAGGAGATCCCGGGTCCTGCAGACCGAAGTCGGAACCTCCCCACACTCACAATTCCGGAACACTGCTGACTGTTTGGGGGAGGTTTGGGGCCGACCTTCACGCAGCTGAGAGGTATCAAAGGTGTTCCCTGGTAGGGGGAATTCCGCTAATTCCCTACCCTGTCCAGGGGGAGGCACCAGATGCTACCTGCATTTCCAGCCCAACCCCCGCCTTTCCCCGACAGCCCGCAATGAGAGACACTCGGGGAAGACACGCGAAGGGCTCCTAGGAGATCCAAGTTTCTGCAGAGATAAGACTGAACCTCCCCACACTCACAATTCCGGAACACGGCTGACTGTGTGGTGGAGGTTTGGGGCCGCCCTCCCCGCAGCTGAGTGGTGTCGAAGGTGTTCCCTGGCAGGGGGAAGTCCGCTAATTGCCTACCCTGTCCAGGGGGAGGCACTAGATGCTACCTGCATTTTCAGCCCAAACCCCGCCTTTCCCCGTAGCCCGCAAAGGGAGACACTAGGGGAAGACAAGCGAATGACTCCAAGGAAATCCAAGGTCCTGCAGATAGAAGACGGAACCTCCCCACACTCACAATTACGGAACACGGCTGACTGTGTGGGGGAGGTTTGGGTCCGCCGTCCACGCAGCTGACTGGTATCACAGGTGTTACCTGGCAGGGGAAATCCGCTAAAAAATCCCCTGTCCAGGCGGAGGCACTAGATGATACCTGCATTTACAGCCCTACCCCTGCCTTTCCCCGGCAGCCCGCACTGGGAGACACTCGGGGAAGACACGCGAAGGGCTCCTAGGCGATCCCGGGTGCTGCAGACAGAAAACATATCCTCCCCAAAATCAGAATTCCGGAAAACGGCTGACTGTGTGGGGGAGTTTTGGGGCCGCCTTCTACGCAGATGAGTTGTGTCAAAGGTGTTCCCTGGCAGGGGGAATTCCGCTAATAACCTACCCTGTCCTGTGGGAGGCACCAGATGCTACCTGCATTTCCAGCCGAACCCCCGAATTTCCCCGGCAGGCCGCACTGGGAGATACTCGGGGAAGACACGTTAATGGCTCCTAGGAGATCCAAGGTCCTGCAGACAGAAGACGGAACCTCCCCAAACTCACAATTCCGGAACACGCCTGACAGTGTGGGGGAGGTTTGGGGCCGCCCTCCACGCAGCTGAGTGGTGTCAAAGGTGATCCCTGACAGGGCAAGTACGCTAATTGCCTACACTGTCAAGGGGGATGCACTAGATGCTACCTGCATTTCCAGACCAACCCCCGCCTTTCCCCGGCAGCCCGCACTGGCAGACACTCGGGGAAGACACCGCATGGCTCCTAGGAGATCCAAGTTCCTGCAGACAGAAGATGGAACCTCCCCACACTCAGAATTCCGGAACACGGCTGACTGTGTGGGGGAGGTTTGGGGCCACACTCCAAGCTGCTGAGTGGTGTCAAAGGTGTTCCCTTTCAGGGGGAAGTCCGCTATTTGCCTACCCTGTCCAGGGGAAGGCACTAGATACTACCAGCATTTACAGCCCAACCCCCGCATTTCCCCGGCAGCCCGCACAGGCAGACAATCGGGGAAAACATGCGAAGGGCTCCTAGGAGATCCCGGGTCCTGCAGACCGAAGTCGGAACCTCACCACACTCACAATTCCGGAACACTGCTGACTGTTTGGGGGAGGTTTGGGGCCGACCTTCACGCAGCTGAGAGGTATCAAAGGTGTTCCCTGGTAGGGGGAATTCCGCTAATTCCCTACCCTGTCCAGGGGGAGGCACCAGATGCTACCTGCATTTCCAGCCCAACCCCCGCCTTTCCCCGGCAGCCCGCAATGAGAGACACTCGGGGAAGACACGCGAATGGCTCCTAGGAGATCCAAGTTTCTGCAGAGATAAGACTGAACCTCCCCACACTCACAATTACGGAACACGGCTGACTGTGTGGGGGAGGTTTGGGGCCGCCGTCCACGCAGCTGACTGGTATCACAGGTGTTACCTGGCAGGGGAAATCCGCTAAATAATTCCCCTGTCCAGGGAGAGGCACTAGATGCTACCTGCATTTCCAGCGCAACTCCAGCATTTCCACGGCATCCTGCAATGGGAAACACTCGGGGAAGACACGCGAAAGGCTCCTATTAGATCCCGGGTGCTGCAGACCGAACACGGAACCTCCCCACACTCAGAATTCCGGAACAAGGCTGACTGTGTGGGGGAGGATTGGGGCCGACGTCCACCCAGCTGACTGGTGTCACAGGTGTTCCCTGGCAGGGGGAAGTCCGCTAATTACCTCACATGTCCAGGCGGAGGCACTAGATGATACCTGCATTTCCAGACCTACCCCTGCCTTTCCCCGGCAGCCCGCACTGGGAGACACTCAGGGAAGACACGCGAATGGCTCCTAGGAGATCCAAGGTCCTGCAGACAGAAGACGGAACCTCCCCACACTCAATTCCGGAACACGGCTGACTGTGTGGGGGAGGTTTGGGGCCACACTCCAAGCTGCAGAGTGGTGTCAAAGGTGTTCCCTGTCAGGGGGAAGTCCGCTAATTGCCTACCCTGTCCAGGGGGAGGCACTAGATACTACCAGCATTTACAGCCCATCCCCCGCCTTTTCCCGGCAGTCCGCACTGGCAGAAACTCGGGAAGACACGCGAAGTGCTCCTAGGAGATCCAAGGTCCTGCAGACAGAAGACGGAACCTCCCCACACTCACAATTCCGGAACACGGCTGACTGTGCAAGGGAGGTTTGGGGCCTCCCTCAACGCAGCTGAGTGGTGTCAAAGGTGTTCCCTGGCAGGGGAAAGTCCGCTAATTGCCTAGCCTTTCCAGGGGGAGGCACTAGATGCTACATGCATTTACAGCCCAACCCCCGCCTTTCCCCGGCAGCCCGCACAGGCAGACAATCGGGGAAAATATGCGAAGGGCTCCTAGGAGATCCCGGGACCTGCAGACAGAAGTAGGAACCTCCCCACACTCAAAATTCCGGAACACGGCTGACTGTGTGGGGGAGGTTTGGGGCAGACCTCCACGCAGCTGAGAGGTATCAAAGGTGTTCCCTGGCAGGGGGAATTCCCCTAATTCCCTACCCTGTCCACTGGGAGGCACCAGATGCTACCTGCATTTCCAGCACAACCCCCGGCCTTCCCCGGCAGCCCGCAATGTGAGACACTCGGGGAAGACACGCTAAAGGCTCCTATGAGATCCCGGGTGCTGCAGACAGAAAACGGATCCTCCCCACAATCAGAATTCCGGAACACGGTTGACTGTGTGGGGGAGGTTTGGGGCCGCCTTCTACGCAGCTGAGTTGTGTCAAAGGTGTTCCCTGGCAGGGGGAAGTCCGCTAATTACCTACCCTGTCCTGGGGGAGGCACTAGATGCTACCTGCATTTCCAGCCCAACCCCCGACTTTCCCCAGCAGACCGCACTGAGAGAAACTCGGGGAAGACACGTGAATGGCTCCTAGGAGATCCAAGGTCCTGCAGACAGAAGACGGAACCTCCTCACACTCACAATTCCGGAACACGGCTGACTGTGTGGGGGAGGATTGGGGCCGCCCTCCACGCAGCTGAGTGGTGTCAAAGGTGATCCCTGACAGGGCAAGTACGCTATTTGCCTACCATGTGCACGGGGATGCACTAAATGCTACCTGCATTTCCACACCAACCCCCGTCTTTCCCCGGCTGTCCGCAATGGGAGACACTCGGGGAAGACACGCGAAGGGCTCCTAGGAGATCCAATGTCCTGCAGACAGAAGACGGAACCTCCTCACACTCACAATTCCGGAACACGGCTGACTGTGTGGGGGAGGTTTGGGGCCGCGCTCCAAGCAGCTGAGTGGTGTCAAAGGTGTTCCCTGGCAGTGGGAAGTCCGCTAATCGCCTACCCTGTCCAGGGGGAGGCACTAGATGCTACCTGCATTTCCAGCCCAACCCCCGCCTTTCCCCGGAAGCCCGCAATGAGAGACAATCGGGGAAAACATGCGAAGGGCTCCTAGGAGATCCCGGGTCCTGCAGACAGAAGTCGAAACCTCCCCACACTCACAATTCCGGAACACGGCTGACTGTGTGGGGGAGGAATGGGGCCGCCGTCCACGCAGCTGACTGGAGTCACAGGTGTTCCCTGGCAGGGAGAATTCCGCTAATTACCTCCCATGACCAGGGGGAGGCACTAGATGCTACCTGCATTTCCAGCCCTACCCCCGAATTTCCCTGTCAGCCCGCACTGGCAGACACTCGGGGAAGACACTCGAAGGGCTCCAAGGAGATCCCGGGTGCTGCAGACATAAGACGGATGCTCCCAACACTCAGAATTCCGGAACACGGCTGACTGCGTGGGGGAGGTGTGGGGCCGCCCTCCAAGCAGCTGAGTGGTGTCACAGGTGTTACCTGGCAGGGGAAATCCGCTAATTAAATCCCCTGTCCAGGGAGAGGCACTAGATGCTACCTGCATTTCCAGCCCAACCCCCGGCTTTCCCCGGCTGCCCGCACTGGGAGGCACTCGGGGAAGACAACCGAATGGCTCCTAGGAGATCCAAGGTCCTGCAGACAGAAGACGGAACCTCCCACACTCACAATTCCGGAACACGGCTGACTGTGTTGGGGAGGTTTGGGGCCGCCCTCCAAGCAGCTGAGTGGTGTCAAATGTGTTCCCTGGCACGGGGAAGTCCGCTAAATACCTCCCATGTCCAGGGGGATTCACTAGATGCTACCTGCATTTCCAGACCAACCCCCGTCTTTCCCCGGCTGTCCGCAATGGGAGACACTCGGGGAAGACACGCGAAGGGCTCCTAGGAGATCCAAGGTCCTGCAGACAGAAGACGGAACCTCCCCACACTCACAATTCCGGAACACGGCTGACTGTGTGGGGGAGCTTTGGGTCCGCCCTCCACACAGCTGAGTGGTGTCAAAGTGTTCCCTGGCAGGGGGAAGTCCGCAAATTGCCTACCCTGTCCAGGGGGAGGCACTAGATGCTACCTTCATTTCCAGCCCAACCCCCACCTTTCCCCGGCAGCCCGCACAGACAGACACTCGGGGAATACACGCGAAGGGCTCCTAGGTGATCCCGGGTGCTGCAGACAGAAGACGGAACCTCCCCACACTCACAATTACGGAAAACGGCTGACTGTGTGGGGTAGGTTTGGGGCCGCCATCCACGCAGCTGACTGGTATCACAGGTGTTACCTGGCAGGGGAAATCCGCTAAAAAAATCCCCTGTCCAGGCGGAGGCACTAGATGATACCTGCATTTCCAGACATACCCCTGCATTTCCCCGGCAGCCCGCACTGGGAGACACTCGGGGAAGACACGCGAAGGGCTCCTAGGTGATCCCGGGTGCTGCAGACAGAAGACGGAACCTCCCCACACTCACAATTACGGAAAACGGCTGACTGTGTGGGGGAGATTTGGGGCCGCCTTCTACGCAGCTGAGTTGTGTCAAAGGTGTTCCCTGGCAGGGGGAATTCCGCTAAATACCTACCCTGTCCTGGGGGAGGCACCAGATGCTACCTTCATTTCCAGCCCAACCCCCGAATTTCCCCGGCAGGCCGCACTGGGAGAAACTCGGGGAAGACACGTGAATGGCTCCTAGGAGATCCAAGGTCCTGAAGACAGAAGACGGAACCTCCCCAAACTCACAATTCCGGAACACGCCTGACAGTGTGGGGGAGGTTTGGGGCCGCCCTCCACGCAGCTGAGTGGTGTCAAAGGTGATCCCTGACAGGGCAAGTACGCTAATTGCCTACCCTGTCCAGGGGGATGCACTAGATGCTACCTGCATTTCCAGACCAACCCCCGCCTTTCCCCGGCAGCCCGCACTGGCAGACACTCGGGGAAGACACCGCATGGCTCCTAGGAGATCCAAGTTCCTGCAGACAGAAGACGGAACCTCCCCACACTCAGAATTCCGGAACACGACTGACTGTATGGGGGAGGATTGGGGCCGCCGTCCACGCAGCTGACTGGTGTCACAGGTGTTCCCTGGCAGGGGGAATTCCGCTAATTAAATCTTCTGTCCAGGGGGAGGCACTAGATGCTACCTGCATTTGCAGCCCAACCCCCGCCTTTCCCCGGCCGCCCGCAATGGGAGACACTCGGGGAAGACACGCGAATGGCTCCTAGGAGATCCCGGGTGCTGCATACAGAGGACGGAAATTCCCCACACTCAGAATTCCGGAACATGGCTGACAGTGTGGGGGAAGTTTGGGGCCGCCGTCCACGCAGCTGACTGGTGTCACAGGTGTTACCTGGCAGTGGAAATCCGCTAAATAAATCCCCTGTCCAGGGAGAGGCACTAGATGCTACCTGCATTTCCAGCCCAACCCCCAACTTTCCCCGGCTGCCCGCACTGGGAGACACTCGGGGAAGACCCCCGAATGGCTCCTAGGAGATCCAAGGTCCTGCAGACAGAAGACGGAACCTCCCACACTCACAATTCCGGAACACGGCTGACTATGTGTGGGAGGTTTGTGGCCACCCTCCAAGCAGCTGAGTGGTGTCAAAGTGTTCCAAGGCAGGGGGAAGTCCGCTAATTACCTCCCATGTCCAGGGGGATTCACTACATGCTACCTGCATTTACAGCCCAACCCCCGCCTTTCCCCGGCTGTCCGCAATGGGAGAAACTCGGGGATGACACGCGAAGGGCTCCTAGGAGATCCAAGGTCCTGCAGACAGAAGACGGAACCTCCCCACACTCACAATTCCGGGGCTCGGCTGACAGTGTGGGGGAGTTGTGAAGACACCCTCGAAGCAGCTGAGTGGTGTTAAAAGTGTTCCCTGGCAGGGGGAAGTCCGCTAATTGCCTACCCAGTCCAGGGGGACGCACTAGATGCTATCTGCATTTCCAGCACAACCCCCGCATTTCCCCGGCAGCCCGCAATGGGAGACACTCGGGGAAGACTCGCGAAAGTCTCCTAGGAGATCCCGGGTGTTGCAGACAGAAGACGGAACCTCCCAACACTCAGAATTCCGGAACACGGCTGACTGTGTGGGGGAGTTTTGGGGCCGTCGTCCACGCAGCTGACTGGTGTCACAGGTGTTCCCTGGCAGGGGGAATTCCGCTAATTGCCTACCCTGTCCAGGGGGAGGCAATAGAAGCTACCTGCATTTCCAGCCCAACCCCCGCCTTTCCCCGGCCGCCCGCAATGGGAGACACTCGGGGAAGACACGCGAATGGCTCCTAGGAGATCCCGGGTGCTGCATACAGAGGACGGAACCTCCCCACACTCAGAATTCCGGAACACGGCTGACTGTGTGGGGGAAGTTTGGGGCCGCCGTCCACGCAGCTGACTGGTGTCACAGGTGTTACCTGGCAGTGGAAATCCGCTAAATAAATCCCCTGTCCAGGGAGAGGCACTTGATGCTACCTGCATTTCCAGCCCAACCCACAACTTTCCCCGGCTACCCGCACTGGGAGACACTCGGGGAAGACCCCCGAATGGCTCCTAGGAGATCCAAGGTCCTGCAGACAGAAGACGGAACCTCCCACACTCACAACTCCGGAACACGGCTGACTGTGTGTGGGAGGTTTGGGGCCACCCTCCAAGCAGCTGAGTGGTGTCAAAGTGTTCCAAGGCAGGGGGAATTCCGCTAATTACCTCCCCTGTCCAGGGGGATTCACTAAATGCTACCTGCATTTACAGCCCAACCCCCGCCTTTCCCCGGCTGTCCGCAATGGGAGACACTCGGGGATGACACGCGAAGGGCTCCTAGGAGATCCAAGGTCCTGCAGACAGAAGACGGAACCTCCCCACACTCACAATTCCGGAACAAGGCTGACTGTGTGGGGGACGTTTGGGTCCGTCCTCCACGCAGCTGAGTGGTGTCAAAGTGTTCCCTGGCAGGGGGAAGTCCGCTAATTGCCTACCCTGTCCAGGGGGAGGCACTAGATGCTATCTGCATTTCCAGCCCATCCCCCGCCTTTCCCCGGCTGTCCGCAATGGGAGACACTCGGGGAAGACACCCGAATGGCTCCTAGGAGATCCAATGTCCTGCAGATAGAAGACGGAACCTCCTCACACTCACAATTCCGGAACACGGCTGACTGTGTGGAGGAGGTTTGGGGCCGCGCTCCAAGCAGCTGTGTGGTGTCAAAGGTGTTCCCTGGCAGTGGGAAGTCCGCTAATTGCCTACCCTATCCAGGGGGAGGCACTAGATGCTACCTGCATTTCCAGCCCAACCCCCGCTTTGCCCGGCAGCCCGCAATGGGAGACAAACGGGGAAAACATGCGAAGGGCTCCTAGGAGATCCCGGGTCCTGCAGACAGAAGTCGAAACCTCCCCACACTCACAATTCCGGAACACGGCTGACAGTTTGGGGGAGGTTTGGGGACGACCTCGACGCAGCTGATTGGAGTCACAGGTGTTCCCTGGCAGGGGGAAGTCCGCTAATTACCTCCCAAGTCCAGGGGGAGGCACTAGATGCTACCTGCATTTCCAGCCCAACCCCCGCCTTTCCCCGGGAGCCCGCAATGGGAGACACTTGGGGAAGATACGCGTAGGGCTCCTAGGAGATCCCGGGTGCTGCAGACAGAAGACGGAACCTCCCAACACTCAGAATTCCGGAACACGGCTGACTGTGTGGGGGAGGAATGGGGCCGCAGTCCACGCAGCTGACTGGAGTCACAGGTGTTCCCTGGCAGGGGGAAGTCCGCTAATTACCTCCCATGACCATGGGGAGGCACTAGATGCTACCTGCATTTCCAGCCCTACCCCCGCCTTTCCCTGGCAGCCCGCACTGGCAGACACTCGGGGAAGACACTCGAAGGGCCCCAAGGAGATCCCGTGTGCTGAAGACAGAAGACGGAACCTCCCACACTCACAATTCCGCAACACGGCTGACTGTGTGGGGGAGCTTTGGGTCCGCCCTCCACACAGCTGATTGGTGTCAAAGTGTTCCCTGCAGGGGGAAGTCCGCAAATTGCCTACCATGTCCAGGGGGAGGCACTAGATGCTACCTGCATTTCCAGCCCAACCCCCACCTTTCCCCGGCAGCCCGCACAGACAGACACTCGGGGAATACACGCGAAGGGCTCCTAGGTGATCCCGGGTGCTGCAGACAGAAGACGGAACCTCCCCACACTCAGAATTCCGGAACACGGCTGACTGTGTGGGGGAGGTTTGGGGCCGCCGTCCACGCAGCTGACTGGTGTCACAGGTGTTCACGGGCAGGGGGAAGTCCGCTAATTACCTCCCATGTCCAGGGGGAGGCACTAGATGCTACCTGCATTTCCAGCCCTACCCCCGCCTTTCCCCGGCAGCCCGCACTGGCAGACACTCGGGGAAGACACCGCATGGCTCCTAGGAGATCCAAGTTCCTGCAGACAGAAGACGGAACCTCCCCACACTCAGAATTCCGGAACACGGCTGAATGTGTGGGAGAAGTTTGGGGCCGCCGTCCACGCAGCTGACTGGTGTCAGAGGTGTTACCTGGCAGGGGAAATCCGCTAATTAAATCCCCTGTCCAGGCGGAGGCACTAGATGCTACCTGCATTTCCACCCCAACCCCCGCCTTTCCACTGCAGCCCGCAATGGGAGACACTCGGGGAAGACACGCGAAGGGTTCTAGGAGATCCAAGGTCCTGCAGACAGAAGACGGAACCTACACACACTCACAATTCCGGGACTCGGCTGACAGTGTGGGGGATATGTGAAGACACACTCGAAGAAGCTGAGTGGTGTTAAAAGTGTTCCCTGGCAGGGGGAAGTCCGCTAATTGCCTACCCTGTCCAGGGGTCGCACTAGATGCTATCTGCATTTCCAGCACAACCCGCGCATTTCCCCGGCAGCCCGCAATGGGAGACACTCGGGGAAGACCCCCGAATGGCTCCTAGGAGATCCAAGGTCCTGCAGACAGAAGACGGAACCTCCCACACTCACAATTCCGGAACAAGGCTGACTGTGTGTGGGAGGTTTGGGGCCACCCTCCAAGCAGCTGAGTGGTGTCAAAGTGTTCCAAGGCAGGGGGAAGTCCGTTAATTACCTCCCATGTCCAGGGGGATTCACTAGATGCTACCTGCATTTACAGCCCAACCCCCGCCTTTCCCCGGCTGTCCGCAATGGGAGACACTCGGGGATGACACGCGAAGGGCTCCTAGGAGATCCAAGGTCCTGCAGACAGAAGACGGAACCTCCCCACACTCACAACTCCGGAACAAGGCTGACTGTGTGGGGGAGGTTTGGGTCCGTCCTCCACGCAGCTGAGTGGTGTCAAAGTGTTCCCTGGCACGGGGAAGTCCGCTAATTGCCTACCCTGTCCAGGGGGAGGCACTAGATGCTACCTGCATTTCCAGCCCAACCCCCGCCTTTCCCCGGCTGTCCGCAATGGGAGACACTCGGGGAAGACACGCGAAGGGCTCCTAGGAGATCCAATGTCCTGCAGACAGAAGATGGAACCTCCTCACACTCACAATTCCGGAACACGGCTGACAGTTTGGGGGAGGTTTGGGGCCGACCTCGACGCAGCTGATTGGAGTCACAGGTGTTCCCTGGCAGGGGGAAGTCCGCTAATTACCTCCCAAGTCCAGGGGGAGGCACTAGATGCTACCTGCATTTCCAGCCCAACCCCCGCCTTTCCCCGGGAGCCCGCAATGGGAGACACTTGGGTAAGACACGCGTAGGGCTCCTAGGAGATCCCGGGTGCTGCAGACAGAAGACGGAACCTCCCAACACTCAGAATTCCGGAACACGGCTGACTGTGTGGGGGAGGAATGGGGCCGCAGTTCACGCAGCTGACTGGAGTCACAGGTGTTCCCTGACAGGGGGAAGTCCGCTAATTACCTCCCATGACCATGGGGAGGCACTAGATGCTACCTGAATTTCCAGCCCTACCCCAGCCTTTCCCTGGCAGCCCGCACTGGCAGACACTCGGGGAAGACACTCGAAGGGCTCCAAGGAGATCCCGTGTGCTGCAGACATAAGACGGATCCTCCCAACACTCAGAATTCCGGAACACGACTGACTGCGTGGGGGAGGTTTGGGGCCGTCCTCCAAGCAGCTGAGTGGTGTCAAAGGTGTTCCCTGGCAGGGGGAAGTCCGCTAATGCCTACCCTGTCCAGGGGGAGGCACTAGATTCTACCTGCATTTCCAGCCCAACCCCCGCTTTTCCCCGGCAGCCCACAATGGGAGACACTCGGGGAAGTCACGCGTAGGGCACCTAGGAGATCCCGGGTGCTGCAGACAGAAGACGGAACCTCCCCACACTCAGAATTCCGGAACACGGCTGAATGTGTGGGGGAAGTTTGGGGCCGCCGTCCACGCAGCTGACTGGTGTCACAGGTGTTACCTGGCAGGGGAAATCCGCTAATTAAATCCCCTGTCCAGGGAGAGGCACTAGATGCTACCTGCATTTCCAGCCCAACCCCCGGCTTTCCCCGGCTGCCCGCACTGGGAGGCACTCGGGGAAGACACCCGAATGGCTCCTGGGAGTTCCAACGTCCTGCAGACAGAAGACGGAAACTCCCACACTCACAATTCCGGAACACGGCTGACTGTGTGGGGG
This sequence comes from Camelus dromedarius, assembly GCF_036321535.1. NCBI lineage: Eukaryota > Metazoa > Chordata > Mammalia > Artiodactyla > Camelidae > Camelus > Camelus dromedarius. The sequence goes on from NW_026989804.1 coordinate 551,426, forward strand.
AGCTTTAGGTCCGCCCTCCACACAGTTGATTGGTGTCAAAGTGTTCCCTGGCAGGGGGAAGTCCGCAAATTGCCTACCATGTCCAGGGGGAGGCACTAGATGCTACCTTCATTTCCAGCCCAACACCCACCTTTCCCCGGCAGCCCGCACAGACAGACACTCGGGGAATACACGCGAAGGGCTCCTAGGTGATCCCGGGTGCTGCAGACAGAAGACGGAACCTCCCACACTCACAACTCCGGAACACGGCTGACTGTGTGTGGGAGGTTTGGGGCCACCCTCCAAGCAGCTGAGTGGTGTCAAAGTGTTCCAAGGCAGGGGGAAGTCCGCTAATTGCCTACCCTGTCCAGGGGGAGGCACTAGATGCTATCTGCATTTCCAGCCCAACCCCCGCCTTTCCCCGGCTGTCCGCAATGGGAGACACTCGGGGAAGACACCCGAATGGCTCCTAGGAGATCCAATGTCCTGCAGATAGAAGACGGAACCTCCTCACACTCACAATTCCGGAACACGGCTGACTGTGTGGAGGAGGTTTGGGGCCGCGCTACAAGCAGCTGTGTGGTGTCAAAGGTGTTCCCTGGCAGTGGGAAGTCCGCTAATTGCCTACCCTGTCCAGGGGGAGGCACTAGATGCTACCTGCATTTCCAGCCCAACCCCCGCTTTGCCCGGCAGCCCGCAATGGGAGACAATCGGGGAAAACATGCGAAGGGCTCCTAGGAGATCCCGGGTCCTGCAGACAGAAGTCGAAACCTCCCCACACTCAGAATTCCGGAACACGGCTGACTGTGTGGGGGAGGAATGGGGCCGCAGTCCACGCAGCTGACTGGAGTCACAGGTGTTCCCTGGCAGGGGGAAGTCCGCTAATTACCTCCCATGACCATGGGGAGGCACTAGATGCTACCTGCATTTCCAGCCCTACCCCCGCCTTTCCCTGGCAGCCCGCACTGGCAGACACTCGGGGAAGACACTCGAAGGGCTCCAAGGAGATCCCGTGTGCTGAAAACAGAAGACGGAACCTCCCACACTCACAATTCCGCAACACGGCTGACTGTGTGGGGGAGCTTTGGGTCCGCCCTCCACACAGCTGATTGGTGTCAAAGTGTTCCCTGCAGGGGGAAGTCCGCAAATTGCCTACCATGTCCAGGGGGAGGCCCTAGATGCTACCTGCATTTCCAGCCCAACCCCCACCTTTCCCCGGCAGCCCGCACAGACAGACACTCGGGGAATACACGCGAAGGGCTACTAGGTGATCCCGGGTGCTGCAGACAGAAGACGGAACCTCCCCACACTCAGAATTCCGGAACACGGCTGACTGTGTGGGGGAGGTTTGGGGCCGCCGTCCACGCAGCTGACTGGTGTCACAGGTGTTCACGGGCAGGGGGAAGTCCGCTAATTACCTCCCATGTCCAGGGGGAGGCACTAGATGCTACCTGCATTTCCAGCCCTACCCCCGCCTTTCCACTGCAGCCCGCAATGGGAGACACTCGGGGAAGACACGCGAAGGGTTCTAGGAGATCCAAGGTCCTGCAGACAGAAGACGGAACCTACACACACTCACAATTCCGGGACTCGGCTGACAGTGTGGGGGATTTGTGAAGACACACTCGAAGCAGCTGAGTGGTGTTAAAAGTGTTCCCTGGCAGGGGGAATTCCGCTAATTGCCTACCCTGTCCAGGGGTCGCACTAGATGCTATCTGCATTTCCAGCACAACCCGCGCATTTCCCCGGCAGCCCGCAATGGGAGACACTCGGGGAAGACTCGCGAAGGTCTCCTAGGAGATCCCGGGTGTTGCAGACAGAAGACGGAACCTCCCAACACTCAGAATTCCGGAACACGGCTGACTGTGTGGGGGAGTTTTGGGGCCGTCGTCCACGCAGCTGACTGGTGTCACAGGTGTTACCTGGCAGTGGAAATCCGCTAATTAAATACCCTGTCCAGGGAGAGGCACTAGATGCTACCTGCATTTCCAGCCCAACCCCCAACTTTCCCCGGCTGCCCGCACTGGGAGACACTCGGGGAAGACCCCCGAATGGCTCCTAGGAGATCCAAGGTCCTGCAGACAGAAGACGGAACCTCCCACACTCACAACTCCGGAACACGGCTGACTGTGTGTGGGAGGTTTGGGGCCACCCTCCAAGCAGCTGAGTGGTGTCAAAGTGTTCCAAGGCAGGGGGAAGTCCGCTAATTGCCTACCCTGTCCAGGGGGAGGCACTAGATGCTATCTGCATTTCCAGCCCAACCCCCGCCTTTCCCCGGCTGTCCGCAATGGGAGACACTCGGGGAAGACACCCGAATGGCTCCTAGGAGATCCAATGTCCTGCAGATAGAAGACGGAACCTCCTCACACTCACAATTCCGGAACACGGCTGACTGTGTGGAGGAGGTTTGGGGCCGCGCTACAAGCAGCTGTGTGGTGTCAAAGGTGTTCCCTGGCAGTGGGAAGTCCGCTAATTGCCTACCCTGTCCAGGGGGAGGCACTAGATGCTACCTGCATTTCCAGCCCAACCCCCGCTTTGCCCGGCAGCCCGCAATGGGAGACAATCGGGGAAAACATGCGAAGGGCTCCTAGGAGATCCCGGGTCCTGCAGACAGAAGTCGAAACCTCCCCACACTCAGAATTCCGGAACACGGCTGACTGTGTGGGGGAGGAATGGGGCCGCAGTACACGCAGCTGACTGGAGTCACAGGTGTTCCCTGGCAGGGGGAAGTCCGCTAATTACCTCCCATGACCATGGGGAGGCACTAGATGCTACCTGCATTTCCAGCCCAACCCCCACCTTTCCCCGGCAGCCCGCACAGACAGACACTCGGGGAATACACGCGAAGGGCTACTAGGTGATCCCGGGTGCTGCAGACAGAAGACGGAACCTCCCCACACTCAGAATTCCGGAACACGGCTGACTGTGTGGGGGAGGTTTGGGGCCGCCGTCCACGCAGCTGACTGGTGTCACAGGTGTTCACGGGCAGGGGGAAGTCCGCTAATTACCTCCCATGTCCAGGGGGAGGCACTAGATGCTACCTGCATTTCCAGCCCTACCCCCGCCTTTCCACTGCAGCCCGCAATGGGAGACACTCGGGGAAGACACGCGAAGGGTTCTAGGAGATCCAAGGTCCTGCAGACAGAAGACGGAACCTACACACACTCACAATTCCGGGACTCGGCTGACAGTGTGGGGGATTTGTGAAGACACACTCGAAGCAGCTGAGTGGTGTTAAAAGTGTTCCCTGGCAGGGGGAAGTCCGCTAATTGCCTACCCTGTCCAGGGGTCGCACTAGATGCTATCTGCATTTCCAGCACAACCCGCGCATTTCCCCGGCAGCCCGCAATGGGAGACACTCGGGGAAGACTCGCGAAGGTCTCCTAGGAGATCCCGGGTGTTGCAGACAGAAGACGGAACCTCCCAACACTCAGAATTCCGGAACACGGCTGACTGTGTGGGGGAGTTTTGGGGCCGTCGTCCACGCAGCTGACTGGTGTCACAGGTGTTACCTGGCAGTGGAAATCCGCTAATTAAATCCCCTGTCCAGGGAGAGGCACTAGATGCTACCTGCATTTCCAGCCCAACCCCCAACTTTCCCCGGCTGCCCGCACTGGGAGACACTCGGGGAAGACCCCCGAATGGCTCCTAGGAGATCCAAGGTCCTGCAGACAGAAGACGGAACCTCCCACACTCACAATTCCGGAACAAGGCTGACTGTGTTTGGGAGGTTTGGGGCCACCCTCCAAGCAGCTGAGTGTTGTCAAAGTGTTCCAAGGCAGGGGGAAGTCCGCTAATTACCTCCCATGTCCAGGGGGATTCACTAGATGCTACCTGCATTTACAGCCCAACCCCCGCCTTTCCCCGGCTGTCCGCAATGGGAGACACTCGGGGATGACACGCGAAGGGCTCCTAGGAGATCCAAGGTCCTGCAGACAGAAGACGGAACCTCCCCACACTCACAACTCCGGAACAAGGCTGACTGTGTGGGGGAGGTTTGGGTCCGTCCTCCACGCAGCTGAGTGGTGTCAAAGTGTTCCCTGGCACGGGGAAGTCCGCTAATTGCCTACCCTGTCCAGGGGGAGGCACTAGATGCTACCTGCATTTCCAGCCCAACCCCCGCCTTTCCCCGGCTGTCCGCAATGGGAGACACTCGGGGAAGACACGCGAAGGGCTCCTAGGAGATCCAATGTCCTGCAGACAGAAGACGGAACCTCCTCACACTCACAATTCCGGAACACGGCTGACAGTTTGGGGGAGGTTTGGGGCCGACCTCGACGCAGCTGATTGGAGTCACAGGTGTTCCCTGGCAGGGGGAAGTCCGCTAATTACCTCCCAAGTCCAGGGGGAGGCACTAGATGCCACCTGCATTTCCAGCCCAACCCCCGCCTTTCCCCGGCAGCCCGCACAGACAGACACTCGGGGAATACACGCGAAGGGCTACTAGGTGATCCCGGGTGCTGCAGACAGAAGACGGAACCTCCCCACACTCAGAATTCCGGAACACGGCTGACTGTGTTGGGTAGGTTTGGGGCCGCCGTCCACGCAGCTGACTGGTGTCACAGGTGTTCACGGGCAGGGGGAAGTCCGCTAATTACCTCCCATGTCCAGGGGGAGGCACTAGATGCTACCTGCATTTCCAGCCCTACCCCCGCCTTTCCACTGCAGCCCGCAATGGGAGACACTCGGGGAAGACACGCGAAGGGTTCTAGGAGATCCAAGGTCCTGCAGACAGAAGACGGAACCTACACACACTCACAATTCCGGGACTCGGCTGACAGTGTGGGGGATTTGTGAAGACACACTCGAAGCAGCTGAGTGGTGTTAAAAGTGTTCCCTGGCAGGGGGAAGTCCGCTAATTGCCTACCCTGTCCAGGGGTCGCACTAGATGCTATCTGCATTTCCAGCAAACCCGCGCATTTCCCCGGCAGCCCGCAATGGGAGACACTCGGGGAAGACTCGCGAAGGTCTCCTAGGAGATCCCGGGTGTTGCAGACAGAAGACGGAACCTCCCAACACTCAGAATTCCGGAACACGGCTGACTGTGTGGGGGAGTTTTGGGGCCGTCGTCCACGCAGCTGACTGGTGTCACAGGTGTTACCTGGCAGTGGAAATCCGCTAATTAAATCCCCTGTCCAGGGAGAGGCACTAGATGCTACCTGCATTTCCAGCCCAACCCCCAACTTTCCCCGGCTGCCCGCACTGGGAGACACTCGGGGAAGACCCCCGAATGGCTCCTAGGAGATCCAAGGTCCTGCAGACAGAAGACGGAACCTCCCACACTCACAACTCCGGAACACGGCTGACTGTGTGTGGGAGGTTTGGGGCCACCCTCCAAGCAGCTGAGTGGTGTCAAAGTGTTCCAAGGCAGGGGGAAGTCCGCTAATTGCCTACCCTGTCCAGGGGGAGGCACTAGATGCTATCTGCATTTCCAGCCCAACCCCCGCCTTTCCCCGGCTGTCCGCAATGGGAGACACTCGGGGAAGACACCCGAATGGCTCCTAGGAGATCCAATGTCCTGCAGATAGAAGACGGAACCTCCTCACACTCACAATTCCGGAACACGGCTGACTGTGTGGAGGAGGTTTGGGGCCGCGCTACAAGCAGCTGTGTGGTGTCAAAGGTGTTCCCTGGCAGTGGGAAGTCCGCTAATTGCCTACCCTGTCCAGGGGGAGGCACTAGATGCTACCTGCATTTCCAGCCCAACCCCCGCTTTGCCCGGCAGCCCGCAATGGGAGACAATCGGGGAAAACATGCGAAGGGCTCCTAGGAGATCCCGGGTCCTGCAGACAGAAGTCGAAACCTCCCCACACTCAGAATTCCGGAACACGGCTGACTGTGTGGGGGAGGAATGGGGCCGCAGTCCACGCAGCTGACTGGAGTCACAGGTGTTCCCTGGCAGGGGGAAGTCCGCTAATTACCTCCCATGACCATGGGGAGGCACTAGATGCTACCTGCATTTCCAGCCCAACCCCCACCTTTCCCCGGCAGCCCGCACAGACAGACACTCGGGGAATACACGCGAAGGGCTACTAGGTGATCCCGGGTGCTGCAGACAGAAGACGGAACCTCCCCACACTCAGAATTCCGGAACACGGCTGACTGTGTGGGGGAGGTTTGGGGCCGCCGTCCACGCAGCTGACTGGTGTCACAGGTGTTCACGGGCAGGGGGAAGTCCGCTAATTACCTCCCATGTCCAGGGGGAGGCACTAGATGCTACCTGCATTTCCAGCCCTACCCCCGCCTTTCCACTGCAGCCCGCAATGGGAGACACTCGGGGAAGACACGCGAAGGGTTCTAGGAGATCCAAGGTCCTGCAGACAGAAGACGGAACCTACACACACTCACAATTCCGGGACTCGGCTGACAGTGTGGGGGATTTGTGAAGACACACTCGAAGCAGCTGAGTGGTGTTAAAAGTGTTCCCTGGCAGGGGGAAGTCCGCTAATGCCTACCCTGTCCAGGGGGAGGCACTAGATTCTACCTGCATTTCCAGCCCAACCCCCGCTTTTCCCCGGCAGCCCACAATGGGAGACACTCGGGGAAGTCACGCGTAGGGCACCTAGGAGATCCCGGGTGCTGCAGACAGAAGACGGAACCTCCCCACACTCAGAATTCCGGAACACGGCTGAATGTGTGGGGGAAGTTTGGGGCCGCCGTCCACGCAGCTGACTGGTGTCACAGGTGTTACCTGGCAGGGGAAATCCGCTAATTAAATCCCCTGTCCAGGGAGAGGCACTAGATGCTACCTGCATTTCCAGCCCAACCCCCGGCTTTCCCCGGCTGCCCGCACTGGGAGGCACTCGGGGAAGACACCCGAATGGCTCCTGGGAGTTCCAACGTCCTGCAGACAGAAGACGGAAACTCCCACACTCACAATTCCGGAACACGGCTGACTGTGTGGGGGAGCTTTGGGTCCGCCCTCCACACAGTTGATTGGTGTCAAAGTGTTCCCTGGCAGGGGGAAGTCCGCAAATAGCCTACCATGTCCAGGGGGAGGCACTAGATGCTACCTGCATTTCCAGCCCAACACCCACCTTTCCCCGGCAGCCCGCACAGACAGACACTCGGGGAATACACGCGAAGGGCTCCTAGGTGATCCCGGGTGCTGCAGACAGAAGACGTAACCTCCCCACACTCAGAATTCCGGAACAAGGCTGACTGTGTGGGGGAGGTTTGGGGCCGCCTTCCAAGCAGCTGAGTGGTGTCAAAGGTGTTCCCTGGCAGGGGGAAGTCCTCTAATTACCTCCCATGTCCAGTGGGAGGCACTAGATGCTTCCTGCATTTCCAGCCCAACCCCCGCTTTTCCCGGCAGCCCGCACTTTCAGTCAATCTGGGAAGACAAGCGAATGGCTCCTAGGTGATCCAAGGTCCTGCAGACAGAAGACGGAACCTCCTCACACTCACAAATCCGGAACACGGCTGACTGTGTGGGGGAGGTTTGGGGCCGCCCTCCAAGCAGCTGAGTGGTGTCAAAGGTGTTCCCTAGCAGGGGGAATTCCGCTAATTGCGTACCATGTCCAGGGGGAGGCACTAGATTCTACCTGCATTTCCATCCCTACCCCCGCCTTTTTCCGGCAGCCCGCAATGGGAGACACTCGGGGAAGACACGCGAAGGGCTCCTAGGAGATCCCGGGTGCTGCAGACAGAAGACGGATCCTCCCAACACTCAGAATTCCGGAACACTGCTGACTGTGTGGGGGAGGTTTGGGGCCGCTCTCCACGCAGCTGAGTGGTGTCAAAGTGTTCACTGGCAGGGGGAATTCCGCTAATTGCCTAACCTATCCAGGGGGAGGCACTAGATTCTACCTGCATTTCCAGCCCAACCCCCGCTTTTCCCCGGCAGCCCGCAATGGGAGACACTCGGGGAAGTCACGCGTAGGGCACCTAGGAGATCCCGGGTGCTGCAGACAGAAGACGGAACCTCCCACACTCACAATTCCGGAACACGGCTGACTGTGTGGGGGAGGTTTGTGGCCGCCGTCCACGCAGCTGACTGGTATCACAGGTGTTACCTGGTAGGGGGATGTCCGCTAATTGCCTACCCTTTCCAGGGGGAGGCACTAGATGCTACATGCATTTACAGCCCAACACCCGCCTTTCCCCGGCAGCCCGCACAGGCAGACAATCGGGGAAAATATGCGAAGGGCTCCTAGGAGATCCCGAGTCCTGCAGACAGAAGTCGAAACCTCCCCACACTCACAATTCCGGAACACGGCTGACTGTGTGGGGGAGGTTTGGGGCCGAACTCCACGCAGCTGAGTGGTGTCAAAATTGATCCCTGACAGGGCAAGTACGCTAATTGCCTACCCTGTCAAGGGGGATGCACTAGATGCTACCTGCATTTCCAGACCAACCCCCGCCTTTCCCCGGCAGCCCGCACTGGCAGACACTCGGGGAAGACACCGCATGGCTCCTAGGTGATCCAAGTTCCTGCAGACAGAAGACGTAACCTCCCCAAACTCAGAATTCCGGAAAACGGCTTACTGTATGAGGGAGGATTGGGGCCGCCGTCCACGCAGCTGACTTGAGTCACAGGTGTTCCCTAGCAGGGGGAATTCCGCTAATTATATCTTTTGTCCAGGGGGAGGCACTAGATGCTACCTGCATTTCCACCACAACCCCCGCCTTTCCCCTGCAGCCCGCAATGGGAGACACTCGGGGAAGACACGCGAAGGGTTCTAGGAGATCCAAGGTCCTGCAGACAGAAGACGGAACCTACACACACTCACAAATCCGGGACTCGGCTGACAGTGCGGGGGGTTGTGGAGACACCCTCGAAGCAGCTGAGTGGTGTTAAAAGTGTTCCCTGGCAGGGGGAAGTCCGCTAATTGCCTACCCTGTCCAGGGGGACGCACTAGATGCTATCTGCATTTCCAGCACAACCCCCGCGTTTCCCCGGCAGCCCGCAATGGGAGACACTCGGGGAAGAATCGCGAAGGTCTCCTAAGAGATCCCGGGTGTTGCAGACAGAAGACGGAACCTCCCAAGGCTCAGAATTCCGGAACACGGGTGACTGAGTGGGGGAGTTTTGGGGCCGCCGTCCACGCAGCTGACTGGTGTCACAGGTGTTCACGGGCAGGGGGAAGTCCGCTAATTACCTCCCATGTCCAGGGGGAGGCACTAGATGCTACCTGCATTTCCAGCACTACCCCCGCCTTTCCCTGGGAGCCCGCACTGGCAGACACTCGGGGAAGACACTCGAAGGGCTCCAGGGAGATCCCGTGTGCTGCAGACATAAGACGGATCCTCCCAGCACTCAGAATTCCGGAACACGACTGACTGCGTGGGGGAGGTTTGGGGCCGTCCTCCAAGCAGCTGAGTGGTGTCAAAGGTGTTCCCTGGCAGGGGGAAGTCCGCTAATGCCTACCCTGTCCAGGGGGAGGCACTAGATTCTACCTGCATTTCCAGCGCAACCCCCGCTTTTCCCCGGCAGCCCACAATGGGAGACACTCGGGGAAGTCACGCGTAGGTCACCTAGGAGATCCCGGTTGCTGCAGACAGAAGACGGAACCTCCCCACACTCAGAATTCCGGAACACGGCTGAATGTGTGGGGGAAATTTGGGGCCGCCGTCCACGCAGCTGACTGGTGTCACAGGTGTTACCTGGCAGGGGAAATCCGCTAACTAAATCCCCTGTCCAGGGAGAGGCACTAGATGCTACCTGCATTTCCAGCCCAACCCCCGGCTTTCCCCGGCTGCCCGCACTGGGAGGCACTCGGGGAAGACACCCGAATGGCTCCTGGGAGTTCCAACGTCCTGCAGACAGAAGACGGAAACTCCCACACTCACAATTCCGGAACACGGCTGACTGTGTGGGGGAGCTTTGGGTCCGCCCTCCACACAGTTGATTGGTGTCAAAGTGTTCCCTGGCAGGGGGAAGTCCGCAAATTGCCTACCATGTCCAGGGGGAGGCACTAGATGCTACCTGCATTTCCAGCCCAACACCCACCTTTCCCCGGCAGCCCGCACAGACAGACACTCGGGGAATACACGCGAAGTGCTCCTAGGTGATCCCGGGTGCTGCAGACAGAAGACGGAACCTCCCCACACTCAGAATTCCGGAACAAGGCTGACTGTGTGGGGGAGGTTTGGGGCCGCCTTCCAAGCAGCTGAGTGGTGTCAAAGGTGTTCCCTGGCAGGGGGAAGTCCTCTAATTACCTCCCATGTCCAGGGGGAGGCACTAGATGCTTCCTGCATTTCCAGCCCAACCCCCGCTTTTCCCGGCAGCCCGCACATTCAGTCAATCGGGGAAGACACGCGAATGGCTCCTAGGTGATCCAAGGTCCTGCAGACAGAAGACGGAACCTCCTCACACTCACAAATCCGGAACACGGCTGACTGTGTGGGGGAGGTTTGGGGCCGCCCTCCAAGCAGCTGAGTGGTTTCAAAGGTGTTCCCTGGCAGGGGGAATTCCGCTAATTGCGTACCATGTCCAGGGGGAGGCACTAGATTCTACCTGCATTTCCATCCCTACCCCCGCCTTTTTCCGGCAGCCCGCAATGGGAGACACTCGGGGAAGACACGCGAAGGGCTCCTAGGAGATCCCGGGTGCTGCAGACAGAAGACGGATCCTCCCAACACTCAGAATTCCGGAACACTGCTGACTGTGTGGGGGAGGTTTGGGGCCGCTCTCCACGCAGCTGAGTGGTGTCAAAGTGTTCACTGGCAGGGGGAATTCCGCTAATTGCCTACCCTATCCAGGGGGAGGCACTAGATTCTACCTGCATTTCCAGCCCAACCCCCGCTTTTCCCCGGCAGCCCGCAATGGGAGACACTCGGGGAAGTCACGCGTAGGGCACCTAGGAGATCCCGGGTGCTGCAGACAGAAGACGGAACCTCCCACACTCACAATTCCGGAACACGGCTGACTGTGTGGGGGAGGTTTGGGGCCGCCGTCCACGCAGCTGACTGGTATCACAGGTGTTACCTGGTAGGGGGATGTCCGCTAATTGCCTACCCTTTCCAGGGGGAGGCACTAGATGCTACATGCATTTACAGCCCAACACCCGCCTTTCCCCGGCAGCACGCACAGGCAGACAATCGGGGAAAATATGCGAAGGGCTCCTAGGAGATCCCGGGTCCTGCAGACAGAAGTCGGAACCTCCCCACTCTCACAATTCCGGAACACGGCTGACTGTGTGGGGGAGGTTTGGGGCCGACATCCACGCAGCTGAGTGGTGTCAAAATTGATCCCTGACAGGGCAAGTATGCTAATTGCCTACCCTGTCAAGGGGGATGCACTAGATGCTACCTGCATTTCCAGACCAACCCCCGCCTTTCCCCGGCAGCCCGCACTGGCAGACACTCGGGGAAGACACCGCATGGCTCCTAGGAGATCCAAGTTCCTGCAGACAGAAGACGTAACCTCCCCAAACTCAGAATTCCGGAAAACGGCTTACTGTATGGGGGAGGATTGGGGCCGCCGTCCACGAAGCTGACTTGTGTCACAGGTGTTCCCTGGCAGGGGGAATTCCGCTAATTATATCTTTTGTCCAGGGGGAGGCACTAGATGCTACCTGCATTTCCACCACAACCCCCGCCTTTCCCCTGCAGCCCGCAAAGTGAGACACTCGGGGAAGACACGCGAAGGGTTCTAGGAGATCCAAGGTCCTGCAGACAGAAGACGGAACCTACACACACTCACAATTCCGGGACTCGGCTGACAGTGTGGGGGAGTTGTGGAGACACCCTCGAAGCAGCTGAGTGGTGTTAAAAGTGTTCCCTGGCAGGGGGAAGTCCGCTAATTGCCTACCCTGTCCAGGGGGACGCACTAGATGCTATCTGCATTTCCAGAACAACCCCCGCGTTTCCCCGGCAGCCCGCAATGTGAGACACTCGGGGAAGAATCGCGAAGGTCTCCTGAGAGATCCCGTGTGTTGCAGACAGAAGACGGAACCTCCCAAGACTCAGAATCCCGGAACACGGGTGACTGAGTGGGGGAGTTTTGGGGCCGCCGTCCACGCAGCTGACTGGTGTCACAGGTGTTCACGGGCAGGGGGAAGTCCGCTAATTACCTCCCATGTCCAGGGGGAGGCACTAGATGCTACCTGCATTTCCAGCCCTACCCCCGCCTTTCCCTGGCAGCCCGCAATGGCAGACACTCGGGGAAGACACGCGAATGGCTCCAAGGAGATCCCGGGTGCTGCAGACAGAAGACGGATCCTACCAACACTCAGAATTCCGGAACACGGCTGACTGTGTGGGGGAGGTTTGGGGCCGCCCTCCAAGCATCTGAGTGGTGTCAAAGGTGTTCCCTGGCAGGGGGAAGTCCGCTAATTACCTCCCATGTCCAGGGGGAGGCACTAGATGCTTCCTGAATTTGCAGCCCAACCCCCGCTTTTCCCGGCAGCCCGCACTTTCAGTCAATCGGGGAAGACACGCGAATGGCTCCTAGGAGATCCAAGGTCCTGCAGACAAAAGACGGAAACTCCCCACACTCACAATTCCGGAACATTGCTGACTGTGTGGGGGAGATTTGGGGCCGCAGTCCACGCAGCTGACTGGTCTCACAGGTGTTCCCGGGCAGGGGGAAGTCCGCTAATTACCTCCCATGTCCAGGGGGAGGCACTAGATGCTACCTGCATTTCCAGCCCAACCCCCGCCTTTCCCCGGCTTTCCGCAATGGGAGACACACGGGGAAGACACGCGAAGGGCTCCTAGGAGATCCAAGGTCCTGCAGACAGAAGACGGAACCTCCTCACACTCACAAATCCGGAACACGGCTGACTGTGTGGGGGAGGTTTGGGGCCGCCCTCCAAACAGCTGACTGGTGTCAAAGGTGTTCCCTGCCAGGGAGAATTCCGCTAATTGCCTACCATGTACAGGGCGAGGCACTAGATTCTACCTGCATTTCCATCCCTACCCCCGCCTGTCTCCGGCAGCCCGCAATGGGAAACACTCGGGGAAGACACGCGAATGGCTCCTAGGAGATCCCGGGTGCTGCAGACAGAAGACGGATCCTCCCAACTCTCAGAATTCCGGAACACGGCTGTGTGGGGGAGGTTTGGGGCCGCCGTCCACGAAGCTGACTGGTGTCACAGGTGTTCCCTGGCAGGGGGAAGTCCGCTAATTACCTCCCAAGTCCAGGGGGAGGCACTAGATGCTACCTGCATTTCCAGCCCAACCCCCGCTTTTCCCGGCAGCCCGCACTTTCAGTCAATAGGGGAAGACACGCGAATGGCTCCTAGGAGATCCAAGGTCCTGCAGACAAAGACGGAACCTCCCCAAACTCACAATTCCCGAACATTGCTGACTGTGTGGGGGAGATTTGGGGCCGCCGTCCACGCAGCTGACTGGAGTCACAGGTGTTCCCGGGCAGGGGGAATTCCGCTAATTACCTCCCATGTCCAGGGGGAGGCACTAGAAGCTACCTGCATTTCCAGCCCAACCCCCGCCTTTCCCCGGCAGCCCGCAATGGGAGACACACGGGGAAGACACGCGAAGGGCTCCTAGGAGATCCAAGGTCCTGCAGACAGAAGACGGAACCTCCCCACACTCAGAATTCCGGAACACGGCTGAGTGTGTGGGGGAGGTTTGGGGCCGCCGTCCACGCAGCTGACTGGTGTCACAGGTGTTCCCTGGCAGGGAGAATTCTGCTAATTACTTCCCCTGTCCAGGGGGAGGCACTAGATGCTACTTGCATTTCCAGCCCGACCCCCACATTTTCCCAGAAGCCCGCACTGGGAGACACTCGGTGAAGACACGCGAACGGCTCCTAGGAGATCCCGGGTGCTGCAGGCAGAAGACGGATCCTCCCAACTCTCAGAATTCCGGAACACAGCTGACTGTGTGGGGGAGGTTTGGGGCCGCCCTCCACGCAGCTGAGTGGTGTCAAAGTGTTCCCTGGCAGGGGGAAGTCCGCTAATTGCCTACCCTATCCAGGGGGAGGCACTAGATTCTACCTGCATTTCCAGCCCAACCCCCGCCTTTCCCCGGCAGCCCGCAATGGGAGACACTCGGGGAAGACAGGCAAATGGCTCCTAGGAGATCCCGGGTGCTGCACACAGAAGACGGAACCTCCCCACACTGAGAATTCCGGAACACGTCTGACTGTGTTGGGGAGGTTTGGTGCCGCCTTCCACGCAGCTGACTGGTGTCACAGGTGTTCCCTGGCAGGGGGAAGTCCGCTAATTACCTCCCATGTCCAGGGGGAGGCACTAGATGCTACCTGCATTTCCAGCCCAACCCCCGCCTTTCCCCGGCTTTCCGCAATGGGAGACACTCGGGGAAGACACGCGAAAGGATCCTAGGAGATCCAAGGTCCTGCAGAGGGAAGACGGAACCTCCCCACACTCACAATTCCGGAACACGGCTGACTGTGTGGGGGAGGTTTGGGTCCGCCCTCCACGCAGCTGAGTGGTGTCAAATTGTTCCTTGGCAGGGGGAAGTCCGCTAATTGCCTACCCTGTCCAGGGGGAGGCACTAGATGCTACCTGCATTTCCAGCCCAAACCCCACCTTTCCCCGGCAGCCCGCACAGGCAGACACTCGGGGAATACACGCGAAGTGCTCCTAGGAGATCCCGGGTGCTGCAGACAGAAGACGGATCCTCCCAACACTCAGAATTCCGGAACACTGCTGACTGTGTGGGGGAGGTTTGGGGCCGCTCTCCACGCAGCTGAGTGGTGTCAAAGTGTTCACTGGCAGGGGGAATTCCGCTAATTGCCTACCCTATCCAGGGGGAGGCACTAGATTCTACCTGCATTTCCAGACCAACCCCCGCCTTTCCCCAGCAGCCCGCACTGGCAGAAACTCGGGGAAGACACCGCATGTCTCCTAGGAGATCCAAGTTCCTGCAGACAGAAGACGGAACCTCCCCACACTCAGAATTCCGGAAAACGGCTTACTGTATGGGGGAGGATTGGGGCCGCCGTCCACGCAGCTGACTTGTGTCACAGGTGTTCCCTGGCAGGGGGAATTCCGCTAATTATATCTTTTGTCCAGGGGGAGGCACTAGATGCTACCTGCATTTCCACCTCAACCCCCGCCTTTCCCCTGCAGCCCGCAATGGGAGACACTCGGGGAAGACACGCGAAGGGTTCTAGGAGATCCAAGGTCCTGCAGACAGAAGACGGAACCTACACACACTCACAATTCCGGGACTCGGCTGACAGTGCGGGGGAGTTGTGGAGACACCCTCGAAGCAGCTGAGTGGTGTTAAAAGTGTTCCCTGGCAGGGGGAAGTCCGCTAATTGCCTACCCTGTCCAGGGGGACGCACTAGATGCTATCTGCATTTCCAGCACAACCCCCGCGTTTCCCCGGCAGCCCGCAATGGGAGACACTCGGGGAAGAATCGCGAAGGTCTCCTAAGAGATCCCGGGTGTTGCAGACAGAAGACGGAACCTCCCAAGACTCAGAATTCCGGAACACGGGTGACTGAGTGGGGGAGTTTTGGGGCCGCCGTCCACGCAGCTGACTGGTGTCACAGGTGTTCACGGGCAGGGGGAAGTCCGCTAATTACCTCCCATGTCCAGGGGGAGGCACTAGATGCTACCTGCATTTCCAGCCCTACCCCCGCCTTTCCCTGGCAGCCCGCACTGGCAGACACTCGGGGAAGACACTCGAAGGGCTCCAAGGAGATCCCGTGTGCTGCAGACATAAGACGGATCCTCCCAACACTCAGAATTCCGGAACACGACTGACTGCGTGGGGGAGGTTTGGGGCCGTCCTCCAAGCAGCTGAGTGGTGTCAAAGGTGTTCCCTGGCAGGGGGAAGTCCGCTAATGCCTACCCTGTCCAGGGGGAGGCACTAGATTCTACCTGCATTTCCAGCCCAACCCCCACAATTCCCCGGCAGCCCACAATGGGAGACACTCGGGGAAGTCACGCGTAGGGCACCTAGGAGATCCCGGGTGCTGCAGACAGAAGACGGAACCTCCCCACACTCAGAATTCCGGAACACGGCTGAATGTGTGGGGGAAGTTTGGGGCCGCCGTCCACGCAGCTGACTGGTGTCACAGGTGTTACCTGGCAGTGGAAATCCGCTAATTAAATCCCCTGTCCAGGGAGAGGCACTAGATGCTACCTGCATTTCCAGCCCAACCCCCGGCTTTCCCCGGCTGCCCGCACTGGGAGGCACTCGGGGAAGAAACCCGAATGGCTCCTGGGAGTTCCAACGTCCTGCAGACAGAAGACGGAAACTCCCACACTCACAATTCCGGAACACGGCTGACTGTGTGGGGGAGCTTTGGGTCCGCCCTCCACACAGTTGATTTGTGTCAAAGTGTTCCCTGGCAGGGGGAAGTCCGCAAATTGCCTACCATGTCCAGGGGGAGGCACTAGATGCTACCTGCATTTCCAGCCCAACACCCACCTTTCCCCGGCAGCCCGCACAGACAGACACTCGGGGAATACACGCGAAGGGCTCCTAGGTGATTCCGGGTGCTGCAGACAGAAGACGGAACCTCCCCACACTCAGAATTCCGGAACAAGGCTGACTGTGTGGGGGAGGTTTGGGGCCGCCTTCCAAGCAGCTGAGTGGTGTCAAAGGTGTTCCCTGGCAGGGGGAAGTCCTCTAATTACCTCCCATGTCCAGTGGGAGGCACTAGATGCTTCCTGCATTTCCAGCCCAACCCCCGCTTTTCCCGGCAGCCCGCACTTTCAGTCAATCGGGGAAGACAAGCGAATGGCTCCTAGGTGATCCAAGGTCCTGCAGACAGAAGACGGAACCTCCTCACACTCACAAATCCGGAACACGGCTGACTGTGTGGGGGAGGTTTGGGGCCGCCCTCCAAGCAGCTGAGTGGTGTCAAAGGTGTTCCCTAGCAGGGGGAATTCCGCTAATTGCGTACCATGTCCAGGGGGAGGCACTAGATTCTACCTGCATTTCCATCCCTACCCCCGCCTTTTTCCGGCAGCCCGCAATGGGAGACACTCGGGGAAGACACGCGAAGGGCTCCTAGGAGATCCCTGGTGCTGCAGACAGAAGACGGATCCTCCCAACACTCAGAATTCCGGAACACTGCTGACTGTGTGGGGGAGGTTTGGGGCCGCTCTCCACGCAGCTGAGTGGTGTCAAAGTGTTCACTGGCAGGGGGAATTCCGCTAATTGCCTACCCTATCCAGGGGGAGGCACTAGATTCTACCTGCATTTCCAGCCCAACCCCCGCTTTTCCCCGGCAGCCCGCAATGGGAGACACTCGGGGAAGTCACGCGTAGGGCACCTAGGAGATCCCGGGTGCTGCAGACAGAAGACGGAACCTCCCACACTCACAATTCCGGAACACGGCTGACTGTGTGGGGGAGGTTTGTGGCCGCCGTCCACGCAGCTGACTGGTATCACAGGTGTTACCTGGTAGGGGGATGTCCGCTAATTGCCTACCCTTTCCAGGGGGAGGCACTAGATGCTACATGCATTTACAGCCCAACACCCGCCTTTCCCCGGCAGCCCGCACAGGCAGACAATCGGGGAAAATATGCGAAGGGCTCCTAGGAGATCCCGAGTCCTGCAGACAGAAGTCGGAACCTCCCCACACTCACAATTCCGGAACACGGCTGACTGTGTGGGGGAGGTTTGGGGCCGACCTCCACGCAGCTGAGTGGTGTCAAAATTGATCCCTGACAGGGCAAGTACGCTAATTGCCTACCCTGTCAAGGGGGATGCACTAGATGCTACCTGCATTTCCAGACCAACCCCCGCCTTTCCCCGGCAGCCCGCACTGGCAGACACTCGAGGAAGACACCGCATGGCTCCTAGGAGATCCAAGTTCCTGCAGACAGAAGACGTAACCTCCCCAAACTCAGAATTCCGGAAAACGGCTTACTGTATGGGGGAGGATTGGGGCCGCCGCCAACGCAGCTGACTTGTGTCACAGGTGTTCCCTGGCAGGGGGAATTCCGCTAATTATATCTTTTGTCCAGGGGGAGGCACTAGATTCTACATGCATTTCCACCACAACCCCCGCCTTTCCCCTGCAGCCCGCAATGGGAGACACTCGGGGAAGACACGCGAAGGGTTCTAGGAGATCCAAGGTCCTGCAGACAGAAGACGGAACCTACACACACTCACAATTCCGGGACTCGGCTGACAGTGCGGGGGATTGTGGAGACACCCTCGAAGCAGCTGAGTGGTGTTAAAAGTGTTCCCTGGCAGGGGGAAGTCCGCTAATTGCCTACCCTGTCCAGGGGGACGCACTAGATGCTATCTGCATTTCCAGCACAACCCCCGCGTTTCCCCGGCAGCGCGCAATGGGAGACACTCGGGGAAGAATCGCGAAGGTCTCCTAAGAGATCCCGGGTGTTGCAGACAGAAGACGGAACCTCCCAAGGCTCAGAATTCGGGAACACGGGTGACTGAGTGGGGGAGTTTTGGGGCCGCCGTCCACGCAGCTGACTGGTGTCACAGGTGTTCACGGGCAGGGGGAAGTCCGCTAATTACCTCCCATGTCCAAGGGGAGGCACTAGATGCTACCTGCATTTCCAGCCCTACCCCCTCCTTTCCCTGGCAGCCCGCACTGGCAGACACTCGGGGAAGACACTCGAAGTGCTCCAAGGAGATCCCGTGTGCTGCAGACATAAGACGGATCCTCCCAACACTCAGAATTCCGGAACACGACTGACTGCGTGGGGGAGGTTTGGGGCCGTCCTCCAAGCAGCTGAGTGGTGTCAAAGGTGTTCCCTGGCAGGGGGAAGTCCGCTAATGCCTACCCTGTCCAGGGGGAGGCACTAGATTCTACCTGCATTTCCAGCCCAACCCCCGCTTTTCCCCGGCAGCCCACAATGGGAGACACTCGGGGAAGTCACGCGTAGGTCACCTAGGAGATCCCGGGTGCTGCAGACAGAAGACGGAACCTCCCCACACTCAGAATTCCGGAACACGGCTGAATGTGTGGGGGAAGTTTGGGGCCGCCGTCCACGCAGCTGACTGGTGTCACAGGTGTTACCTGGCAGTGGAAATCCGCTAATTAAATCCCCTGTCCAGGGAGAGGCACTAGATGCTACCTGCATTTCCAGCCCAACCCCCGGCTTTCCCCGGCTGCCCGCACTGGGAGGCACTCGGGGAAGACACCCGAATGGCTCCTGGGAGTTCCAAAGTCCTGCAGACAGAAGACGGAAACTCCCACACTCACAATTCCGGAACACGGCTGACTGTGTGGGGGAGCTTTGGGTCCGCACTCCACACAGTTGATTGGTGTCAAAGTGTTCCCTGGAAGGGGGAAGTCCGCAAATTGCCTACCATGTCCAGGGGGAGGCACTAGATGCTACCTGCATTTCCAGCCCAACACCCACCTTTCCCCGGCAGCCCGCACAGACAGACACTCGGGGAATACACGCGAAGGGCTCCTAGGTGATCCCGGGTGCTGCAGACAGAAGACGGAACCTCCCCACACTCAGAATTCCGGAACAAGGCTGACTGTGTGGGGGAGGTTTGGGGCCGCCTTCCAAGCAGCTGAGTGGTGTCAAAGGTGTTCCCTGGCAGGGGGAAGTCCTCTAATTACCTCCCATGTCCAGGGGGAGGCACTAGATGCTTCCTGGATTTCCAGCCCAACCCCCGCTTTTCCCGGCAGCCCGCACTTTCAGTCAATCGGGGAAGACACGCGAATGGCTCCTAGGTGATCCAAGGTCCTGCAGACAGAAGACGGAACCTCCTCACACTCACAAATCCGGAACACGGCTGACTGTGTGGGGGAGGTTTGGGGCCGCCCTCCAAGCAGCTGAGTGGTGTCAAAGGTGTTCCCTGGCAGGGGGAATTCCGCTAATTGCGTACCATGTCCAGGGTGAGGCACTAGATTCTACCTGCATTTCCATCCCTACCCCCGCCTTTTTCCGGCAGCCCGCAATGGGAGACACTCGGGGAAGACACGCGAAGGGCTCCTAGGAGATCCCGGGTGCTGCAGACAGAAGACGGATCCTCCAAACACTCAGAATTCCGGAACACTGCTGACTGTGTGGGGGAGGTTTGGGGCCGCTCTCCACGCAGCTGAGTGGTGTCAAAGTGTTCACTGGCAGGGGGAATTCCGCTAATTGCCTACCCTATCCAGGGGGAGGCACTAGATTCTACCTGCATTTCCAGCCCAACCCCCGCTTTTCCCCGGCAGCCCGCAATGGGAGACACTCGGGGAAGTCACGCGTAGGGCACCTAGGAGATCCCGGGTGCTGCAGAGAGAAGACGGAACCTCCCAACCTCACAATTCCGGAACACGGCTGACTGTGTGGGGGAGGTTTGGGGCCGCCGTCCACGCAGCTGACTGGTATCACAGGTGTTACCTGGTAGGGGGATGTCCGCTAATTGCCTACCCTTTCCAGGGGGAGGCACTAGATGCTACATGCATTTACAGCCCAACACCCGCCTTTCCCCGGCAGCACGCACAGGCAGACAATCGGGGAAAATATGCGAAGGGCTCCTAGGAGATCCCGGGTCCTGCAGACAGAAGTCGGAACCTCCCCACTCTCACAATTCCGGAACACGGCTGACTGTGTGGGGGAGGTTTGGGGCCGACATCCACGCAGCTGAGTGGTGTCAAAATTGATCCCTGACAGGGCAAGTATGCTAATTGCCTACCCTGTCAAGGGGGATGCACCTGATGCTACCTGCATTTCCAGACCAACCCCCGCCTTTCCCCGGCAGCCCGCACTGGCAGACACTCGGGGAAGACACCGCATGGCTCCTAGGAGATCCAAGTTCCTGCAGACAGAAGACGTAACCTCCCCAAACTCAGAATTCCGGAAAACGGCTTACTGTATGGGGGAGGATTGGGGCCGCCGTCCACGAAGCTGACTTGTGTCACAGGTGTTCCCTGGCAGGGGGAATTCCGCTAATTATATCTTTTGTCCAGGGGGAGGCACTAGATGCTACCTGCATTTCCACCACAACCCCCGCCTTTCCCCTGCAGCCCGCAAAGGGAGACACTCGGGGAAGACACGCGAAGGGTTCTAGGAGATCCAAGGTCCTGCAGACAGAAGACGGAACCTACACACACTCACAATTCCGGGACTCGGCTGACAGTGTGGGGGAATTGTGGAGACACCCTCGAAGCAGCTGAGTGGTGTTAAAAGTGTTCCCTTTCAGGGGGAAGTCCGCTAATTGCCTACCCTGTCCAGGGGGACGCACTAGATGCTATCTGCATTTCCAGAACAACCCCCGCGTTTCCCCGGCAGCCCGCAATGGGAGACACTCGGGGAAGAATCGCGAAGGTCTCCTGAGAGATCCCGTGTGTTGCAGACAGAAGACGGAACCTCCCAAGACTCAGAATTCCGGAACACGGGTGACTGAGTGGGGGAGTTTTGGGGCCGCCGTCCACGCAGCTGACTGGTGTCACAGGTGTTCACGGGCAGGGGGAAGTCCGCTAATTACCTCCCATGTCCAGGGGGAGGCACTAGATGCTACCTGCATTTCCAGCCCTACCCCCGCCTTTCCCTGGCAGCCCGCAATGGCAGACACTCGGGGAAGACACGCGAATGGCTCCAAGGAGATCCCGGGTGCTGCAGACAGAAGACGGATCCTACCAACACTCAGAATTCCGGAACACGGCTGACTGTGTGGGGGAGGTTTGGGGCCGCCCTCCAAGCATCTGAGTGGTGTCAAAGGTGTTCCCTGGCAGGGGGAAGTCCGCTAATTACCTCCCATGTCCAGGGGGAGGCACTAGATGCTTCCTGAATTTGCAGCCCAACCCCCGCTTTTCCCGGCAGCCCGCACTTTCAGTCAATCGGGGAAGACACGCGAATGGCTCCTAGGAGATCCAAGGTCCTGCAGACAAAAGACGGAAACTCCCCACACTCACAATTCCGGAACATTGCTGACTGTGTGGGGGAGATTTGGGGCCGCAGTCCACGCAGCTGACTGGTCTCACAGGTGTTCCCGGGCAGGGGGAAGTCCGCTAATTACCTCCCATGTCCAGGGGGAGGCACTAGATGCTACCTGCATTTCCAGCCCAACCCCCGCCTTTCCCCGGCTTTCCGCAATGGGAGACACACGGGGAAGACACGCGAAGGGCTCCTAGGAGATCCAAGGTCCTGCAGACAGAAGACGGAACCTCCCCACACTCAGAATTCCGGAACACGGCTGACTGTGTGGGGGAGGTTTGGGGCCGCCGTCCACGCAGCTGACTGGTGTCACAGGTGTTCCCTGGCAGGGAGAATTCTGCTAATTACTTCCCCTGTCCAGGGGGAGGCACTAGATGCTACTTGCATTTCCAGCCCGACCCCCACATTTCCCCAGAAGCCCGCACTGGGAGACACTCGGTGAAGACACGCGAACGGCTCCTAGGAGATCCCGGGTGCTGCAGACAGAAGACGGATCCTCCCAACTCTCAGAATTCCGGAACACAGCTGACTGTGTGGGGGAGGTATGGGGCCGCCCTCCACGCAGCTGAGTGGTGTCAAAGTGTTCCCTGGCAGGGGGAAGTCCGCTAATTGCCTACCCTATCCAGGGGGAGGCACTAGATTCTACCTGCATTTCCAGCCCAACCCCCGCCTTTCCCCGGCAGCCCGCAATGGGAGACACTCGGGGAAGACAGGCAAATGGCTCCTAGGAGATCCCGGGTGCTGCACACAGAAGACGGAACCTTCCCACACTGAGAATTCCGGAACACGGCTGACTGTGTTGGGGAGGTTTGGTGCCGCCTTCCACGCAGCTGACTGGTGTCACAGGTGTTCCCTGGCAGGGGGAAGTCCGCTAATTACCTCCCATGTCCAGGGGGAGGCACTAGATGCTACCTGCATTTCCAGCCCAACCCCCGCCTTTCCCCGGCTTTACGCAATGGGAGACACTCGGGGAAGACACGCGAAAGGATCCTAGGAGATCCAAGGTCCTGCAGAGGGAAGACGGAACCTCCCCACACTCACAATTCCGGAACACGGCTGACTGTGTGGGGGAGGTTTGGGTCCGCCCTCCACGCAGCTGAGTGGTGTCAAATTGTTCCTTGGCAGGGGGAAGTCCGCTAATTGCCTACCCTGTCCAGGGGGAGGCACTAGATGCTACCTGCATTTCCAGCCCAAACCCCACCTTTCCCCGGCAGCCCGCACAGGCAGACACTCGGGGAATACACGCGAAGTGCTCCTAGGAGATCCCGGGTGCTGCAGACAGAAGACGGAACCTCCCCACACTCAGAATTCCGGAACAAGGCTGACTGTGTGTGGGAGGATTGGGGCCGCCGTCCACGCAGCTGACTGATGTCACAGGTGTTCCCGGGCAGGGGGAAGTCCGCTAAAAACCTCCTATGTGCAGGGGGAGGCACTAGATGCTACTTGCATTTCCAGCCCGACCCCCACATTTCCCCAGAAGCCCGCACTGGGAGACACTCGTGGAAGACACGCGAAGGGCTCCTAGGATATCCAAGTTCCTGCAGACAGATGACGGAACCTCCTCATACTCACAAATCCGGAACACTGCTGACTGTGTGGGGGAGGTTTGGGTCCGCTCTCTAAGCAGCTGAGTGGTGTCAAACGTGATCCCTGGCAGGGGGAATTCCGCTAATTGCCTACCATGTCCAGGGGGAGGCACTAGATGCTACTTGCATTTCCAGCCCGACCCGCACATTTCCCCAGAAGCCCGCACTGGGAGACACTCGGGGAAGACACGCGAAGGGCTCCTAGGAGATCCCGGGTGCTGCAGACAGAAGACGGAACCACCCCACACTCAGAATTCCGGAACACGGCTGACTGTGTGGGGGAGGTTTGGGGCCGCCGTCCACGCAGCTGACTGGTATCACAGGTGTTACCTGGTAGGGGGATGTCCGGTAATTGCCTACCCTTTCCAGGGGGAGGCACTAGATGCTACCTGCATTTCCAGCCCTACCCCCGCCTTTCCCTGGCAGCCCGCACTGGCAGAAACTCGGGGAAGACACGCGAATGGCTCCAAGGAGATCCTGGGTGCTGCAGACAGAAGACGGATCCTACCAACACTCAGAATTCCGGAACACGGCTGACTGTGTGTGGGAGGTTTGGGGCCACCCTCAAAGCAGCTGAGTGGTGTCAAAGGTGTTCCCTGGCAGGGGGAAGTCCGCTAATTACCTCCCATGTCCAGGGGGAGGCACTAGATGCTTCCTGCATTTCCAGCCCAACCCCCGCTTTTCCCGGCAGCCCGCACTTTCAGTCAATCGGGGAAGACACGCGAATGGCTCCTAGGAGATCCAAGGTCCTGCAGACAAAAGACGGAAACTCCGCACACTCACAATTCCGGAACATTGCTGACAGTGTGGGGGAGATTTGGGGCCGCAGTCCACGCAGCTGACTGGTCTCACAGGTGTTCCCGGGCAGGGGGAAATTCGCTAATTACCTCCCATGTCCAGGGGGAGGCACTAGATGCTACCTGCATTTCCAGCCCAACCCCCGCCTTTCCCCGGCTTTCCGCAATGAGAGACACACCGGGAAGACACGCGAAGGGCTCCTAGGAGATCCAAAGTCCTGCAGACAGAAGACGGAACCTCCTCACACTCACAAATCCGGAACACGGCTGACTGTGTGGGGGAGATTTGGGGCCGCCGTCCACGCAGCTGACTGGTGTCACAGGTGTTCCCGGGCAGGGGGAATTCCGCTAAATACCTCCCATATCCAGGGGGAGGCACTAGATGCTACTTGCATTTCCAGCCCGACCCCCACATTTCCCCAGAAGCCCGCACTGGGAGACACTCGGTGAAGACACGCGAACGGCTCCTAGGAGATCCCGGGTGCTGCAGACAGAAGACGGATCCTCCCAACTCTCAGAATTCCGGAACACAGCTGACTGTGTGGGGGAGGTTTGGGGCCGCCCTCCACGCAGCTGACTGGTGTCACAGGTGTTCCCTGGCAGGGAGAATTCTGCTAATTACTTCCCCTGTCCAGGGGGAGGCACTAGATGCTACTTGCATTTCCAGCCCGACCCCCACATTTCCCCAGAAGCCCGCACTGGGAGACACTCGGTGAAGACACGCGAACGGCTCCTAGTAGATCCCGGGTGCTGCAGACAGAAGACGGATCCTCCCAACTCTCAGAATTCCGGAACACAGCTGACTGTGTGGGGGAGGTTTGGGGCCGCCCTCCACGCAGCTGAGTGGTGTCAAAGTGTTCCCTGGCAGGGGGAAGTCCGCTAATTGCCTACCCTATCCAGGGGGAGGCACTAGATTCTACCTGCATTTCCAGCCCAACCCCCGCCTTTCCCCGGCAGCCCGCAATGGGAGACACTCGGGGAAGACACGCAAATGGCTCCTAGGAGATCCCGGGTGCTGCACACAGAAGACGGAACCTCCCCACACTGAGAATTCCGGAACACGGCTGATTGTGTTGGGGAGGTTTGGTGCCGCCTTCCACGCAGCTGACTGGTGTCTCAGGTGTTCCCTGGCAGGGGGAAGTCCGCTAATTACCTCCCATGTCCAGGGAGAGGCACTAGATGCTACCTGCATTTCCAGCCCAACCCCCGCCTTTCCCCGGCTTTCCGCAATGGGAGACACTCGGGGAAGACACGCGAAAGGATCCTAGGAGATCCAAGGTCCTGCAGAGAGAAGACGGAACCTCCCCACACTCACAATTCCGGAACAAGGCTGACTGTGTGGGGGAGGTTTGGGTCCGCCCTCCACGCAGCTGAGTGGTGTCAAATTGTTCCTTGGCAGGGGGAAGTCCGCTAATTGCCTACCCTGTCCAGGGGGAGGCACTAGATGCTACCTGCATTTCCAGCCCAAACCCCACCTTTCCCCGGGAGCCCGCACAGGCAGACACTCGGGGAATACACGCGAAGTGCTCCTAGGAGATCCCGGGTGCTGCAGACAGAAGACGGAACCTCCCCACACTCAGAATTCCGGAACAAGGCTGACTGTGTTTGGGAGGTTTGGGGCCGCCGTCCACGCAGCTGACTGGTGTCACAGGTGTTCCCGGGCAGGGGGAAGTACGCTAAAATCCACCTATGTCCAGGGGGAGGCACTAGATGCTACTTGCATTTCCAGCCCGACCCCCACATTTCCCCAGAAGCCCGCACTGGGAGACACTCGTGGAAGACACGCGAAGGGCTCCTAGGAGATCCAAGGTCCTGCAGACAGATGACGGAACCTCCTCATACTCACAAATCCGGAACACTGCTGACTGTGTGGGGGAGGTTTGGGGCCGCCCTCTAAGCAGCTGAGTGGTGTCAAACGTGTTCCCTGGCAGGGGGAATTCCGCTAATTGCCTACCATGTCCAGGGGGAGTCACTAGATTCTACCTGCATTTCCAGCCCAACCCCAGCATTTCCCCGGCAGCCCGCAATGGGAGACACTCGGGGAAGTCACGCGAAGGGCTCCTAGGAGTTCCCGGGTGCTGCAGACAGAAGACGGAACCACCCCACACTCAGAATTCCGGAAAACGGGTGACTGTGTTGGGGAGATTTGGGTCCGCCGTCCACGCAGCTGACTGGTGTCACAGGTGTTCCCTGGCAGGGAGAAGTCCGCTAATTACCTCCCCTGTCCAGGGGTAGGCACTAGATGCTACCTGCATTTCCAGCCCAACCCCCGCATTTTCCCGGCAGCCCGCACTTTCAGTCAATCGGGGAAGACACGCGAATGGCTCCTAGGAGATCCAAGGTCCTGCAGACAAAAGACGGAACCTCCCCACACTCACAATTCCGGAACATTGCTGACTGTGTGGGGGAGGTTTTTGGCCGCCGTCCACGCAGCTGACTTGTGTCACAAGTGTTCCCGGGCAGGGGGAAGTCCGCTAATTACCTCCCATGTCCAGGGGGGGCACTAGATGCTACCTGCATTTCCAGCCCAACCCCCGCATTTCCCCGGCTGTCCGCAATGGGAGACACACGGGGAAGACACGCGAATGGCTCCTAGGAGATCCAAGGTCCTGCAGACAGAAGACGGAACCTACACACACTCACAATTCCGGGACTCGGCTGACATTGTGGGGGAGTTGTGGAGACACCCTCGAAGCAGCTGAGTGGTGTTAAAAGTGTTCCCTGGCAGGGGGAAGTCCGCTAATTGCCTACCCTGTCCAGGGGGACGCACTAGATGCTATCTGCATTTCCAGAACAACCCCCGCGTTTCCCCGGCAGCCCGCAATGTGAGACACTCGGGGAAGAATCGCGAAGGTCTCCTGAGAGATCCCGTGTGTTGCAGACAGAAGACGGAACCTCCCAAGACTCAGAATTCCGGAACACGGGTGACTGAGTGGGGGAGTTTTGGGGCCGCCGTCCACGCAGCTGACTGGTGTCACAGGTGTTCACGGGCAGGGGGAAGTCCGCTAATTACCTCCCATGTCCAGGGGGAGGCACTAGATGCTTCCTGAATTTGCAGCACAACCCCCGCTTTTCCCGGCAGCCCGCACTTTCAGTCAATCGGGGGAGACACGCGAATGGCTCCTAGGAGATCCAAGGTCCTGCAGACAAAAGACGGAAACTCCCCACACTCACAAATCCGGTACATTGCTGACTGTGTGGGGGAGATTTGTGGCCGCAGTCCACGCAGCTGACTGGTCTCACAGGTGTTCCCGGGCAGGGGGAAGTCCGCTAAATACCTCCCATGTCCAGGGGGAGGCACTAGATGCTACCTGCATTTCCAGCCCAACCCCCGCCTTTCCCCGGCTTTCCGCAATGGGAGACACACGGGGAAGACACGCGAAAGGATCCTAGGAGATCCAAGGTCCTGCAGAGGGAAGACGGAACCTCCCCACACTCACAATTCCGGAACACGGCTGACTGTGTGGGGGAGGTTTGGGTCCGCCCTCCACGCAGCTGAGTGGTGTCAAATTGTTCCTTGGCAGGGGGAAGTCCGCTAATTGCCTACCCTGTCCAGGGGGAGGCACTAGATGCTACCTGCATTTCCAGCCCAAACCCCACCTTTCCCCGGGAGCCCGCACAGGCAGACACTCGGGGAATACACGCGAAGTGCTCCTAGGAGATCCCGGGTGCTGCAGACAGAAGACGGAACCTCCCCACACTCAGAATTCCGGAACAAGGCTGACTGTGTGTGGGAGGATTGGGGCCGCCGTCCACGCAGCTGACTGGTGTCACAGGTGTTCCCGGGCAGGGGGAAGTCCGCTAAAAACCTCCTATGTCCAGGGGGAGGCACTAGATGCTACTTGCATTTCCAGCCCGACCCCCACATTTCCCCAGAAGCCCGCACTGGGAGACACTCGTGGAAGACACGCGAAGGGCTCCTAGGATATCCAAGTTCCTGCAGACAGATGACGGAACCTCCTCATACTCACAAATCCGGAACACTGCTGACTGTGTGGGGGAGGTTTGGGGCCGCTCTCTAAGCAGCTGAGTGGTGTCAAACGTGATCCCTGGCAGGGGGAATTCCGCTAATTGCCTACCATGTCCAGGGGGAGGCACTAGATGCTACTTGCATTTCCAGCCCGACCCGCACATTTCCCCAGAAGCCCGCACTGGGAGACACTCGGGGAAGACACGCGAAGGGCTCCTAGGAGATCCCGGGTGCTGCAGACAGAAGACGGAACCACCCCACACTCAGAATTCCGGAACACGGCTGACTGTGTGGGGGAGGTTTGGGGCCGCCGTCCACGCAGCTGACTGGTATCACAGGTGTTACCTGGTAGGGGGATGTCCGGTAATTGCCTACCCTTTCCAGGGGGAGGCACTAGATGCTACCTGCATTTCCAGCCCTACCCCCGCCTTTCCCTGGCAGCCCGCACTGGCAGAAACTCGGGGAAGACACGCGAATGGCTCCAAGGAGATCCTGGGTGCTGCAGACAGAAGACGGATCCTACCAACACTCAGAATTCCGGAACACGGCTGACTGTGTGGGGGAGGTTTGGGGCCGCCCTCAAAGCAGCTGAGTGGTGTCAAAGGTGTTCCCTGGCAGGGGGAAGTCCGCTAATTACCTCCCATGTCCAGGGGGAGGCACTAGATGCTTCCTGCATTTCCAGCCCAACCCCCGCTTTTCCCGGCAGCCCGCACTTTCAGTCAATCGGGGAAGACACGCGAATGGCTCCTAGGAGATCCAAGGTCCTGCAGACAAAAGACGGAAACTCCCCACACTCACAATTCCGGAACATTGCTGACAGTGTGGGGGAGATTTGGGGCCGCAGTCCACGCAGCTGACTGGTCTCACAGGTGTTCCCGGGCAGGGGGAAATTCGCTAATTACCTCCCATGTCCAGGGGGAGGCACTAGATGCTACCTGCATTTCCAGCCCAACCCCCGCCTTTCCCCGGCTTTCCGCAATGAGAGACACACCGGGAAGACACGCGAAGGGCTCCTAGGAGTTCCAAAGTCCTGCAGACAGAAGACGGAACCTCCTCACACTCACAAATCCGGAACACGGCTGACTGTGTGGGGGAGATTTGGGGCCGCCGTCCACGCAGCTGACTGGTGTCACAGGTGTTCCCGGGCAGGGGGAATTCCGCTAAATACCTCCCATGTCCAGGGGGAGGCACTAGATGCTACTTGCATTTCCAGCCCGACCCCCACATTTCCCCAGAAGCCCGCACTGGGAGACACTCGGTGAAGACACGCGAACGGCTCCTAGGAGATCCCGGGTGCTGCAGACAGAAGACGGATCCTCCCAACTCTCAGAATTCCGGAACACAGCTGACTGTGTGGGGGAGGTTTGGGGCCGCCCTCCACGCAGCTGACTGGTGTCACAGGTGTTCCCTGGCAGGGAGAATTCTGCTAATTACTTCCCCTGTCCAGGGGGAGGCACTAGATGCTACTTGCATTTCCAGCCCGACCCCCACATTTCCCCAGAAGCCCGCACTGGGAGACACTCGGTGAAGACACGCGAACGGCTCCTAGTAGATCCCGGGTGCTGCAGACAGAAGACGGATCCTCCCAACTCTCAGAATTCCGGAACACAGCTGACTGTGTGGGGGAGGTTTGGGGCCGCCCTCCACGCAGCTGAGTGGTGTCAAAGTGTTCCCTGTCAGGGGGAAGTCCGCTAATTGCCTACCCTATCCAGGGGGAGGCACTAGATTCTACCTGCATTTCCAGCCCAACCCCCGCCTTTCCCCGGCAGCCCGCAATGGGAGACACTCGGGGAAGACACGCAAATGGCTCCTAGGAGATCCCGGGTGCTGCACACAGAAGACGAAACCTCCCCACACTGAGAATTCCGGAACACGGCTGATTGTGTTGGGGAGGTTTGGTGCCGCCTTCCACGCAGCTGACTGGTGTCTCAGGTGTTCCCTGGCAGGGGGAAGTCCGCTAATTACCTCCCATGTCCAGGGAGAGGCACTAGATGCTACCTGCATTTCCAGCCCAACCCCCGCCTTTCCCCGGCTTTCCGCAATGGGAGACACTCGGGGAAGACACGCGAAAGGATCCTAGGAGATCCAAGGTCCTGCAGAGAGAAGACGGAACCTCCCCACACTCACAATTCCGGAACACGGCTGACTGTGTGGGGGAGGTTTGGGTCCGCACTCCACGCAGCTGAGTGGTGTCAAATTGTTCCTTGGCAGGGGGAAGTCCGCTAATTGCCTACCCTGTCCAGGGGGAGGCACTAGATGCTACCTGCATTTCCAGCCCAAACCCCACCTTTCCCCGGCAGCCCGCACAGGCAGACACTCGGGGAATACACGCGAAGTGCTCCTAGGAGATCCCGGGTGCTGCAGACAGAAGACGGAACCTCCCCACACTCAGAATTCCGGAACAAGGCTGACTGTGTTTGGGAGGTTTGGGGCCGCCGTCCACGCAGCTGACTGGTGTCACAGGTGTTCCCGGGCAGGGGGAAGTACGCTAAAATCCACCTATGTCCAGGGGGAGGCACTAGATGCTACTTGCATTTCCAGCCCGACCCCCACATTTCCCCAGAAGCCCGCACTGGGAGACACTCGTGGAAGACACGCGAAGGGCTCCTAGGAGATCCAAGGTCCTGCAGACAGATGACGGAACCTCCTCATACTCACAAATCCGGAACACTGCTGACTGTGTGGGGGAGGTTTGGGGCCGCCCTCTAAGCAGCTGAGTGGTGTCAAACGTGTTCCCTGGCAGGGGGAATTCCGCTAATTGCCTACCATGTCCAGGGGGAGTCACTAGATTCTACCTGCATTTCCAGCCCTACCCCAGCATTTCCCCGGCAGCCCGCACAGGCAGACACTCGGGGAAGTCACGCGAAGGGCTCATAGGAGTTCCCAGGTGCTGCAGACAGAAGACGGAACCTCCCCACACTCAGAATTCCGGAAAACGGGTGACTGTGTGGGGGAGATTTGGGTCCGCCGTCCACGCAGCTGACTGGTGTCACAGGTGTTCCCTGGCAGGGAGAAGTCCGCTAATTACCTCCCCTGTCCAGGGGTAGGCACTAGATGCTACCTGCATTTCCAGCCCAACCCCCGCATTTTCCCGGCAGCCCGCACTTTCAGTCAATCGGGGAAGACACGCGAATGGCTCCTAGGAGATCCAAGGTCCTGCAGACAAAAGACGGAACCTCCCCACACTCACAATTCCGGAACATTGCTGACTGTGTGGGGGAGGTTTTTGGCCGCCGTCCACGCAGCTGACTTGTGTCACAAGTGTTCCCGGGCAGGGGGAAGTCCGCTAATTACCTCCCATGTCCAGGGGGGGCACTAGATGCTACCTGCATTTCCAGCCCAACCCCCGCATTTCCCCGGCTGTCCGCAATGGGAGACACACGGGGAAGACACGCGAATGGCTCCTAGGAGATCCAAGGTCCTGCATACAGAAGACGGAACCTCCCCACACTCACAATTCCGGAACACGGCTGACTGTGTTGGGGAGGTTTGTGGCCGCCCTCCACGCAGCTGAGTGGTGTCAAAGGTGTTCCCTGGCATGGGGAAGTCCGCTTAATGCCTACCCTGTCCAGGGGGATGCACTAGATGCTACCTGCATTTCCAGCCCAACCCCAGCATTTCCCCGGCAGCCCGCACAGACAGACACTCGGGGAAGTCACTCGAAGGGCTCATAGGAGATCCCGGGTGCTGCAGACAGAAGACGGAACCTCCCCACACTCAGAATTCCGGAACAAGGGTGACTCTGTGGGGGAGATTTGGGGCCGCCGTCCACGCAGCTGACTGGTGTCACAGGTGTTCCCTGGCAGGGAGAAGTCCGCTAATTACCTCCCCTGTCCAGGGGGAGGCACTAGATGCTACCAGCATTTCCAGCCCAACCCCCGCATTTTCCCGGCAGCCCGCAATTTCAGTCAATCGGGGAAGACACGCGAATGGCTCCTAGGAGATCCAAGGTCCTGCAGACAAAAGACGGAACCGCCCCACACTCACAATTCCGGAACATTGCTGACTGTGTGGGGGAGGTTTGGGGAAGCCGTCCACGCAGCTGACTGGTGTCACAGGAGTTCCCGGGCGGGGGGAATTCCGCTAATTACCTCCCATGTCCAGGGGGAGGCACTAGATGCTACCTGCATTTCCAGCCCCACCCCCGCCTTTCCCCGGCTGTACGCAATGGGAGACACTCGGGGAAGACACGTGAAGGGCTCCTAGAAGATCCAATGTCCTGCATACATAAGATGGAACCTCCCCACACTCACAATTCCGGAACAAGCCTGACTGTGTGGGGGAGGTTTGGGGCCGCCCTCCACGCAGCTGAGTGGTGTCAAAGGTGTTCCCTGGCATGGGGAATTCCGCTTAATGCCTACCCTGTCCAGGGGGATGCAGTAGATGCTACCTGCATTTCCATCCCAACCCCAGCAATTCCCCCGCAGCCCGCACAGGCAGACACTCGGGGAAGTCACGCGAAGGGCTCATAGGTGATCCCGGGTGCTGCAGACAGAAGACGGAACCTCCCCACACTCAGAATTCCGGAACACGGGTGACTGTGTGGGGGAGATTTGGGGCCGCCGTCCACGCAGCTGACTGGTGTCACAGGTGTTCCCTGGCAGGGGAAGTCCGCTAATTACCTCCCATGTCCAGGGGGAGGCACTAGATGCTACTTGCATTTCCAGCCCGACACCCACATTTCCCCAGCAGCCCGCACTGGGAGACACTCGGGGAAGACACCCGAAGGGCTCCTTGGAGATCCCGTGTGCTGCAGAGTGAAGACGGAGCCTCCCAACACTGAGAATTCGGGAACACGGCTGACTGTGTGGGGGAGGTTTGGGGCCGCCCTCCACGCAGCTGAGTTGTGTCAAAGGTGTTCCCTGTCAGGGGGAATTCCGTTAATTACCTCCCT
This sequence comes from Camelus dromedarius, assembly GCF_036321535.1. Taxonomy (NCBI): domain Eukaryota; kingdom Metazoa; phylum Chordata; class Mammalia; order Artiodactyla; family Camelidae; genus Camelus; species Camelus dromedarius. The sequence goes on from NW_026989804.1 coordinate 584,395, forward strand.
TGTCCAGGGGGAGGCACTACATGAAACCTGCATTTCCAGCCCAACCACTGCCTTTCCCCGGCAGCCCGCAGTGGGAGACACTCGGGGAAGAATCGCGAATGGCTCCTAGGAGATCCAAGATCCTGCAGACAGAAGACGAAACCTCCCCACACTGATAATTCCGGAACACGTCTGACTGTGTTGGGGAGGTTTGGTGCCGCCTTCCACGCAGCTGACTGGTGTCACAGGTGTTCCCTGGCAGGGGGAAGTCCGCTAATTGCCTACCATGTCCAGGGGGAGGCACTAGATTCTACCTGCATTTCCAGCCCAACCCCCGCCATTCCCCGGCAGGCCACAATTGGAGACACTCGGGGAAGACACGCGAAGTGCTCCTAGGTGATCCCGGGTGCTGCAGACAGAAGAGGGAACCTCCTCACACTCACAAATCCGGGACACGGCTGACTGTGTGGGGGAGGTTTGGGGCCGCCCTCTAAGCAGCTGAGTGGTGTCAAACGTGTTCCCTGGCAGGGGGAATTCCGCTAATTGCCTACCATGTCCAGGGGGAGGCACTAGATTCTACCTGCATTTCCAGCACAACCCCAGCATTTCCCCGGCAGCCCGCACAGGCAGACACTCGGGGAAGTCATGTGAAGGTCTCCTAGGAGATCCAGGGTGCTGCACACAGAAGACGGAACCTCCCCACACTCACAATTCCGGAACACGGCTGACTGTGTGGGGGAGGTTTGGGTCCGCCCTCCACGCAGCTGAGTGGTGTCAAATTGTTCCTTGGCAGGGGGAAGTCCGCTAATTGCCTACCCTGTCCAGGGGGAGGCACTAGATGCTACCTGCATTTCCAGCCCAAACCCCACCTTTCCCCGGCAGCCCGCACAGGCAGACACTCGGGGAATACACGCGAAGTGCTCCTAGGAGATCCCGGGTGCTGCAGACAGAAGACGGAACCTCCCCACACTCAGAATTCCGGAACAAGGCTGACTGTGTGTGGGAGGATTGGGGCCGCCGTCCACGCAGCTGAGTGGTGTCAAAGGTGTTCCCTGGCAGGGGGAAGTCCGCTAATTACCTCCCATGTCCAGGGGGAGGCACTAGATGCTTCCTGCATTTCCAGCCCAACCCCCGCTTTTCCCGGCAGTCCGCACTTTCAGTCAATCGGGGAAGACACGCGAATGGCTCCTAGGAGATCCAAGGTCCTGCAGACAAAAGACGGAAACTCCCCACACTCACAATTCCGGAACATTGCTGACAGTGTGGGGGAGATTTGGGGCCGCAGTCCACGCAGCTGACTGGTCTCACAGGTGTTCCCGGGCAGGGGGAAATCCGCTAATTACCTCCCATGTCCAGGGGGAGGCCCTAGATGCTACCTGCATTTCCAGCCCAACCCCCGCCTTTCCCCGGCTTTCCGCAATGGGAGACACACCGGGAAGACACGCGAAGGGCTCCTAGGAGATCCAAAGTCCTGCAGACAGAAGACGGAACCTCCTCACACTCACAAATCCGGAACACGGCTGACTGTGTGGGGGAGACTTGGGGCCGCCGTCCACGCAGCTGACTGGTGTCACAGGTGTTCCCGGGCAGGGGGAATTCCGCTAAATACCTCCCATGTCCAGGGGGAGGCACTAGATGCTACTTGCATTTCCAGCCCGACCCCCACATTTCCCCAGAAGCCCGCACTGGGAGACACTCGGTGAAGACACGCGAACGGCTCCTAGTAGATCCCGGGTGCTGCAGACAGAAGACGGATCCTCCCAACTCTCAGAATTCCGGAACACAGCTGACTGTGTGGGGGAGGTTTGGGGCCGCCCTCCACGCAGCTGAGTGGTGTCAAAGTGTTCCCTGGCAGGGGGAAGTCCGCTAATTGCCTACCCTATCCAGGGGGAGGCACTAGATTCTACCTGCATTTCCAGCCCAACCCCCGCCTTTCCCCGGCAGCCCGCAATGGGAGACACTCGGGGAAGACACGCAAATGGCTCCTAGGAGATCCCGGGTGCTGCACACAGAAGACGGAACCTCCCCACACTGAGAATTCCGGAACACGGCTGATTGTGTTGGGGAGGTTTGGTGCCGCCTTCCACGCAGCTGACTGGTGTCACAGGTGTTCCCTGGCAGGGGGAAGTCCGCTAATTACCTCCCATGTCCAGGGAGAGGCACTAGATGCTACCTGCATTTCCAGCCCAACCCCCGCCTTTCCCCGGCTTTCCGCAATGGGAGACACTCGGGGAAGACACGCGAAAGGATCCTAGGAGATCCAAGGTCCTGCAGAGAGAAGACGGAACCTCCCTAACTCACAATTCCGGAACAAGGCTGACTGTGTGGGGGAGGTTTGGGTCCGCCCTCCACGCAGCTGAGTGGTGTCAAATTGTTCCTTGGCAGGGGGAAGTCCGCTAATTGCCTACCCTGTCCAGGGGGAGGCACTAGATGCTACCTGCATTTCCAGCCCAAACCCCACCTTTCCCCGGCAGCCCGCACAGGCAGACACTCGGGGAATACACGCGAAGTGCTCCTAGGAGATCCCGGGTGCTGCAGACAGAAGACGGAACCTCCCCACACTCAGAATTCCGGAACAAGGCTGACTGTGTTTGGGAGGTTTGGGGCCGCCGTCCACGCAGCTGACTGGTGTCACAGGTGTTCCCGGGCAGGGGGAAGTACGCTAAAAACCACCTACGTCCAGGGGGAGGCACTAGATGCTACTTGCATTTCCAGCCCGACCCCCACATTTCCCCAGAAGCCCGCACTGGGAGACACTCGTGGAAGACACGCGAAGGGCTCCTAGGAGATCCAAGGTCCTGCAGACAGATGACGGAACCTCCTCATACTCACAAATCCGGAACACTGCTGACTGTGTGGGGGAGGTTTGGGGCCGCCCTCTAAGCAGCTGAGTGGTGTCAAACGTGTTCCCTGGCAGGGGGAATTGCGCTAATTGCCTACCATGTCCAGGGGGAGTCACTAGATTCTACCTGCATTTCCAGCCCTACCCCAGCATTTCCCCGGCAGCCCGCACAGGCAGACACTCGGGGAAGTCACGCGAAGGGCTCATAGGAGTTCCCAGGTGCTGCAGACAGAAGACGGAACCTCCCCACACTCAGAATTCCGGAAAACGGGTGACTGTGTGGGGGAGATTTGGGTCCGCCGTCCACGCAGCTGACTGATGTCACAGGTGTTCCCTGGCAGGGAGAAGTCCGCTAATTACCTCCCCTGTCCAGGGGTAGGCACTAGATGCTACCTGCATTTCCAGCCCAACCCCCGCATTTTCCCGGCAGCCCGCACTTTCAGTCAATCGGGGAAGACACGCGAATGGCTCCTAGGAGATCCAAGGTCCTGCAGACAAAAGACGGAACCTCCCCACACTCACAATTCCGGAACATTGCTGACTGTGTGGGGGAGGTTTTTGGCCGCCGTCCACGCAGCTGACTTGTGTCACAAGTGTTCCCGGGCAGGGGGAAGTCCGCTAATTACCTCCCATGAACAGGGGGGGCACTAGATGCTACCTGCATTTCCAGCCCAACCCCCGCATTTCCCCGGCTGTCCGCAATGGGAGACACACGGGGAAGACACGCGAATGGCTCCTAGGAGATCCAAGGTCCTGCATACAGAAGACGGAACCTCCCCACACTCACAATTCCGGAACACGGCTGACTGTGTTGGGGAGGTTTGTGGCCGCCCTCCACGCAGCTGAGTGGTGTCAAAGGTGTTCCCTGGCATGGGGAAGTCCGCTTAATGCCTACCCTGTCCAGGGGGATGCACTAGATGCTACCTGCATTTCCAGCCCAACCCCAGGATTTCCCCGGCAGCCCGCACAGACAGACACTCGGGGAAGTCACTCGAAGGGCTCATAGGAGATCCCGGGTGCTGCAGACAGAAGACGGAACCTCCCCACACTCAGAATTCCGGAACAAGGGTGACTCTGTGGGGGAGATTTGGGGCCGCCGTCCACGCAGCTGACTGGTGTCACAGGTGTTCCCTGGCAGGGAGAAGTCCGCTAATTACCTCCCCTGTCCAGGGGGAGGCACTAGATGCTACCAGCATTTCCAGCCCAACCCCCGCATTTTCCCGGCAGCCCGCAATTTCAGTCAATCGGGGAAGACACGCGAATGGCTCCTAGGAGATCCAAGGTCCTGCAGACAAAAGACGGAACCTCCCCACACTCACAATTCCGGAACATTGCTGACTGTGTGGGGGAGGTTTGGGGCCGCCGTCCACGCAGCTGACTGGTGTCACAGGAGTTCCCGGGCGGGGGGAATTCCGCTAATTACCTCCCATGTCCAGGGGGAGGCACTAGATGCTACCTGCATTTCCAGCCCCACCCCCGCCTTTCCCCGGCTGTACGCAATGGGAGACACTCGGGGAAGACACGTGAAGGGCTCCTAGAAGATCCAATGTCCTGCATACATAAGATGGAACCTCCCCACTCTCACAATTCCGGAACAAGCCTGACTGTGTGGGGGAGGTTTGGGGCCGCCCTCCACGCAGCTGAGTGGTGTCAAAGGTGTTCCCTGGCATGGGGAATTCCGCTTAATGCCTACCCTGTCCAGGGGGATGCAGTAGATGCTACCTGCATTTCCATCCCAACCCCAGCAATTCCCCGGCAGCCCGCACAGGCAGACACTCGGGGAAGTCACGCGAAGGGCTCATAGGTGATCCCGGGTGCTGCAGACAGAAGACGGAACCTCCCCACACTCAGAATTCCGGAACACGGGTGACTGTGTGGGGGAGATTTGGGGCCGCCGTCCACGCAGCTGACTGGTGTCACAGGTGTTCCCTGGCAGGGGAAGTCCGCTAATTACCTCCCCTGTCCAGGGGGAGGCACTACATGAAACCTGCATTTCCAGCCCAACCACTGCCTTTCCCCGGCAGCCCGCAGTGGGAGACACTCGGGGAAGAATCGCGAATGGCTCCTAGGAGATCCAAGATCCTGCAGACAGAAGACGAAACCTCCCCACACTGATAATTCCGGAACACGTCTGACTGTGTTGGGGAGGTTTGGTGCCGCCTTCCACGCAGCTGACTGGTGTCACAGGTGTTCCCTGGCAGGGGGAAGTCCGCTAATTGCCTACCCTGTCCAGGGGGAGGCACTAGATGCTACCTGCATTTCCAGCCCAAACCACACCTTTCCCCGGCAGCCCGCACAGGCAGACACTCAGGGAATACACGCGAAGTGCTCCTAGGAGATCCCGGGTGCTGCAGACAGAAGACGGAACCTCCCCACACTCACAATTCCGGAACATTGCTGACTGTGTGGGGGAGGTTTGGGGCCGCCGTCCACGCAGCTGACTGGTGTCACAGGAGTTCCCGGGCGGGGGGAATTCCGCTAATTACCTCCCATGTCCAGGGGGAGGCACTAGATGCTACCTGCATTTCCAGCCCCACCCCCGCCTTTCCCCGGCTGTACGCAATGGGAGACGCTCGGGGAAGACACGTGAAGGGCTCCTAGAAGATCCAATGTCCTGCATACATAAGATGGAACCTCCCCACACTCACAATTCCGGAACAAGCCTGACTGTGTGGGGGAGGTTTGGGGCCGCCCTCCACGCAGCTGAGTGGTGTCAAAGGTGTTCCCTGGCATGGGGAATTCCGCTTAATGCCTACCCTGTCCAGGGGGATGCAGTAGATGCTACCTGCATTTCCATCCCAACCCCAGCAATTCCCCGGCAGCCCGCACAGGCAGACACTCGGGGAAGTCACGCGAAGGGCTCATAGGTGATCCCGGGTGCTGCAGACAGAAGACGGAACCTCCCCACACTCAGAATTCCGGAACACGGGTGACTGTGTGGGGGAGATTTGGGGCCGCCGTCCACGCAGCTGACTGGTGTCACAGGTGTTCCCTGGCAGGGGAATTCCGCTAATTACCTCCCATGTCCAGGGGGAGGCACTAGATGCTACTTGCATTTCCAGCCCGACACCCACATTTCCCCAGCAGCCCGCACTGGGAGACACTCGGGGAAGACACCCGAAGGGCTCCTTGGAGATCCCGTGTGCTGCAGAGCGAAGACGGAGCCTCCCAACACTGAGAATTCGGGAACACGGCTGACTGTGTGGGGGAGGTTTGGGGCCGCCCTCCACGCAGCTGAGTTGTGTCAAAGGTGTTCCCTGTCAGGGGGAATTCCGTTAATTACCTCCCCTGTCCAGTGGGAGGCACTACATGAAACCTGCATTTCCAGCCCAACCACTGCCTTTCCCAGGCAGCCCGCAGTGGGAGACACTCGGGGAAGAATCGCGAATGGCTCCTAGGAGATCCAAGATCCTGCAGACAGAAGACGAAACCTCCCCACACTGATAATTCCGGAACACGTCTGACTGTGTTGGGGAGGTTTGGTGCCGCCTTCCACGCAGCTGACTGGTGTCACAGGTGTTCCCTGGCAGGGGGAAGTCCGCTAATTGCCTACCATGTCCAGGGGGAGGCACTAGATTCTACCTGCATTTCCAGCCCAACCGCCGCCATTCCCCGGCAGGCCACAATTGGAGACACTCGGGGAAGACACGCGAAGTGCTCCTAGGAGATCCCGGGTGCTGCAGACAGAAGAGGGAACCTCCTCACACTCACAAATCCGGGACACGGCTGACTGTGTGGGGGAGGTTTGGGGCCGCCCTCTAAGCAGCTGAGTTGTGTCAAACGTGTTCCCTGGCAGGGGGAATTCCGCTAATTGCCTACCATGTCCAGGGGGAGGCACTAGATTCTACCTGCATTTCCAGCACAACCCCAGCATTTCCCCGGCAGCCCGCACAGGCAGACACTCGGGGAAGTCATGTGAAGGTCTCCTAGGAGATCCAGGGTGCTGCACACAGAAGACGGAAACTCCCCACACTCAGAATTCCGGAACAAGGCTGACGGTGTTGGGGAGGTTTGGTGCCGCCGTCCACGCAGCTGACTGGTGTCACAGGTGTTCCCTTGCAGGGGGAAGTCCGCTTATTGCATACCCTTTCCAGGGGGAGGCACTAGATTCTACCTGCATTTCCAGCCCAACCCCCGCCATTCCCCGGCAGCCCACAATTGGAGACACTCGGGGAAGACACGCGAAGGGCTCCTAGGAGATCCCGGGTCCTGCAGACAGAAGACGGAACCTCCCAACACTGAGAATTCGGGAACACGGCTGACTGTGTGGGGGAGGTTTGGGGCCGCCCTCCAAGCAGCTGAGTGGTGTCAAAGGTGTTCCCTGGCAGGGGGAAGTCCGCTAATTGCCTACCCTGTCCAGGGGGAGGCACTAGATGCTACCTGCATTTCCAGCACAACCACCGCCTTTCCCAGGCAACACGCAATGAGAGACACTCGGGTAGACACGCGAAGTGCTCCGAGGAGATCCCGGGTGCTGCAGACAGAAGACGGAACCTCCCCACACTCAGAAATCCGGAACACGAATGACTATGTTTGGGAGGTTTGGTGCCGCCTTCCACGCAGCTGACTGGTGTCACAGGTGTTCCCTGGCAGGGGGAATTCGGCTAATTTCCTACCCTGTCCAGGGGGAGGCACTAGATGCTACCTGCATTTCCAGCCCAACCCCCGCCTTTCCCCGGCAGCCCGCAAAGGCAGACACTCGGGGAAGACATGCGAAGGGCTCCTAGGAGATCCCGGGTGCTGCAGACAGAAGACGGAACCTCCCCACACTCAGAATTCCGGAACAAGGCTGACGGCGTTGGGGAGGTTTGGTGCCGCCTTCCACGCAGCTGACTGGTGTCACAGGTGTTCCCTGGCAGGGGGAAGTCCTCTAATTGCCTACCCTGTCCAGGGGGAGGCACTAAATGCTACCTGCATTTTCAGCCCAACCCCCGCCTTTCCCCGGCATTCCGCAATGGGAGACACTCGGGGAAGACACGCGAAGGGCTCCTAGGAGATCCAATGTCCTGCAGACAGAAGACGGAACCTCCTCACACTCACAAATCCGGAACACGGCTGACTGTGTGGGGGAGGTTTGGGGCCGCCCACTAAGAAGCTGAGTGGTGTCAAACGTGTTCCCTGGCAGGGGGAATTCGGCTAAATGCCTACCATGTCCAGGGGGAGGCACTAGATTCTACCTGCATTTGCAGCCCAACCCCAGCATTTCCCCGGCAGCCCGCACAGGCAGACACTCGGGGAAGTCATGTGAAGGGCTCCTAGGAGATCCAGGGTGCTGAACACAGAAGACGGAAACTCCCAACACTGAGAATTCGGGAACACGGCTGACTGTGTGGTGGAGGTTTGGTGCCGCTGTCCACGCAGCTGACTGGTGTCACAGGTGTTCCCTGGCAGGGGGAATTCGGCTAATTGCCTACCCTGTCCAGGGGGAGGCACTAGATGCTACCTGCATTTCCAGCACAACCCCCGAATTTCCCCGGCAGCCAGCAAAGGCAGACACTCGGGGAAGACATGCGAAGGGCTCCTAGGAGATCCCGGGTGCTGCAGACAGAAGACGGAACCTCCCCACACTCAGAATTCCGGAATAAGGCTGACTGTGTGGGGGAGGTTTGGGGCCACCGACCACGCAGCTGACTGGTGTCACAGGTTTTCCCTGGCAGGGGGAAGTCCGCTAATTACCTCCCCTGTCCAGGGGGAGGCACTAGATGCTACTTGCATTTCCAGCCCGACACCCACATTTCCCCAGCAGCCAACACTGGAAGACACTCGGGGAAGACACGCGAAAGACTCCTAGGAGATCCCGGGTCCTGCAGACAGAAGACGGAACCTCCCAACACTGAGAATTCGGGAACACGGCTGACTGTGTGGGGGAGGTTTGGGGCCGCCCTCCAAGCAGCTGAGTGGTGTCAAAGGTGTTCCCTGGCAGGGGGAAGTCCGCTAATTGCCTACCCTGTCCAGGGGGAGGCACTAGATGCTACCTGCATTTCCAGCACAACCACCGCCTTTCCCAGGCAACACGCAATGAGAGACACTCGGGTAGACACGCGAAGTGCTCCGAGGAGATCCCGGGTGCTGCAGACAGAAGACGGAACCTCCCCACACTCAGAAATCCGGAACACGAATGACTGTGTTTGGGAGGTTTGGTGCCGCCTTCCACGCAGCTGACTGGTGTCACAGGTGTTCCCTGGCAGGGGGAATTCGGCTAATTTCCTACCCTGTCCAGGGGGAGGCACTAGATGCTACCTGCATTTCCAGCCCAACCCCCGCCTTTCCCCGGCAGCCCGCAAAGGCAGACACTCGGGGAAGACATGCGAAGGGCTCCTAGGAGATCCCGGGTGCTGCAGACAGAAGACGGAACCTCCCCACACTCAGAATTCCGGAACAAGGCTGACGGCGTTGGGGAGGTTTGGTGCCGCCTTCCACGCAGCTGACTGGTGTCACAGGTGTTCCCTGGCAGGGGGAAGTCCTCTAATTGCCTACCCTGTCCAGGGGGAGGCACTAAATGCTACCTGCATTTTCAGCCCAACCCCCGCCTTTCCCCGGCATTCCGCAATGGGAGACACTCGGGGAAGACACGCGAAGGGCTCCTAGGAGATCCAATGTCCTGCAGACAGAAGACGGAACCTCCTCACACTCACAAATCCGGAACACGGCTGACTGTGTGGGGGAGGTTTGGGGCCGCCCACTAAGAAGCTGAGTGGTGTCAAACGTGTTCCCTGGCAGGGGGAATTCGGCTAAATGCCTACCATGTCCAGGGGGAGGCACTAGATTCTACCTGCATTTGCAGCCCAACCCCAGCATTTCCCCGGCAGCCCGCACAGGCAGACACTCGGGGAAGTCATGTGAAGGGCTCCTAGGAGATCCAGGGTGCTGAACACAGAAGACGGAAACTCCCAACACTGAGAATTCGGGAACACGGCTGACTGTGTGGTGGAGGTTTGGTGCCGCTGTCCACGCAGCTGACTGGTGTCACAGGTGTTCCCTGGCAGGGGGAATTCGGCTAATTGCCTACCCTGTCCAGGGGGAGGCACTAGATGCTACCTGCATTTCCAGCACAACCCCCGAATTTCCCCGGCAGCCCGCAAAGGCAGACACTCGGGGAAGACATGCGAAGGGCTCCTAGGAGATCCCGGGTGCTGCAGACAGAAGACGGAACCTCCCCACACTCAGAATTCCGGAATAAGGCTGACTGTGTGGGGGAGGTTTGGGGCCACCGACCACGCAGCTGACTGGTGTCACAGGTTTTCCCTGGCAGGGGGAAGTCCGCTAATTACCTCCCCTGTCCAGGGGGAGGCACTAGATGCTACTTGCATTTCCAGCCCGACACCCACATTTCCCCAGCAGCCAACACTGGAAGACACTCGGGGAAGACACGCGAAAGACTCCTAGGAGATCCCGGGTCCTGCAGACAGAAGACGGAACCTCCCAACACTGAGAATTCGGGAACACGGCTGACTGTGTGGGGGAGGTTTGGGGCCGCCCTCCAAGCAGCTGAGTGGTGTCAAAGGTGTTCCCTGGCAGGGGGAAGTCCGCTAAATGCCTACCCTGTCCAGGGGGAGGCACTAGATGCTACCTGCATTTCCAGCACAACCACCGCCTTTCCCAGGCAACACGCAATGAGAGACACTCGGGTAGACACGCGAAGTGCTCCGAGGAGATCCCGGGTGCTGCAGACAGAAGACGGAACCTCCCCACACTCAGAAATCCGGAACACGAATGACTGTGTTTGGGAGGTTTGGTGCCGCCTTCCACGCAGCTGACTGGTGTCACAGGTGTTCCCTGGCAGGGGGAATTCGGCTAATTTCCTACCCTGTCCAGGGGGAGGCACTAGATGCTACCTGCATTTCCAGCCCAACCCCCGCCTTTCCCCGGCAGCCCGCAAAGGCAGACACTCGGGGAAGACATGCGAAGGGCTCCTAGGAGATCCCGGGTGCTGCAGACAGAAGACGGAACCTCCCCACACTCAGAATTCCGGAACAAGGCTGACGGCGTTGGGGAGGTTTGGTGCCGCCTTCCACGCAGCTGACTGGTGTCACAGGTGTTCCCTGGCAGGGGGAAGTCCTCTAATTGCCTACCCTGTCCAGGGGGAGGCACTAAATGCTACCTGCATTTTCAGCCCAACCCCCGCCTTTCCCCGGCATTCCGCAATGGGAGACACTCGGGGAAGACACGCGAAGGGCTCCTAGGAGATCCAATGTCCTGCAGACAGAAGACGGAACCTCCTCACACTCACAAATCCGGAACACGGCTGACTGTGTGGGGGAGGTTTGGGGCCGCCCACTAAGAAGCTGAGTGGTGTCAAACGTGTTCCCTGGCAGGGGGAATTCGGCTAAATGCCTACCATGTCCAGGGGGAGGCACTAGATTCTACCTGCATTTGCAGCCCAACCCCAGCATTTCCCCGGCAGCCCGCACAGGCAGACACTCGGGGAAGTCATGTGAAGGGCTCCTAGGAGATCCAGGGTGCTGAACACAGAAGACGGAAACTCCCAACACTGAGAATTCGGGAACACGGCTGACTGTGTGGTGGAGGTTTGGTGCCGCTGTCCACGCAGCTGACTGGTGTCACAGGTGTTCCCTGGCAGGGGGAATTCGGCTAATTGCCTACCCTGTCCAGGGGGAGGCACTAGATGCTACCTGCATTTCCAGCACAACCCCCGAATTTCCCCGGCAGCCCGCAAAGGCAGACACTCGGGGAAGACATGCGAAGGGCTCCTAGGAGATCCCGGGTGCTGCAGACAGAAGACGGAACCTCCCCACACTCAGAATTCCGGAATAAGGCTGACTGTGTGGGGGAGGTTTGGGGCCACCGACCACGCAGCTGACTGGTGTCACAGGTTTTCCCTGGCAGGGGGAAGTCCGCTAATTACCTCCCCTGTCCAGGGGGAGGCACTAGATGCTACTTGCATTTCCAGCCCGACACCCACATTTCCCCAGCAGCCAACACTGGAAGACACTCGGGGAAGACACGCGAAAGACTCCTAGGAGATCCCGGGTCCTGCAGACAGAAGACGGAACCTCCCAACACTGAGAATTCGGGAACACGGCTGACTGTGTGGGGGAGGTTTGGGGCCGCCCTCCAAGCAGCTGAGTGGTGTCAAAGGTGTTCCCTGGCAGGGGGAAGTCCGCTAATTGCCTACCCTGTCCAGGGGGAGGCACTAGATGCTACCTGCATTTCCAGCACAACCACCGCCTTTCCCAGGCAACACGCAATGAGAGACACTCGGGTAGACACGCGAAGTGCTCCGAGGAGATCCCGGGTGCTGCAGACAGAAGACGGAACCTCCCCACACTCAGAAATCTGGAACACGAATGACTGTGTTTGGGAGGTTTGGTGCCGCCTTCCACGCAGCTGACTGGTGTCACAGGTGTTCCCTGGCAGGGGGAATTCGGCTAATTTCCTACCCTGTCCAGGGGGAGGCACTAGATGCTACCTGCATTTCCAGCCCAACCCCCGCCTTTCCCCGGCAGCCCGCAAAGGCAGACACTCGGGGAAGACATGCGAAGGGCTCCTAGGAGATCCCGGGTGCTGCAGACAGAAGACGGAACCTCCCCACACTCAGAATTCCGGAACAAGGCTGACGGCGTTGGGGAGGTTTGGTGCCGCCTTCCACGCAGCTGACTGGTGTCACAGGTGTTCCCTGGCAGGGGGAAGTCCTCTAATTGCCTACCCTGTCCAGGGGGAGGCACTAAATGCTACCTGCATTTTCAGCCCAACCCCCGCCTTTCCCCGGCATTCCGCAATGGGAGACACTCGGGGAAGACACGCGAAGGGCTCCTAGGAGATCCAATGTCCTGCAGACAGAAGACGGAACCTCCTCACACTCACAAATCCGGAACACGGCTGACTGTGTGGGGGAGGTTTGGGGCCGCCCACTAAGAAGCTGAGTGGTGTCAAACGTGTTCCCTGGCAGGGGGAATTCGGCTAAATGCCTACCATGTCCAGGGGGAGGCACTAGATTCTACCTGCATTTGCAGCCCAACCCCAGCATTTCCCCGGCAGCCCGCACAGGCAGACACTCGGGGAAGTCATGTGAAGGGCTCCTAGGAGATCCAGGGTGCTGAACACAGAAGACGGAAACTCCCAACACTGAGAATTCGGGAACACGGCTGACTGTGTGGTGGAGGTTTGGTGCCGCTGTCCACGCAGCTGACTGGTGTCACAGGTGTTCCCTGGCAGGGGGAATTCGGCTAATTGCCTACCCTGTCCAGGGGGAGGCACTAGATGCTACCTGCATTTCCAGCACAACCCCCGAATTTCCCCGGCAGCCCGCAAAGGCAGACACTCGGGGAAGACATGCGAAGGGCTCCTAGGAGATCCCGGGTGCTGCAGACAGAAGACGGAACCTCCCCACACTCAGAATTCCGGAATAAGGCTGACTGTGTGGGGGAGGTTTGGGACCACCGACCACGCAGCTGACTGGTGTCACAGGTTTTCCCTGGCAGGGGGAAGTCCGCTAATTACCTCCCCTGTCCAGGGGGAGGCACTAGATGCTACTTGCATTTCCAGCCCGACACCCACATTTCCCCAGCAGCCAACACTGGAAGACACTCGGGGAAGACACGCGAAAGACTCCTAGGAGATCCCGGGTCCTGCAGACAGAAGACGGAACCTCCCAACACTGAGAATTCGGGAACACGGCTGACTGTGTGGGGGAGGTTTGGGGCCGCCCTCCAAGCAGCTGAGTGGTGTCAAAGGTGTTCCCTGGCAGGGGGAAGTCCGCTAATTGCCTACCCTGTCCAGGGGGAGGCACTAGATGCTACCTGCATTTCCAGCCCAACCCCCGCCTTTCCCCGGCTGTCCGCAATGGGAGACACTCGGGGAAGACACGCGAAGGGCTCCTAGGAGATCCAATGTCCTGCAGACAGAAGATAGAACCTCCCCACACTCAAAATTCCGGAACACAGCTGACTGTGTTTGGGAAGTTTGGTGCCGCCGTCCACGTAGCTGACTGGTGTCACAGGTGTTCCCTGGCAGGGGGAATTCCGCTAATTGCCTACCCTGTCCAGTGGGAGGCACTAGATGCTACCTGCATTTCCAGCCCTACCGCCGAATTTCCCCGGCAGCCCGCACTGGCAGACACTCGGGGAAGACACGCGAAGGGCTCCTAGGAGATCCCGGGTACTGCAGACAGAAGACGGATCCTCCCAACACTCAGAATTCCGGAACACGGCTGACTGTGTCGGGGAGTTTTGGGGCCGCCCTAACTCAGTTGAGTTTTTTCAAAGGTGTTCCCTGTCAGGGGGAATTCCGCTAATTACCTCCCCTGTCCAGGGGGAGGCACTAGATGCTACCTGCATTTCAAGGCCAACCCCCGCATTTCCCCGGCACCCCGCACTGTGAGACACTCGGGGAAGTCACACGAATGGCTCCTAGGAGATCCAACGTCCTGCAGACAGAAGACGGAACCTCCCCAAACTAACAAATCCGGAACACGGCTGACTGTGTGAGGGAGGATTGGGGCCGCCCTCCACGCAGCTGAGTGGTATCAAAGGTGTTCCCTGGCAGGGTGAATTCCGCTAATTGCCTACCCTGTCCAGGGGGAGGCACTAGATGCTACCTGCATTTCCAGCCCAACCCGAGCCTTTCCTCTGCAGCCCGCACTGGGAGACAATCTGGGAAGACACGCGAATGGCTCCTAGGAGATTCAAGTTCCTGCAGACAGAAGACGGAACCTCCCCAACTCACAATTCCGGAACACGGCTGACTGTGTGGGGGAGATTTGGGGCCGCCGTCCACGCAGCTGACTGGTGTCACAGGTGTTCCAGGGCAGGGGGAATTCCGCTAATTACCTCCCATGTCCAGGGGGAGGCACTAGATGCTACCTGCATTTCCAGCACAACCCCCGGCTTTCCCGGCTGTCCGCAATGGGAGACACTCGGGGAAGACACGCGAAGGGCTCCTAGGAGATCCAATGTCCTGCAGACAGCAGACGGAACCTCCCACACTCACAATTCCGGAACACGGCTGACTGTGTGGGGGAGGTTTGGGTCCGCCTCCAAGCAGCTGAGTGGTGTCAAAGGTGTTCCCTGGCAGGGGGAAGTCCTCTATTTACCTCTTATGTCCAGGGGGAGGCACTAGATGCTACCTGCATTTCCAGCCCAACCCCCGCCTTTCCCCTGCTGTCCGCAATGGGAGACACTCGGGGAAGACACGCGAAAGGCTCCTAGGTGATCCAATGTCCTGCATACAGAAGACGGAACCTCCCACACTCACAATTCCGGAACACGGCTGACTGTGGGGGAGGTTTGGTGCCGCCGTCCACGCAGCTGAATGGTGTCACAGTTTTTCCCTGGCAGGGGGAAGTCCGCTAATTACCTTCCCTGTCCAGGGGGAGGCACTAGATTCTACTTGCATTTCCAGCCCGACACCCACATTTCCCCAGCAGCCCGCACTGGGAGACACTCGGGGAAGACACGCGAAGGACTCCTAGGAGATCCCGGGTGCTGCAGACAGAAGATGGAACGTCCCAACACTGAGAATTCGGGAACACGACTGACTGTGTGGGGGAGGTTTTGGGCCGCCCTCCACGCAGCTGAGTTTTGACAAAGGTGTTCCCTGTCAGGGGGAATTCCGTTAAAGACCTCCCCTGTCCAGGGGGAGGCACTAGATGCTACCTGCATTTCCAGCCCAACCCCCGCCTTTCCCGGGCAGGCCGCACTGGGAGACACCCGGGGAAGACACGCGAATGGCTCCTAGGAGATCCAAGGTCCTGCAGACAGAAGACGGAACCTCCCCAAACTCAAAATTCCGGAACACGGCTGACTGTTTGGGGGAGGTTTGGGGCCGCCCTCCACGCAGCTGACTGGTGTCACAGGTGTTCCCTGGCTGGGGGAATTCCGCTAAATACCTCCCATGTCCAGGTGGACTCACTAGATGCTACCTGCATTTCCACCCCATCCCCCGCATTTCCCCGTCAGCCCGCAATGGGAGACACTCTTGGAAGACACGCGAACGGCTCCTAGGAGATCCCGGGTGCTGCAGACAGAAGACGGTACCTCCCCATACTCAGAATTCCGGAACAAGGCTGACTGTGTTTGGGAGGTTTGGTGCCGCAGTCCACGCAGCTGACTGGTGTCACAGGTGTTCCCTGGCAGGGGGAAGTCCGCTAATTGCCTACTCTGTCCAGGGGGAGGCACTAGATGCTACCTGCATTTCCAGACCATCCCCCACTTTTCCCCGGCAGCCCGCACTGGGAGACAATCTGGAAAGACTCGCGAATGGCTCCTAGGAGATGCAAGGTCCTGCAGAGAGAAGACGGAACCTCCCCACACTCACAATTCCGGAACACGGCTGACTGTGTGGGGGAGGATTGGGGCCGCCGTCCACGAAGCTGACTGGTGTCACACGTGTTCCCGGGCAGGGGGAAATCCGCTAATTACCTCCTATGTCCAGGGGGAGGCACTAGATGCTACCTGCATTTCCAGCCCAACCCCCGCCTTTCCCCGGCAGCCCGCACTGGGAGAAAATCTGGAAAGACACGCAAATGGCTCCTATGAGATCCAATGTCCTGCAGACAGAAGACGGAACCTCACACACTGACAATTCCTGAACACGGCTGACTGTGTGGGGGAGGTTTGAGGCCGCCCTCCAAGCAGCTGAGTGGTGTGAAAGGTGTTCCCTGGCAGGGGGAAGTCCGCTAATTGCCTACCCTGTCTAGGGGGAGGCACTAGATGCTACCTGCATTTCCAGCCCAACCCCTGCCTTTCCCCGGCAGCCCGCAATTGGAGAAACTCGGGGAAGACACGCGAAGGGCTCCTAGGTGATCCCGGGTGCTGCAGACCGAAGACGGAACCTCCCCACACTCAGAATTCCGGAAAACGGCTGACTGTGTGGGGGAGGTTTGGGGCCGCCCTCCACGAAGCTGAGTGGTGTCAAAGTTGTTCCCTGGCATGGGGAAGTCCGCTTAATGCCTACCCTGTCCAGGGGGAGGCACTAGATGCTACCTGCATTTCCAGCCCAACCCCAGCATTTCCCCGGCAGCCCGCAAAGCAGACACTCAGGGAAGTCAAGCGAAGGACTCCTAGGAGATCCCGGGTGCTGCAGACAGAAGACGGAACCTCCCCACACTCAGAATTCCGGAAAACGTCTGACTGTTTGGGGGAGTTTTGGGGCCGCCGTTCACGAAGTTGACTGGTGTCACAGTTCTTACCTGGCAGGGGAAATCCGCTAATTAAATCCCCTGTCCAGGGAGAGGCACTAGATGCTACCTGCATTTCCAGCCCAACCCCCGCCTTTCCCCGGCAGCCCGTACTCGGAGACACTCGGGGAAGACAGGCGAATTGCTCCTAGGAGATCCAAGGTCCTGCAGACAGAAGACGGAACCTCCACACACTCACAATTCCTGAACAAGGCTGACTGTGTGGGGGAGGTTTGGGGCCGCCCTCCAAGCAGGTGATTGGTGTCAAAGTTGTTCTCTTGCAGGGGGAATTCCGCTAATTGCCTACCCAGTCAGGGGGAGGCACTAGATGCTACCTGCATTTCCAGCCGAACCCCCGCCTTTCCCTGGCAGCCCGCACTGGGAGACACTCGTGGAAGTCACGCGAAGGACTCCTAGGACATCCAAGTTCCTGCAGACAGAAGAAGGAACCTCACCACACTCACAATCCCGGAACACGGCTGACTGTGTGGGGGAGGATTGGAGCGGCCCTCCAAGCAGCTGAGTGGTGTCAAAGTTGATCCCAGCAAGGGGAAGTCCGCTAATTGCCTACCCAGTCCAGGGGGAGGCACTAGATGCTACCTGCATTTTCAGCCCAACCCCCGCCTTTCCCCTGCTGTCCGCAATGGGAGACACTCGGGGAAGACACGCGAAAGGCTCCTAGGTGATCCAATGTCCTGCATACAGAAGACGGAACCTCCCACACTCACAATTCCGGAACAAGGCTGACTGTGGGGGAGGTTTGGTGCCGCCGTCCACGCAGCTGACTGGTGTCACAGTTTTTCCCTGGCAGGGGGAAGTCCGCTAATTACCTTCCCTGTCCAGGGGGAGGCACTAGATTCTACTTGCATTTCCAGCCCGACACCCACATTTCCCCAGCAGCCCGCACTGGGAGACACTCGGGGAAGACACGCGAAGGACTCCTAGGAGATCCCGGGTGCTGCAGACAGAAGATGGAACGTCCCAACACTGAGAATTCGGGAACACGGCTGACTGTGTGGGGGAGGATTGGGGCCGCCGTCCACGAAGCTGACTGGTGTCACACGTGTTCCCGGGCAGGGGGAAATCCGCTAATTACCTCCTATGTCCAGGGGGAGGCACTAGATGCTACCTGCATTTCCAGCCCAACCCCCGCCTTTCCCCGGCAGCCCGCACTGGGAGAAAATCTGGAAAGACACGCAAATGGCTCCTATGAGATCCAATGTCCTGCAGACAGAAGACGGAACCTCACACACTGACAATTCCTGAACACGGCTGACTGTGTGGGGGAGGTTTGAGGCCGCCCTCCAAGCAGCTGAGTGGTGTGAAAGGTGTTCCCTGGCAGGGGGAAGTCCGCTAATTGCCTACCCTGTCTAGGGGGAGGCACTAGATGCTACCTGCATTTCCAGCCCAACCCCTGCCTTTCCCCGGCAGCCCGCAATTGGAGAAACTCGGGGAAGACACGCGAAGGGCTCCTAGGTGATCCCGGGTGCTGCAGACCGAAGACGGAACCTCCCCACACTCAGAATTCCGGAAAACGGCTGACTGTGTGGGGGAGGTTTGGGGCCGCCCTCCACGAAGCTGAGTGGTGTCAAAGTTGTTCCCTGGCATGGGGAAGTCCGCTTAATGCCTACCCTGTCCAGGGGGAGGCACTAGATGCTACCTGCATTTCCAGCCCAACCCCAGCATTTCCCCGGCAGCCCGCAAAGCAGACACTCAGGGAAGTCACGCGAAGGACTCCTAGGAGATCCCGGGTGCTGCAGACAGAAGACGGAACCTCCCCACACTCAGAATTCCGGAAAACGTCTGACTGTGTGGGGGAGTTTTGGGGCCGCCGTTCACGAAGTTGACTGGTGTCACAGTTCTTACCTGGCAGTGGAAATCCGCTAATTAAATCCCCTGTCCAGGGAGAGGCACTAGATGCTACCTGCATTTCCAGCCCAACCCCCGCCTTTCCCCGGCAGCCCGCAATGGGAGACACTCGGGGAAGACACGCGAAAGGCTCCAAGGAGTTCCAAGTTCCTGCAGACAGAGGACGGAACCTCCCCACACTCACAATTCCGGAACACGGCTGACTGTGTGGGGGAGGTTTGGGGCCTCCCTCCACGCAGCTGAGTGGTGTCAAAGGAGTTCCCTGGCAGGGGGAAGTCCGCTAATTGCCTACCCTGTCCAGGGGGAGGCTCTAGATGCTACATGCATTTCCAGCCCAACCCCGCTTTTCCCCGGCAGCCCGTACTCGGAGACACTCGGGGAAGACAGGCGAATTGCTCCTAGGAGATCCAAGGTCCTGCAGACAGAAGACGGAACCTCCACACACTCACAATTCCTGAACAAGGCTGACTGTGTGGGGGAGGTTTGGGGCCGCCCTCCAAGCAGGTGATTGGTGTCAAAGTTGTTCTCTTGCAGGGGGAATTCCGCTAATTGCCTACCCAGTCAGGGGGAGGCACTAGATGCTACCTGCATTTCCAGCCGAACCCCCGCCTTTCCCTGGCAGCCCGCACTGGGAGACACTCGTGGAAGTCACGCGAAGGACTCCTAGGAGATCCAAGTTCCTGCAGACAGAAGAAGGAACCTCACCACACTCACAATCCCGGAACACGGCTGACTGTGTGGGGGAGGATTGGAGCGGCCCTCCAAGCAGCTGAGTGGTGTCAAAGTTGATCCCAGCAAGGGGAAGTCCGCTAATTGCCTACCCAGTCCAGGGGGAGGCACTAGATGCTACCTGCATTTCCAGCCCAACCCCCGCATTTCCCCGACAGCCCGCAATGGGAGACACTCGGGGAAGACACGCGAAGGGCTCCTAGAAGATCCCGGGTGCTGCAGACAGAAGACGGAACCTCCCCACACTCAGAATTCCGGAACACGGCTGACTGTGTGGGGGAGGTTTGGGTCCGCCTCCAAGCAGCTGAGTGGTGTCAAAGGTGTTCCCTGGCAGGGGGAAGTCCGCTATTTACCTCTTATGTCCAGGGGGAGGCACTAGATGCTACCTGCATTTTCAGCCCAACCCCCGCCTTTCCCCTGCTGTCCGCAATGGGAGACACTCGGGGAAGACACGCGAAAGGCTCCTAGGTGATCCAATGTCCTGCATACAGAAGACGGATCCTCCCACACTCACAATTCCGGAACAAGGCTGACTGTGGGGGAGGTTTGGTGCCGCCGTCCACGCAGCTGACTGGTGTCACAGTTTTTCCCTGGCAGGGGGAAGTCCGCTAATTACCTTCCCTGTCCAGGGGGAGGCACTAGATTCTACTTGCATTTCCAGCCCGACACCCACATTTCCCCAGCAGCCCGCACTGGGAGACACTCGGGGAAGACACGCGAAGGACTCCTAGGAGATCCCGGGTGCTGCAGACAGAAGATGGAACGTCCCAACACTGAGAATTCGGGAACACGGCTGACTGTGTGGGGGAGGTTTTGGGCCGCCCTCCACGCAGCTGAGTTTTGACAAAGGTGTTCCCTGTCAGGGGGAATTCCGTTAAAGACCTCCCCTGTCCAGGGGGAGGCACTAGATGCTACCTGCATTTCCAGCCCAACCCCCGCCTATCCCGGGCAGGCCGCACTGGGAGACACCCGGGGAAGACACGCGAATGGCTCCTAGGAGATCCAAGGTCCTGCAGACAGAAGACGGAACCTCCCCAAACTCAAAATTCCGGAACACGGCTGACTGTTTGGGGGAGGTTTGGGGCCGCCCTCCACGCAGCTGACTGGTGTCACAGGTGTTCCCTGGCAGGGGGAATTCCGCTAAATACCTCCCATGTCCAGGTGGACTCACTAGATGCTACCTGCATTTCCAGCCCAACCCCCGCATTTCCCCGTCAGCCCGCAATGGGAGACACTCTTGGAAGACACGCGAACGGCTCCTAGGAGATCCCGGGTGCTGCAGACAGAAGACGGTACCTCCCCATACTCAGAATTCCGGAACACGGCTGACTGTGTTTGGGAGGTTTGGTGCCGCAGTCCACGCAGCTGACTGGTGTCACAGGTGTTCCCTGGCAGGGGGAAGTCCGCTAATTGCCTACCCTGTCCAGGGGGAGGCACTAGATGCTACCTGCATTTCCAGACCATCCCCCACTTTTCCCCGGCAGCCCGCACTGGGAGACAATCTGGAAAGACTCGCGAATGGCTCCTAGGAGATGCAAGGTCCTGCAGAGAGAAGACGGAACCTCCCCACACTCACAATTCCGGAACACGGCTGACTGTGTGGGGGAGGATTGGGGCCGCCGTCCACGAAGCTGACTGGTGTCACACGTGTTCCCGGGCAGGGGGAAATCCGCTAATTACCTCCTATGTCCAGGGGGAGGCACTAGATGCTACCTGCATTTCCAGCCCAACCCCCGCCTTTCCCCGGCAGCCCGCACTGGGAGAAAATCTGGAAAGACACGCAAATGGCTCCTATGAGATCCAATGTCCTGCAGACAGAAGACGGAACCTCACACACTGACAATTCCTGAACACGGCTGACTGTGTGGGGGAGGTTTGAGGCCGCCCTCCAAGCAGCTGAGTGGTGTGAAAGGTGTTCCCTGGCAGGGGGAAGTCCGCTAATTGCCTACCCTGTCTAGGGGGAGGCACTAGATGCTACCTGCATTTCCAGCCCAACCCCTGCCTTTCCCCGGCAGCCCGCAATTGGAGAAACTCGGGGAAGACACGCGAAGGGCTCCTAGGTGATCCCGGGTGCTGCAGACCGAAGACGGAACCTCCCCACACTCAGAATTCCGGAAAACGGCTGACTGTGTGGGGGAGGTTTGGGGCCGCCCTCCACGAAGCTGAGTGGTGTCAAAGTTGTTCCCTGGCATGGGGAAGTCCGCTTAATGCCTACCCTGTCCAGGGGGAGGCACTAGATGCTACCTGCATTTCCAGCCCAACCCCAGCATTTCCCCGGCAGCCCGCAAAGCAGACACTCAGGGAAGTCACGCGAAGGACTCCTAGGAGATCCCGGGTGCTGCAGACAGAAGACGGAACCTCCCCACACTCAGAATTCCGGAAAACGTCTGACTGTGTGGGGGAGTTTTGGGGCCGCCGTTCACGAAGTTGACTGGTGTCACAGTTCTTACCTGGCAGTGGAAATCCGCTAATTAAATCCCCTGTCCAGGGAGAGGCACTAGATGCTACCTGCATTTCCAGCCCAACCCCCGCCTTTCCCCGGCAGCCCGCAATGGGAGACACTCGGGGAAGACACGCGAAAGGCTCCAAGGAGTTCCAAGTTCCTGCAGACAGAGGACGGAACCTCCCCACACTCACAATTCCGGAACACGGCTGACTGTGTGGGGGAGGTTTGGGGCCTCCCTCCACGCAGCTGAGTGGTGTCAAAGGAGTTCCCTGGCAGGGGGAAGTCCGCTAATTGCCTACCCTGTCCAGGGGGAGGCTCTAGATGCTACATGCATTTCCAGCCCAACCCAGCTTTTCCCCGGCAGCCCGTACTCGGAGACACTCGGGGAAGACAGGCGAATTGCTCCTAGGAGATCCAAGGTCCTGCAGACAGAAGACGGAACCTCCACACACTCACAATTCCTGAACAAGGCTGACTGTGTGGGGGAGGTTTGGGGCCGCCCTCCAAGCAGGTGATTGGTGTCAAAGTTGTTCTCTTGCAGGGGGAATTCCGCTAATTGCCTACCCAGTCAGGGGGAGGCACTAGATGCTACCTGCATTTCCAGCCGAACCCCCGCCTTTCCCTGGCAGCCCGCACTGGGAGACACTCGTGGAAGTCACGCGAAGGACTCCTAGGAGATCCAAATTCCTGCAGACAGAAGAAGGAACCTCACCACACTCACAATCCCGGAACACGGCTGACTGTGTGGGGGAGGATTGGAGCGGCCCTCCAAGCAGCTGAGTGGTGTCAAAGTTGATCCCAGCAAGGGGAAGTCCGCTAATTGCCTACCCAGTCCAGGGGGAGGCACTAGATGCTACCTGCATTTCCAGCCCAACCCCCGCATTTCCCCGACAGCCCGCAATGGGAGACACTCGGGGAAGACACGCGAAGGGCTCCTAGAAGATCCCGGGTGCTGCAGACAGAAGACGGAACCTCCCCACACTCAGAATTCCGGAACACGGCTGACTGTGTGGGGGAGGTTTGGGGCAGCCGTCCACGCAGCTGACTGGTGTCACAGGTGTTCCCTGCCAGGGCTAATTCCGCTAAATACCTCCCATGTCCAGGGGGAGGCACTAGATGCTACCTGCATTTCCAGCCCATCCCCAGACATTCCCCGGCAGCCCGCACTGGCAGACACTTGGGGAAGACACGCGAACGGCTCCTAGGAGATCCCGGGTCCTGCAGACCGAAGACGGAACCTCCCCACACTCACAATTCCCGAACATGGCTGACTCTGTGGGGGAGATTTGTGGCCGCCCTCCAAGCAGCTGATTGGTGTCAAAGTTGTTCCCTCGCAGGGAGAACTCCGCTAATTGCCTACCCTGTCCAGGGGGAGGCACTAGATGCTACCTGCATTTCCATCCTAACCCCCGCCATTCACCGGGAGCCCGCAATGTGAGACACTCGGGGAACACACGCGAAGGACTCCTAGGAGATCCCGGGTGCTGCAGACAGAAGACGGAACCTACCCACACTCAGAATTCTGGAACACGGATGACTGTGTGTGGGAGATGGGGCCGCCGTCCACGCAGCTGACTGGTGTCACAGGTCTTACATGGCAGGGGAAATCCGCTAATTAAATCCCCTGTCCAGGGGGAGGCACTAGATGCTACCTGCATTTCCAGCCAAACCCCAGCCTTTCCCCAGCAGCCCGCAATGGGAGACACTCGGGGAAGACACGCGAAGCGCTCCTAGGGGATCCAAGGTCCTGCAGACAGAAGACGGAACCTCCCCACACTCACAATTCCGGAATACGGCTGACTGTGTGGGGGAGGTTTGGGGCCGCCCTCCAAGCAGCTGAGTGGTGTCAAAGTTGCTCCCTAGCAGGGCTAATTCCTCTAATTGCCTACCCTGTCCAGGGGGAGGCACTGGATGCTACCTGCATTTCCAGCCCAACCCCTGCCTTTCCCCGGCAGCCCGCAATGGGATACACTCGGGGAAGACAAGCGAAGGGCTCCTAGGAGATCCAAGTTCCTGCAGACAGAAGAAGGAACCTCCCCACACTCACAATTAAGGAACACGGCTGACTGTGTTGGGGAGGTTTGGTGCCGACGTCCACGCAGCTGACTGGTGTCACAGGTGTTCCCTGGCAGGGGGAATTCCGCTTAATACCTCCCATGTCCAGGGGGACTCACTAGATGCTACCTGCATTTCCATCCCAACCCCCGACTTTCCCCGGCAGTCCGCAATGGGAGACACTCTGGGAAGACACGCGAACGGCTCCTAGGAGATCCCGGGTGCTGCAGACAGAAGACGGAACCTCCCCACACTCAGAATTCCGGGAAACGGCTGACTGTGTTGGGGAGGTTTGGTGCCGCCGTCCACGCAGCTGACTGGTGTCACAGGTGTTCCCTGGCAGGGGGAATTCCGCTAATTACCTCCCATGTCCTGGGGGAGGCACTAGATGCTACCTGCATTTCCAGCCCAACCGCCGCCTTTCCCCGGCAGACAGCAATGTGAGACACTCGTGGAAGACACGCGAATGGCTCATAGGAGATCCAAGGTCCTGCAGACAGAAGACGGAACCTGCCCACAATCACAATTACGGAACACGGCTGACTGTGTTGGGGAGTTTTGGTGCCGCCGTCCACGAAGCTGACTGGTGTCACAGTTGTTCCCTGGCAGCGGGAATTCCGCTAAATACCTCCCATGTCCAGGGGGAGGCACTAGATGCTACCTGCATTTCCAGCCCAGCCCCCGCCTTTCCCAGGCAGACCGCACTGGGAGACACTCGGGGAAGACAGGTGAATTGCTCCTAGGAGATCCAAGGTCCTGCAGACAGAAGACGGAACCTCCCCACACTCACAATTCCCGAACATGTCTGACTGTGTCGGGGAGATTTGGGGCCGCCCTCCAAGCAGCTGATTGGTGTCAAAGTTGTTCCCTCGCAGGGGGAAATCCGCTAATTGCCTATCCTGTCCAGGGGGAGGCACTAGATGCTACCTGCATTTCCAGCCCAACCCCCGCCATTCACCGGGAGCCCGCAATGTGAGACACTCGGGGAACACACGCGAATGGCTCCTAGGAGTTCCCGGGCGCTGCAGACAGAAGACGGAACCTCCCCACTCTCACAATTCCGGAACAAGGCTGACTGTGTTGGGGAGTTTTGGTGCCGCCGTCCACTCAGCTGACTGGTGTCACAGTTGTTCCCTGGCAGCGGGAATACCGCTAAATACCTCCCATGTCCAGGGGGAGGCACTAGATGCTACCTGCATTTCCAGCCAAACCCCCGCCTTTCCCCGGTAGCCCGCAATGGGAGACACTCGGGGAAGACACGCGAAACGCTCCTAGGAAATCCAAGGTGCTACAGACAGAAGACGGAACCTCCCCACACTCACAATTCCGGAACACGGCTGACTGAGTGGGGGAGGTTTGGGGTCGCCCTCCAAGCAGCTGAGTGGTGTCAAAGGTGTTCCCTGGCAGGGGGAAGTCCGCTAATTGCCTACCCTGTCCAGGGAGAGGCACTAGATGCTACCTGCATTTCCAGCCAAACCCCCGCCATTCCCCGGTAGCCGGTAATGGGAGACACTCGGGGAAGACACGCGAAGCGCTCCTAGGAGATCCAAGGTGCTACAAACAGAAGACGGAACCTCCCCACTCTCACAATTCCGGAACATGGCTGACTGTGTTGGGGAGTTTTAGTGCCGCCGACCACGCAGCTGACTGGTGTCGCAGTTGTTCCCTGGCAGGGGGAATTCCGCTAAATACCTCCCATGTCCAGGGGGAGGCACTAGATGCTACCTGCATTTCCAGCCCAACCCCCGCCTTTCCCTGGCAGCCCGCACTGGGAGACACTCGGGGAAGAGACGCGAAGCGCTCCTAGGAGATCCAAGGTCCTGCAGACAGAAGACGGAACCTCCCCACTCTCACAATTCCGGAACACGGCTGACTGTGTGGGGGAGGTTTGGGGCCGCCCTCCAAGCAGATGAGTGGTGTCAAAGTTGCTCCCTCGCAGGGGTAAGTCCTCTAATTGCCTACCCTGTCCAGGGGGAGGCACTAGATGCTACCTGCATTTCCAGCCCAACCCCGCCTTTCCCCGGCAGCCCGCAATGGGAGACACTCGGGGAAGACACGCGAATGGCTCCAAGGAGATCCAAGTTCCTGCAGACAGAAGAAGTAACCTCCCCACACTCACAATTAAGGAACATGGCTGACTGTGTTGGGGAGGTTTGGTGCCGACGTCCACGCATCTGACTGGTGTCACAGGTGTTCCCTGGCAGGGGGAATTCCGCTAAATACCTCCCATGTCCAGGTGGACTCACTAGATGCTACATTCATTTCCAGCCCAACCCCCGAATTTCCCCGGCAGCCCGCAATGGGAGACACTCGGGGAAGACACGCGAATGCTCCTAGGAAATCCCGGGTGCTGCAGACAGAAGACGGAACCTCCCCACACTCAGAATTCCGGAACACGGCTGGCTGTGTTGGGGAGGTTTGGTGCCGACATCCACGCAGCTGACTGGTGTCACAGGTGTTCCCTGGCAGGGGGAATTCCGCTTAATACCTCCCATGTCCAGGGGGACTCACTAGATGCTACCTGCATTTCCATCCCAACCCCCGACTTTCCCCGGCAGTCCGCAATGGGAGACACTCTGGGAAGACACGCGAACGGCTCCTAGGAGATCCCGGGTGCTGCAGACAGAAGACGGAACCTCCCCACACTCAGAATTCCGTGAAACGGCTGACTGTGTTGGGGAGGTTTGGTGCCGCCGTCCACGCAGCTGACTGGTGTCACAGGTGTTCCCTGGCAGGGGGAATTCCGCTAATTACCTCCCATGTCCTGGGGGAGGCACTAGATGCTACCTGCATTTCCAGCCCAACCGCCGCCTTTCCACGGCAGACCGCAATGTGAGACACTCGTGGAAGACACGCGAATGGCTCATAGGAGATCCAAGTTCCTGCAGACAGAAGACGGAACCTGCCCACAATCACAATTACGGAACACGGCTGACTGTGTGGGGGATGTTTGGGGCCGCCGTCCACGCAGCTGACTGGTGTCACAGGTGTTACCTGGCAGGGGAAATCCGCTAATTAAATCCCCTGTCCAGGGAGAGGCACTAGATGCTACCTGCATTTCCAGCCCAACCCCCGCCTTTCCCCGGCAGCCCGCAATGGGAGACACTCGGGGAAGACACGCGATGGGCTCCAAGTAGTTCCAAGTTCCTGGAGACAGAAGACGGAACCTCCCCACACTCACAATTCCGGAACACGGCTGACTGTGTGGGGGAGGTTTGGTGCCGCAATCCACGCAGCTGAGTCAAGTCAAAGTTGTTCACTCGCAGGGGGAATTCCGCTAATTGCCTACCCTGTCCAGGGGAAGGCACTAGATGCTACCTGCATTTCCAGCCCAACCCCCGCATTTCCCCGGCAGCCCGCAATGGGAGACACTCGGGGAAGACACGCGAAGGGCTCCTAGGAGATCCCGGGTGCTGCAGACAGAAGACGGAACCTCCCCAAACTCAGAATTCCGGAACACGGCTGACTGTGTGGGGGAGGTTTCGGGCCGCCGTCCACGCAGCTGACTGGTGTCACAGGTGTTCTCTGCCAGGGGGAATTCCGCTAAATACCTCCCATGTCCAGGGGGAGGCACTAGATGCTACCTGAATTGCCAGCCCAACCCCCGACTTTCCCCGGCAGCCCGCACTGGCAGACACTCGGGGAAGACACGCGAACGGCTTCTAGGAGATCCCGGGTCCTGCAGACAGAAGACGGATCCTCCCCAAACTCAGAATTCCGGAACACGGCTGACTGTGTGGGGGAGGTTTGGGGCCGCCGTCCACACAGCTGACTGGTGTCACAGGTGTTCCATGGCAGGGGGAATTCCGCTAATTACCTCCCATGTCCAGGGGGAGGCACTGGATGCTACCTGCATTTCCAGCCAAACCCCCGCCTTTCCCCGTTAGCCCGCAATGGGAGACACTCGGGGAAGACACGCGAATGGCTCCTAGGAGATCCCGGGTGCTGCAGACAGAAGACGGAACCTCCGCACACTCAGAATTCCGGAAAACGGCTGACTGTGTTGGGAAGGTTTGGTGCCGCCGTCCACGCATCTGACTGGTGTCACAGGTGTTCCCTGGCAGGGGGAATTCCGCTAATTACCTCCCATGTCCTGGGGGAGGCACTAGATGCTACCTGCATTTCCAGCCCTACCGCCGCCTTTCCCCGGCAGACCGCACTGTGAGACACTCGTGGAAGACACGCGAATATCTCATAGGAGATCCATGTCCTGCAGATAGAAGACGGAACCTCCCCACAATCACAATTACGGTACACGGCTGACTGTGTGGGGGAGTTTTGGGGCCGCCGTCCACGCAGCTGACTGGTGTCACAGGTGTTACCAGGCAGGGGAAATCCGCTAATTAAATCCCCTGTCCAGGGAGAGGCACTAGATGCTACCTGCATTTCCAGCCCAACCCCCGCCTTTCCCCGGCAGCCCGCAATGGGAGACACTCGGGGAAGACACGCGAAGGGCTCCAAGTAGTTCCAAGTTCCTGGAGACAGAAGACGGAACCTCCCCACACTCAGAATTCCGAAACACGGCTGACTGTGTGGGGGAGGTTTGGGGCCGCCATCCACAGAGCTGACTGGTGTCAAAGGTGTTCCCTGGCAGGGGGAATTCCGCTAATTACCTCCCATGTCCAGGGGGAGGCACTAGATGCTACCTGCATTTCCAGCCAAACCCCCGCCTTTCCCCGGTAGCCCGCAGTGGGAGACACTCGGGGAAGACACGCGAATCGCTCCTAGGAGATCCAAGGTGCTACAGACAGAAGACGGAACCTCCCCACTCTCACAATTCCGGAACAAGGCTGACTGTGTTGGGGAGTTTTGGTGCCGCCGTCCACTCAGCTGACTGGTGTCACAGTTGTTCCCTGGCAGCGGGAATACCGCTAAATACCTCCCATGTCCAGGGGGAGGCACTAGATGCTACCTGCATTTCCAGCCCAACCCCCGCCTTTCCCTGGCAGCCCGCACTGGGAGACACTCGGGGAAGACACGCGAAGCGCTCCTAGGTGATCCAAGGTCCTGCAGACAGAAGACGTATCCTCCCCACACTCACAATTCCGGAACACGGCTGACTGTGTGGGGGAGGTTTGGGGCCGCCCTCCAAGCAGCTGAGTGGTGTCAAAGTTGCTCCCTCGCAGGGGTAAGTCCTCTAATTGCCTACCCTGTCCAGGGGGAGGCACTAGATGCTACCTGCATTTCCAGCCAAACCCCCGCCTTTCCCCGGTAGCCCGCAATGGGAGACACTCGGGGAAGACACGCGAAACGCTCCTAGGAAATCCAAGGTGCTACAGACAGAAGACGGAACCTCCCCACACTCACAATTCCGGAACACGGCTGACTGAGTAGGGGAGGTTTGGGGTCGCCCTCCAAGCAGCTGAGTGGTGTCAAAGGTGTTCCCTGGCAGGGGGAAGTCCGCTAATTGCCTACCCTGTCCAGGGGGAGGCACTAGATGCTACCTGCATTTCCAGCCAAACCCCCGCCATTCCCCGGTAGCCGGTAATGGGAGACACTCGGGGAAGACACGCGAAGCGCTCCTAGGAGATCCAAGGTGCTACAAACAGAAGACGGAACCTCCCCACTCTCACAATTCCGGAACATGGCTGACTGTGTTAGGGAGTTTTGGTGCCGCCGACCACGCAGCTGACTGGTGTCGCAGTTGTTCCCTGGCAGGGGGAATTCCGCTAAATACCTCCCATGTCCAGGGGGAGGCACTAGATGCTACCTGCATTTCCAGCCCAACCCCCGCCTTTCCCTGGCAGCCCGCACTGGGAGACACTCGGGGAAGAGACGCGAAGCGCTCCTAGGAGATCCAAGGTCCTGCAGACAGAAGACGGAACCTCCCCACTCTCACAATTCCGGAACACGGCTGACTGTGTGGGGGAGGTTTGGGGCCGCCCTCCAAGCAGATGAGTGGTGTCAAAGTTGCTCCCTCGCAGGGGTAAGTCCTCTAATTGCCTACCCTGTCCAGGGGGAGGCACTAGATGCTACCTGCATTTCCAGCCCAACCCCGCCTTTCCCCGGCAGCCCGCAATGGGAGACACTCGGGGAAGACACGCGAATGGCTCCAAGGAGATCCAAGTTCCTGCAGACAGAAGAAGTAACCTCCCCACACTCACAATTAAGGAACATGGCTGACTGTGTTGGGGAGGTTTGGTGCCGACGTCCACGCATCTGACTGGTGTCACAGGTGTTCCCTGGCAGGGGGAATTCCGCTAAATACCTCCCATGTCCAGGTGGACTCACTAGATGCTACATTCATTTCCAGCCCAACCCCCGAATTTCCCCGGCAGCCCGCAATGGGAGACACTCTGGGAAGACACGCGAACGGCTCCTAGGAAATCCCGGGTGCTGCAGACAGAAGACGGAACCTCCCCACACTCAGAATTCCGGAAAACGGCTGACTGTGTGGGAATTTTGGGGCCGCCGCCCACGCAGCTGACTGGTGTCACAGGTCTTACCTGGCAGGGGAAATCCGCTAATTAAATCCCCTGTCCAGGGAGAGGCACTAGATGCTACCTGCATTTCCAGCCCAACCCCCGCCTTTCCCCGGCAGCCCGCAAAGGGAGACACTCGGGGAAGACACGCGAAGGGCTCCAAGGAGTTCCAAGTTCCTGCAGACAGAAGACGGAACCTCCCCACACTCACAATTCCGGAACACGGCTGACTGCGTGGGGGAGGTTTGGGGCCTCCCTCCACGCAGCTGAGTGGTGTCAAAGGTGTTCCCTGGCAGGGGGAAGTCCGCTAATTGCCTACCCTGTCCAGGGGGAGGCTCTAGATGCTACCTGCATTTCCAGCCCAACCCCGCCTTTCCCCGGCAGCCCGCAATGGGAGACACTCGGGGAAGACACGCGAAGGGCTCCAAGGAGATCCCGGGTGCTGCAGACTAAAGACGGAACCTCCCCACACTCAGAATTCCGGAACACGGCTGACTGTCTGGGGAAGGTTTGGGGCCGCCCTCCAAGCAGCTGAGTGGTGTCAAAGGTGTTCCCTGGCAGGGGGAATTCCGCTAATTGCCTACCATGTCCATGGGGAGGCACAAGATGATACCTGCATTTCCAGCCCAACCCCCGCCTTTCCCCGGCAGCCCGCAATGGGAGACACTCGGGGAAGACACGCGAAGCGCTCCTAGGAGATCCAAGGTGCTACAGACAGAAGATGGAACCTCACCACTGTCACAATTCCGGAACAAGGCTGACTGTGTTGGGGAGTTTTGGTGCCGCCGTCCACGCAGCTGACTGGTGTCACAGTTGTTCCCTGGCAGCGGGAATTCCGCTAAATACCTCCCATGTCCAGGGGGAGGCACTAGATGCTACCTGTATTTCCAGCCCAACCCCCGCCTTTCCTGGCAGCCCGCACTGGGAGACACTCGGGGAAGACACGCGAAGCGCTCCTAGGTGATCCAAGGTCCTGCAGACAGAAGACGTATCCTCCCCATACTCACAATTCCGAAACACGGCTGACGGTGTGGGGGAGGTTTGGGGCCGCCCTTCAAGCAGCTGAGTGGTGTCAAAGTTGCTCCCTCGCAGGGGTAAGTCCTCTAATTGCCTACCCTGTCCAGGGGGAGGCACTAGATGCTACCTGCATTTCCAGCCAAACCCCCGCCTTTCCCCGGTAGCCCGCAATGGGAGACACTCGGGGAAGACACGCGAAGCGCTCCTAGGAAATCGAAGGTGCTACAGACAGAAGACGGAACCTCCCCACACTCACAATTCCGGAACACGGCTGACTGTGTGGGGGAGGTTTGGGGTCGCCCTCCAAGCAGCTGAGTGGTGTCAAAGGTGTTCCCAGGCAGGAGGAATTCCGCTAATTGCCTACCCTGTCCAGGGGGAGGCACTAGATGCTACCTGCATTTCCAGCCAAACCCCCGCCTTTCCCCTGTAGCCCGCAAAGGGAGACACTCGGGGAAGACACGCGAAGCGCTCCTAGGAGATCCAAGGTGCTACAGACAGAAGACGGAACCTCCCCAATCTCACAATTCCGGAACACGGCTGACTGTGTTGGGGAGTTTTGGTGCCGCCGTCCACGCAGCTGACTGGTGTCACAGTTGTTCCCTGGCAGGGGGAATTCCGCTAAATACCTCCCATGTCCAGGTGGACTCACTAGATGCTACCTGCATTTAAAGCCCAACCCCCGAATTTCCCCGGCAGCCCGCAATGGGAGACACTCTGGGAAGACACGCGAACGGCTCCTAGGAAATCCCGGGTGCTGCAGACAGAAGACGGAACCTCCCCACACTCAGAATTCCGGAAAACGGCTGACTGTGTGGGGGAGTTTTGGGGCCGCTGCCCACGCAGCTGACTGGTGTCACAGGTCTTACCTGGCAGGGGAAATCCGCAAATTAAATCCCCTGTCCAGGGAGAGGCACTAGATGCTACCTGCATTTCCAGCCAAACCCCCGCCTTTCCCCGGCAGCCCGCAAAGGGAGACACTCGGGGAAGACACGCGAAGGGCTCCAAGGAGTTCGAAGTTCCTGCAGACAGAAGACGGAACCTCCCCACACTCACAATTCCGGAACACGGCTGACTGTGTGGGGGAGGTTTGGGGCCTCCCTCCACGCAGCTGAGTGGTGTCAAAGGTGTTCCCTGGCAGGGGAAATCCGCTAATTGCCTACCCTTTCCAGGGGGAGGCTCTAGATGCTACCTGCATTTCCAGCCCAACCCAGACTTTCCCCGGAAACCCGCACTGGGAGACACTCGGGGAATACAGGCGAATTGCTCCTAGGAGATCCAAGGTCCTGCAGACAGAAGAAGGAACCTCCCCACACTCACAATCCCGGAACACGGCTGACTGTGTGGGGGAGGATTGGAGCGGCCTTCCAAGCAGCTGAGTGGTGTCAAAGTTGTTCCCTGGCAGGGGGAATTCCGCTGATTTCCTACCCTGTTCAGGGGGAGGCACTAGATGCTACCTGCATTTCCAGCGCAACCCCCGCATTTCCCCGGTAGCCCGCAATGGGAGACACTCGGGGAAGACACGCGAATGCTCCTAGGAAATCCCGGGTGCTGCAGACAGAAGACGGAACCTCCCCACACTCAGAATTCCGGAATACGGCTGACTGTGTGGGGGAGGTTTGGCGCCGCCGTCCACGCATCTGACTGGTGTCACAGGTGTTCCCTGGCAGGGGGAATTCCGCTAATTACCTCCCATGTCCTGGGGGAGGCACTAGATGCTACCTGCATTTCCAGCCCTACCGCCGCCTTTCCCCGGCAGACCGCACTGTGAGACACTCGTGGAAGACACGCGAATGGCTCATAGGAGATCCATGTCCTGCAGATAGAAGACGGAACCTCCCCACAATCACAATTACGGTACACGGCTGACTGTGTGGGGGAGTTTTGGGGCCGCCGTCCACGCAGCTGACTGGTGTCACAGGTTTTACCAGGCAGGGGAAATCCGCTAATTAAATCCCCTGTCCAGGGAGAGGCACTAGATGCTACCTGCATTTCCAGCCCAACCCCCGCCTTTCCCCGGCAGCCCGCAATGGGAGACACTCGGGGAAGACACGCGAAGGGCTCCAAGTAGTTCCAAGTTCCTGGAGACAGAAGACGGAACCTCCCCACACTCAGAATTCCGAAACACGGCTGACTGTGTGGGGGAGGTTTGGGGCCGCCATCCACAGAGCTGACTGGTGTCAAAGGTGTTCCCTGGCAGGGGGAATTCCGCTAATTACCTCCCATGTCCAGGGGGAGGCACTAGATGCTACCTGCATTTCCAGCCAAACCCCCGCCTTTCCCCGGTAGCCCGCAGTGGGAGACACTCGGGGAAGACACGCGAATCGCTCCTAGGAGATCCAAGGTGCTACAGACAGAAGACGGAACCTCCCCACTCTCACAATTCCGGAACAAGGCTGACTGTGTTGGGGAGTTTTGGTGCCGCCGTCCACTCAGCTGACTGGTGTCACAGTTGTTCCCTGGCAGCGGGAATACCGCTAAATACCTCCCATGTCCAGGGGGAGGCACTAGATGCTACCTGCATTTCCAGCCCAACCCCCGCCTTTCCCTGGCAGCCCGCACTGGGAGACACTCGGGGAAGACACGCGAAGCGCTCCTAGGTGATCCAAGGTCCTGCAGACAGAAGACGTATCCTCCCCACACTCACAATTCCGGAACACGGCTGACTGTGTGGGGGAGGTTTGGGGCCGCCCTCCAAGCAGCTGAGTGGTGTCAAAGTTGCTCCCTCGCAGGGGTAAGTCCTCTAATTGCCTACCCTGTCCAGGGGGAGGCACTAGATGCTACCTGCATTTCCAGCCAAACCCCCGCCTTTCCCCGGTAGCCCGCAATGGGAGACAATCGGGGAAGACACGCGAAACGCTCCTAGGAAATCCAAGGTGCTACAGACAGAAGACGGAACCTCCCCACACTCACAATTCCGGAACACGGCTGACTGAGTGGGGGAGGTTTGGGGTCGCCCTCCAAGCAGCTGAGTGGTGTCAAAGGTGTTCCCTGGCAGGGGGAAGTCCGCTAATTGCCTACCCTGTCCAGGGGGAGGCACTAGATGCTACCTGCATTTCCAGCCAAACCCCCGCCATTCCCCGGTAGCCGGTAATGGGAGACACTCGGGGAAGACACGCGAAGCGCTCCTAGGAGATCCAAGGTGCTACAAACAGAAGACGGAACCTCCCCACTCTCACAATTCCGGAACATGGCTGACTGTGTTAGGGAGTTTTGGTGCCGCCGACCACGCAGCTGACTGGTGTCGCAGTTGTTCCCTGGCAGGGGGAATTCCGCTAAATACCTCCCATGTCCAGGTGGACTCACTAGATGCTACATTCATTTCCAGCCCAACCCCCGAATTTCCCCGGCAGCCCGCAATGGGAGACACTCTGGGAAGACACGCGAACGGCTCCTAGGAAATCCCGGGTGCTGCAGACAGAAGACGGAACCTCCCCACACTCAGAAT
This sequence comes from Camelus dromedarius, assembly GCF_036321535.1. NCBI lineage: Eukaryota > Metazoa > Chordata > Mammalia > Artiodactyla > Camelidae > Camelus > Camelus dromedarius. Next base: position 619,336 of record NW_026989804.1, read on the forward strand.
TCCGGAAAACGGCTGACTGTGTGGGGAATTTTGGGGCCGCCGCCCACGCAGCTGACTGGTGTCACAGGTCTTACCTGGCAGGGGAAATCCGCTAATTAAATCCCCTGTCCAGGGAGAGGCACTAGATGCTACCTGCATTTCCAGCCCAACCCCCGCCTTTCCCCGGCAGCCCGCAAAGGGAGACACTCGGGGAAGACACGCGAAGGGCTCCAAGGAGTTCCAAGTTCCTGCAGACAGAAGACGGAACCTCCCCACACTCACAATTCCGGAACACGGCTGACTGCGTGGGGGAGGTTTGGGGCCTCCCTCCACGCAGCTGAGTGGTGTCAAAGGTGTTCCCTGGCAGGGGGAAGTCCGCTAATTGCCTACCCTGTCCAGGGGGAGGCTCTAGATGCTACCTGCATTTCCAGCCCAACCCCGCCTTTCCCCGGCAGCCCGCAATGGGAGACACTCGGGGAAGACACGCGAAGGGCTCCAAGGAGATCCCGGGTGCTGCAGACTAAAGACGGAACCTCCCCACACTCAGAATTCCGGAACACGGCTGACTGTCTGGGGAAGGTTTGGGGCCGCCCTCCAAGCAGCTGAGTGGTGTCAAAGGTGTTCCCTGGCAGGGGGAATTCCGCTAATTGCCTACCATGTCCATGGGGAGGCACAAGATGATACCTGCATTTCCAGCCCAACCCCCGCCTTTCCCCGGCAGCCCGCAATGGGAGACACTCGGGGAAGACACGCGAAGCGCTCCTAGGAGATCCAATGTGCTACAGACAGAAGATGGAACCTCACCACTGTCACAATTCCGGAACAAGGCTGACTGTGTTGGGGAGTTTTGGTGCCGCCGTCCACGCAGCTGACTGGTGTCACAGTTGTTCCCTGGCAGCGGGAATTCCGCTAAATACCTCCCATGTCCAGGGGGAGGCACTAGATGCTACCTGTATTTCCAGCCCAACCCCCGCCTTTCCTGGCAGCCCGCACTGGGAGACACTCGGGGAAGACACGCGAAGCGCTCCTAGGTGATCCAAGGTCCTGCAGACAGAAGACGTATCCTCCCCATACTCACAATTCCGGAACACGGCTGACGGTGTGGGGGAGGTTTGGGGCCGCCCTTCAAGCAGCTGAGTGGTGTCAAAGTTGCTCCCTCGCAGGGGTAAGTCCTCTAATTGCCTACCCTGTCCAGGGGGAGGCACTAGATGCTACCTGCATTTCCAGCCAAACCCCCGCCTTTCCCCGGTAGCCCGCAATGGGAGACACTCGGGGAAGACACGCGAAGCGCTCCTAGGAAATCGAAGGTGCTACAGACAGAAGACGGAACCTCCCCACACTCACAATTCCGGAACACGGCTGACTGTGTGGGGGAGGTTTGGGGTCGCCCTCCAAGCAGCTGAGTGGTGTCAAAGGTGTTCCCAGGCAGGGGGAATTCCGCTAATTGCCTACCCTGTCCAGGGGGAGGCACTAGATGCTACCTGCATTTCCAGCCAAACCCCCGCCTTTCCCCTGTAGCCCGCAAAGGGAGACACTCGGGGAAGACACGCGAAGCGCTCCTAGGAGATCCAAGGTGCTACAGACAGAAGACGGAACCTCCCCAATCTCACAATTCCGGAACACGGCTGACTGTGTTGGGGAGTTTTGGTGCCGCCGTCCACGCAGCTGACTGGTGTCACAGTTGTTCCCTGGCAGGGGGAATTCCGCTAAATACCTCCCATGTCCAGGTGGACTCACTAGATGCTACCTGCATTTAAAGCCCAACCCCCGAATTTCCCCGGCAGCCCGCAATGGGAGACACTCTGGGAAGACACGCGAACGGCTCCTAGGAAATCCCGGGTGCTGCAGACAGAAGACGGAACCTCCCCACACTCAGAATTCCGGAAAACGGCTGACTGTGTGGGGGAGTTTTGGGGCCGCTGCCCACGCAGCTGACTGGTGTCACAGGTCTTACCTGGCAGGGGAAATCCGCAAATTAAATCCCCTGTCCAGGGAGAGGCACTAGATGCTACCTGCATTTCCAGCCCAACCCCCGCCTTTCCCCGGCAGCCCGCAAAGGGAGACACTCGGGGAAGACACGCGAAGGGCTCCAAGGAGTTCGAAGTTCCTGCAGACAGAAGACGGAACCTCCCCACACTCACAATTCCGGAACACGGCTGACTGTGTGGGGGAGGTTTGGGGCCTCCCTCCACGCAGCTGAGTGGTGTCAAAGGTGTTCCCTGGCAGGGGGAAGTCCGCTAATTGCCTACCCTTTCCAGGGGGAGGCTCTACATGCTACCTGCATTTCCAGCCCAACCCAGACTTTCCCCGGAAACCCGCACTGGGAGACACTCGGGGAATACAGGCGAATTGCTCCTAGGAGATCCAAGGTCCTGCAGACAGAAGAAGGAACCTCCCCACACTCACAATCCCGGAACACGGCTGACTGTGTGGGGGAGGATTGGAGCGGCCCTCCAAGCAGCTGAGTGGTGTCAAAGTTGTTCCCTGGCAGGGGGAATTCCGCTGATTTCCTACCCTGTTCAGGGGGAGGCACTAGATGCTACCTGCATTTCCAGCGCAACCCCCGCATTTCCCCGGTAGCCCGCAATGGGAGACACTCGGGGAAGACACGCGAATGCTCCTAGGAAATCCCGGGTGCTGCAGACAGAAGACGGAACCTCCCCACACTCAGAATTCCGGAACACGGCTGACTGTGTGGGGGAGGTTTGGCGCCGCCGTCCACGCAGCTGACTGGTGTCACAGGTGTTCCCTGCCAGGGGGAATTCCGCTAAATACCTCCCATATCCAGGGGGAGGCACTAGATGCTACCTGCATTGCCAGCCCAACCCCCGATTTTCCCCGGCAGCCCGCAATGGCAGACAGTCGGGGAAGACACACGAACGGCTTCTAGGAGATCCCGGGTCCTGCATACAGAAGACGGAACCTCCCCACACTCAGAATTCCGGAACACGGCTGACTGTGTGGGGGAGGTTTGGGGCCGCCGTCCACGCAGCTGACTGGTGTCACAGGTGTTCCCTGGCAGGGGGAATTCCGCTAATTACCTCCCATGTCCAGGGGGAGGCACTAGATGCTACCTGCATTTCCAGCCAAACCCCCGCCTTTCCCCGGTAGCCCGCAATGGGAGACACTCGGGGAAGACACGCGAAGCGCTAGTAGGAGATCCAAGGTTCTACAGACAGAAGACGGAACCTCCCCACTCTCACAATTCCGGAACACGGCTGACTGTGTTGGGGAGTTTTGGTGCCGCCGTCCACGCAGCTGACTGGTGTCACAGTTGTTCCCTGGCAGGGGGAATTCCGCTAAATACCTCCCATGTCCAGGGGGAGGCACTAGATGCTACCTGCATTTCCAGCACAACCCCCGCCTTTCCCTGGCAGCCCGCAATGGGAGATACTCGGGGAAGACACGCGAAGCGCTCCTAGGAGATCCAAGGTGCTGCAGACAGAAGACGTAACCTCCCCACACTCACAATTCCGGAACACGGCTGACTGTGTGGGGGAGGTTTGGGGCCGCCCTCCAAGCAGCTGAGTGGTGTCAAAGTTGCTCCCTCGCAGGGGTAAGTCCTCTAATTGCCTACCCTGTCCAGGGGGAGGCACAAGAAGCTACCTGCATTTCCAGCCAAACCCCCGCCTTTCCCCGGTAGCCCGCAATGGGAGACATTCGGGGAAGACAGGCGAATGGCTCCTAGGAGTTCCAAGGTCCTGCAGACAGAAGACGGAACCTCCCCACACTCACAATTCCGGAACACGGCTGACTGTGTGGGGGAGGTTTGTTGCCGCCCTCCAAGCAGCTGATTGGTTTCAAAGTTGTTCCCTCGCAGGGGTAAGTCCTCTATTTGCCTACCCTGTCCAGGGGGAGACACTAGATGCTACCTACATTTCCAGCCAAACCCCCGCCTTTCCCCGGCAGCCCGCAATGGGAGACACTCGGGGAAGACACGCGAATGGCTCCAAGGAGATCCAAGTTCCTGCAGACAGAAGAAGGAACCTCCCCACACTCACAATTAAGGAACACGGCTGACTGTGTTGGGGAGGTTTGGTGCCGACGTCCACGCAGCTGACGGTTGTCACAGGTGTTCCATGGCAGGGGGAATTCCGCTAAATACCTCCCATGTCCAGGTGGACTCACTAGATGCTACATGCATTTCCAGCCCAACCCCCGAATTTCCCCGGCAGCCCGCAATGGGAGACACTCTGGGAAGACACGTGAACGGCTCCTAGGAAATCCCGGGTGCTGCAGACAGAAGACGGAACCTCCCCACACTCAGAATTCCGGAAAACGGCTGACTGTGTGGGGAATTTTGGGGCCGCCGCCCACGCAGCTGACTGGTGTCACAGGTCTTACCTGGCAGGGGAAATCCGCTAATTAAATCCCTTGTCCAGGGAGAGGCACTAGATGCTACCTGCATTTCCAGCCCAACCCCCGCCTTTCCCCGGCAGCCCGCAAAGGGAGACACTCGGGGAAGACACGTGAAGGGCTCCAAGGAGTTCCAAGTTCCTGCAGACAAAAGACGGAACCTCCCCACACTCACAATTCCGGAACACGGCTGACTGTGTGGGGGAGGTTTGGGGCCTCCCTCCACGCAGCTGAGTGGTGTCAAAGGTGTTCCCTGGCAGGGGGAAGTCCGCTAATTGCCTACCCTGTCCAGGGGGAGGCTCTAGATGCTACCTGCATTTCCAGCCCAACCCAGCCTTTCCCCGGCAGCCCGCAATGGGAGACACTCGGGGAAGACACGCGAAGGGCTCCAAGGAGATCCCGGGTGCTGCAGACAAAAGACGGAACCTCCCCACACTCAGAATTCCGGAACACGGCTGACTGTGTGGGGAAGGTTTGGGGCCGCCCTCCAAGCAGCTGAGTGGTGTCAAAAGTGTTCCCTGGCAGGGGGAATTCCGCCAATTGCCTACCATGTCCATGGGGAATCACTAGATGATACCTGCATTTCCAGCCCAACCCCCGCCTTTCCCCGGCAGCCCGCAATGGGAGACACTCGGGGAAGACACGCGAAGCGCTCCTAGGAGATCCAAGGTGCTACAGACAGAAGACGGAACCTCCCCACTGTCACAATTCCGGAACAAGGCTGACTGTGTTGGGGAGTTTTGGTGCCGCCGTCCACGCAGCTGACGGGTGTCACAGTTGTTCCCTGGCAGCGGGAATTCCGCTAAATACCTCCCATGTCCAGGGGGAGGCACAAGATGCTACCTGCATTTCCAGACCAACCCCCACCTTTCCTGGCAGCCCGCACTGGGAGACACTCGGGGAAGACACGCGAAGCGCTAATAGGTGATCCAAGGTCCTGCAGACAGAAGACGTATCCTCTCCATACTCACAATTCCAGAACACGGTTGACTGTGTGGGGGAGGTTTGGGGCCGCCCTCCAAGCAGCTGAGTGGTGTCAAAGTTGCTCCCTCGCAGGGGTAAGTCCTCTAATTGCCTACCCTGTCCAGGGGGAGGCACTAGATGCTACCTGCATTTCCAGCCAAACCCCCGCCTTTCCCCGGTAGCCCGCAATGGGAGACACTCGGGGAAGACACGCGAATCGCTCCTAGTAAATCGAATGTGCTACAGACAGAAGACGGATCCTCCCCACACTCACAATTCCGGAACACAGCTGACTGTGTGGGGGAGGTTTGGGGTCGCCCTCCAAGCAGCTGAGTGGTGTCAAAGGTGTTCCCTGGCAGGGGGAATTCCGCTAATTGCCTACCCTGTCCAGGGGGAGGCACTAGATGCTACCTGCATTTCCAGCCAAACCCCCGCCTTTCCCCGGTAGCCCGCAAAGGGAGACACTCGGGGAAGACACGCGAAGCGCTCCTAGGAGATCCAAGGTGCTACAGACAGAAGACGGAACCTCCCCAATCTCAAAATTCCGGAACACGGCTGACTGGGTTGGGGAGTTTTGGTGCCGCCGTCCACGCAGCTGAATGGTGTCACAGTTGTTCCCTGGCAGGGGGAATTCCGCTAAATACCTCCCATGTCCAGGTGGACTCACTAGATGCTACCTGCATTTCCAGCTCAACCCCCGAATTTCCCCGACAGCCCGCAATGGGAGACACTCTGGGAAGACACGCGAACGGCTCCTAGGAAATCCCGGGTGCTGCAGACAGAAGACGGAACCTCCCCACACTCAGAATTCCGGAAAACGGCTGACTGTGTGGGGGAGTTTTGGGGCCGCTGCCCACGCAGCTGACTGGTGTCACAGGTCTTACCTGGCAGGGGAAATCCGCAAATTAAATCCCCTGTCCAGGGAGAGGCACTAGATGCTACCTGCATTTCCAGCCCAACCCCCGCCTTTCCCCGGCAGCCCGCAAAGGGAGACACTCGGGGAAGACACGCGAAGGGCTCCAAGGTGTTCGAAGTTCCTGCAGACAGAAGACGGAACCTCCCCACACTCACAATTCCGGAACACGGCTGCCTGTGTGGGGGAGGTTTGGGGCCTCCCTCCGCGCAGCTGAGTGGTGTTAAAGGTGTTCCCTGGCAGGGGGAAGTCCGCTAATTGCCTACCCTGTCCAGGGGGTGGCTCTAGATGCTACCTGCATTTCCAGCCCAACCCCGAATTTCCCCGGCAACCCGCACTGGGAGACACTCGGGGAATACAGGCGAATTGCTCCTAGGAGATCCAAGGTCCTGCAGACAGAAGAAGGAACCTCCCCACACTCACAATCCAGGAACACGGCTGACTGTGTGGGGGAGGATTGGAGCGGCCCTCCAAGCAGCTGAGTGGTGTCAAAGTTGTTCCCTGGCAGGGGGAAGTCCGCTAATTTCCTATCTTGTCTAGGGGGAGGCACTGGATGCTACCTGCATTTCCAGCGCAACCCCCGCATTTCCCCGTTAGCCCGCAATGGGAGACACTCGGGGAAGACACGCGAAGGGCTCCTAGGAGATCCCGGGTGCTGCAGACAGAAGACGGAACCTCCCCACACTCAGAATTCCGGAACACGGCTGACTGTGTGGGGGAGGTTTGGGGCCGCCGTCCACGCAGCTGACTGGTGTCACAGGTGTCCCCTGGCAGGGGGAATTCCGCTAATTACCTCCCATGTCCAGGGGGAGGCACTAGATGCTACCTGCATTTCCAGCCAAACCCCCGCTTTTCCCCGGTAGCCCGCACTGGGAGACACTCGGGGAAGACACGCGAAGCGCTCCTAGGAGATCCAAGGTCCTGCAGACAGAAGACATAACCTCCCCACACTCACAATTCCGGAACACGGCTGACTGTGTGGGGGAGGTTTGGGTCCGCCCTCCAAGCAGCTGAGTGGTGTCAAAGTTGCTCCCTCGCAGGGGTAAGTCCTCTAATTGCCTACCATGTCCAGGGGGAGGCACTAGATGCTACCTGAATTTCCAGCGAAACCCCCGCCTTTCCCCGGTAGCCCGCAATGGGAGACACTCGGGGAAAACACGCGAAGCGATCCTAGGAAATCCAAGGTTCTACAGACAGAAGACGGAACCTCCCCACACTCACAATTCCGGAACACGGCTGACTGTGTGGGGGAGGTTTGGGGCCGCCCTCCAAGCAGCTGAGTGGTGTCAAAGTTGCTCCTTCGCAGGGGTAAGTCCTCTAATTGCCTACCATGTCCAGGGGGAGGCACTAGATGCTACCTGCATTTCCAGCCCTACCCCTGCCTTTCCCTGGCAGTCCGCACAGACAGACACTCGGGGAAGACACGCGAAGGGCTCCTAGGAGATGCCGGGTGCTGCAGAAGGAGGACAGAACTTCCCCACACTCAGAATTCCGGAACACGACTGACTGTGTGGGGGAGGATTGGGGCCGCCGTCCACGCAGCTGACTGGTGTCACAGGTGTTACCTTGCAGGGAAAACCGCTAATTAAATCCCTTGTTCAGGGAGAGGCACTAGATTCCACCTGCATTTTCAGTCCAAACCCCGCCTTTCCCCGGCAGCCCGCAATGGGAGACACTCGGGAAAGACACGTGAAGGGCTCCTAGGTGATCCCGGTTGCCGCAGACAGAAGACGGAACCTCCCCACACTCACAATTCCGGAACACGGCTGACAGTGTGTGGGAGGTTTGGGGCCGCCCTCCAAGAAGCTGAGTGGTGTCAAAGGTGTTCTCTGGCAGGGGGAAGTCCGCTAATTGCCTACCCGGTCCAGGGGGAGGCACTAGGTGCTACCTGCATTTCTAGCCCAACCCCCAACTTTCCCCGGGTGCCCGCAATATGTGACACTCGGGGAAGACACGGGAATGGCTCCTAGGAGATCAGGGGTGCTGCAGACAGAAGACGGAACCTCCCCACACTCAGAATTCCGGAACATGGCTGACTGTGTGGGGGAGGCCTGGGGCCGACGTCCACGCAGGTGACTGGTGTCACAGGTGTTACCTGACAGGGAAAACCGCTAAATAAATCCCTTTTTCAGGGAGAGGTACTAGATGCTACCTGAATTTCCAGCCCAACCCCCGCCTTTCCCCGGCAGCCCGCAATGGGAGACACTCGGGGAAGACACGAGAAGGGCTCTTAGGAGATCCCGGGTGCTGCAGACAGAAGAAGGATCTTCCCACACTCAGATTTCCGGAACACGGCTGACTGTGTGGGGGAGGTTTGGGGCCGCCCTCCACGCAGCTGAGTGGTGTCAAAGGTGTTCTCTGGCAGGGGGAAGTCCGCTAATTGCCTACCCTGTCCAGGGGGAGGCACTAGATTTTACCTGCATTTCCAGCCCAACCCCGAATTTCCCCGGCAGCCCGCAGTGTGAGACACTCGGGGAAGACAAGCGAATGGCTCCTAGGAAATCCAAGTTCCTGCAGACAGAAGACGGAACCTCCCCACACTCACAATTCCGGAACACGCCTGACTGTGTAGGGGAGGTTTGGGGCCGCCCTCCACGCAGCTGAGGGGTGTCAAAGAGTTCCCTGGTAGGGGGAAGTCCGCTAATTGCCTACCCTTTCCACGGGGAGGCACTAGATGCTACCTGCATTTCCAGCCCAACCCCCGCCTTTCCCCGGAAGTCCGCAGAGGCAGACACTCGGGGAAGACACGAGAAAGGCTCCTAGGAGTTCCAGGGTGCTGCAGACAGAGGACGGAACCTCCCCACACTAAGAAATCCGGAACACGGCTGACGGTGTGGGGGAGGTTTGGGGCCGCCCTCCACGCAGCTGACTGGTGTCACAGGTGTTCCCTGGCAGGGGGAATACCGCTAATTACCTCCCCTGTCCTGGGGTAGGCACTAGATGCTACTTGCATTTCCAGCCAAACCCCCGCCTTTCCCCGGAAGCCGCACAGGAAGACACTCGGGGAAGACACGCGAATGGCTCCTAGGAGATCCAAGGTCCTGCAGAAAGAAGACGGAACCTCCCCATACTCACAATCCCGGAACACGGCTGAATGTGTGGGGGAGGTTTGGTGCCGCCCTCCACGCAGCTGAGGGGTGTCAAAGAGTTCCCTGGTAGGGGGAAGTCCGCTAATTGCCTACCCTTTCCACGGGAGGCACTAGATGCTACCTGCATTTCCAGCCCAACCCCCGCCTTTCCCCGGAAGTTCGCAGAGGCAGACACTCGGGGAAGACATGAGAAAGGCTCCTAGGAGTTCCCGGGTGCTGCAGACAGAGGACGGAACCTCCCCACACTCAGAATTCCGGAACACGGCTGACTGTGTGGGGGAAGTTTGGTGCAGCCTTCCACGCAGCTGAGTGGTATCAAAGGTGTTACCTGGCAGGGGGAATTCCACTAATTTCCTCCCCTGTCCAGGGGGAGGCACTAGATGCTACCTGCATTTCCATCCCTACCTCCGCCATTCCCCTGCATCCCGCACTGGCAGACACTCGGGGAAGACACGCGAAGGGCTCCTAAGGGATCCCGGGTGCTGCAGACAGAAGACGTAACCTCCCCACACTCAGAATTCCGGAACACGGCTGACGGTGTGGGGGAGGTTTGGGGCCGCAGTCCACACAGCTGACTGGTGTCACAGGTGTTCCCTGGCAGGGGGATGTCCGCTAATTGCCTACCCTGTCCACGGGGAGGCACTAGATGCTACCTGCATTTCCAGCCCAACCCCCACCTTTCCCCGGAATTCCGCACAGGCAGACACTCGGGGAAGTCACGAGAAGGGCTCCTTGGAGTTCCCGGGTGCTGCAGACAGAGGACGGAACCTCCCACACTCAGAATTCCGGAACACGTCTGACGGTGTGGGGGAGGTTTGGGGCCGCCCTCCACGCAGCTGACTGGTGTCACAGGTGTTCCCTGGCAGGGGGAATTCCGCTAATTACCTCCCCTGTCCTGTGGTAGGCACTAGATGCTACCTGCATTTCCAGCCAAACCCCCGCCTTACCCCGGAAGCCGCACAGGAAGACACTCGGGGAAGACACGCGAATGGCTCCTAGGAGATCCAAGGTCCTGCAGACAGAAGACGGAACCTCCCCACACTCACAATCCCGGAACACGGCTGAATGTGTGGGGGAGTTTTGGGGCCGCCCTCCACGCAGCTGAGTGGTGTCAAAGGTGTTCCCTGGCAGGGGGAAGTCCGCTAATTGACTACCCTGTACAGGGGGAGGCACTAGATGCTACCTGCATTTCCAGCCCAACCCCGAATTTCCCCGGCAGCCCGCAGTGGGAGACACTCGGGGAAGACAAGCGAATGGCTCCTAGGAAATCCAAGGTCCTGCAGACAGAAGACGGAACCTCCACACACTCACAATTCCGGAACACGCCTGACTGTGTAGGGGAGGTTTGGGGCCGCCCTCCACGCAGCTGAGAGTTGTCAAAGAGTTCCCTGGTAGGGGGAAGTCCGCTAATTGCCTACCCTGTCCAGGGGGAGGCACTAGATGCTACCTGCATTTCCATCCCTACCTCCGCCATTCCCCTGCATCCCGCACTGGCAGACACTCGGGGAAGACACGCGAAGGGCTCCTAAGGGATCCCGGGTGCTGCAGACAGAAGACGTAACCTCCCCACACTCAGAATTCCGGAACACGGCTGACGGTGTTGGGGAGGTTTGGGGCCGCAGTCCACACAGCTGACTGGTGTCACAGGTGTTCCCTGGCAGGGGGATGTCCGCTAATTGCCTACCCTGTCCACGGGGAGGCAGTAGATGCTACCTGCATTTCCAGCCCAACCCCCACCTTTCCCCGGAATTCCGCATAGGCAGACACTCGGGGAAGTCACGAGAAGGGCTCCTAGGGGTTCCCGGGTGCTGCAGACAGAGGACGCAACCTCCCCACACTCAGAATTCCTGAACACGGCTGACTGTGTGGGTGAAGTTTGGTGCAGCCTTCCACGCAGCTGACTGTTTTATACAGGTGTTCCCTGGCACTGGGATGTCCGCTAATTACCTTCCATGTCCAGGGGGAGGCACTAGATGCTCCCTGCATTTCCAGCCCAACCCCTGCCTTTCCCCGGCAGCTCGCACTGGGAGAAACTCGGGGAAGACACGCGAAGGGCTCCTAGGAGATCCCGGGTGCTGCACACAGAAGAAGGATCTTCCCCAAACTCAGATTTCCGGAACACGGCTGACTGTGTGGGGGAGGTTTGGGGCCGCCCTCCACGCAGCTAGGTGGTGTCAAAGTGTTCCCTGGCAGGGGGAAGTCCGCTAATTGCCTACCCTGTCCAGGGGTAGGAACTAGATGCTACCTGCAGTTCCAGCCCAACCCATGACTTTCCCCGGCAGGCTGCAAAGGCAGACACTCGGGGAAGACACGCGAAGGGCTCCTAGGAAATCCCGAGTGCTGCAGACAGAAGACGGAACCTCCCCACACTCAGAATTCCGGAACTCGGCTGACTGTGTGGGGGAAGTTTGGGGCCGCCCTCCACGCAGCTGAGTGTTGTCTAAAGTGTTCCCTGGCAGGGGGAAGTCCGCTAATTACTTCCCCTGTCCAAGGGGAGGAACTAGGTGCTACCTGCATTTCCAGCCCAACCCCTGCTTTTCCCCGGCAGCCCGCAATGGGTGACACTCGGGGAAGACACGCGAAGGGCTCCTAGGAGATCCCGGGTGCTGCAGACAGAGGACGGAACCTCCCCACACTCAGAATACCGGAACACGGCTGACTGTGTGCGGGAAGTTTCGTGCCGCCTTCCACGCAGCTGACTGTTTTCTACAGGTGTTCCCTGGCACGGGGATGTCCGCTAATTACCTTCCATGTCCACGGGGAGTCACTAGATGCTCCCTGCATTCCCAGCCCAACCCCCGCCTTTCCCCGGCAGCTCGCACTGGGAGACACTCGGGGAAGACACGCGAAGGGCTCCTAGGAGATCCCGGGTGCTGCACACAGAAGACGGAACCTCCCCACATTCACAATTCCGGAACATGGCTGACTGTGTGGAGGAGGTTTGGGGACGACGTCCACGCAGCTGACTGGTGTCACAGGTTTTCCCTGGCAGGGAGAATCCGCTAATTATCTCCCCTGTCCAGGGGGATGCACTAGATGCTACTTGCATTTCCAGCCCGACCCCCACATTTCCCCAGCAGCCCGCTATGGGAGACACTCGGGGAGGACACGCGAAAGGCTCCTAGGAGATCCCGGGTGCTGCAGAGAGAAGACGGAACCTCCCAACACTGAGAATTCTGGAACACGACTGACTGTGTGGGGGAGGTTTGGGGCCGCCCTCCACGCAGCTGAGTGGAATCAAAGTGTTACATGGCAGGGGGAATTCCGCTAATTTCCTCCCCTGTCCAGGGGGAGGCACCAGATACTACCTGCATTTCCATCCCTACCCCAGCCATTCCCCGGCAGCCCGCACTGGCAGACACTCGGGGAAGACACGCGAAGGGCTCCTAAGGGATCCCGGGTGCTGCAGACAGAAGACGTAACCTCACCACACTCAGAATCCCGGAACACGGCTGACGGTGTGGGGGAGGTTTGGGGCCGCAATCCACACAGCTGACTGTTGTCACAGGTGTTCCCTTGCAGGGGGAAGTCCGCTAAATACCTCCCCTGTCCAGGGGGAGGCACTAGATGCTACCTGCATTTCCAGCACAACCCCCGCCTTTCCCCGGCAGCCCGCACTGGGAGACACTCGGGGAAGACACGCGAAGGGCTCCTAGGAGATCCCGGGTGCTGCAGACCTAAAACGGAACCTCCCTACACTCAGAATTCCGGAACACGCCTGACTGTGTGGGGGAGGTTATGGGCCGCCGTCCACGCAGCAGACTGGTGTCACAGGTGTTCCCTGGCAGCGGAAATCAGCTAATTACCTCCCATGTCCAGAGGGAGGCACTAGATGCTACCTGCATTTCCAGCCCGACCCCCGAATTTCCCCGGCAGCCCGCAATGGGAGACACTCTGGGAAGACACGCGAACGGCTCCTAGGAAATCCCGGGTGCTGCAGACAGAAGACGGAACCTCCCCACACTCAGAATTCCGGAAAACGGCTGACTGTGTGGGGGAGTTTTGGGGCCGCTGCCCACGCAGCTGACTGGTGTCACAGGTCTTACCTGGCAGGGGAAATCCGCAAATTAAATCCCCTGTCCAGGGAGAGGCACTAGATGCTACCTGCATTTCCAGCCCAACCCCCGCCTTTCCCCGGCAGCCCGCAAAGGGAGACACTCGGGGAAGACACGCGAAGGGCTCCAAGGTGTTCGAAGTTCCTGCAGACAGAAGACGGAACCTCCCCACACTCACAATTCCGAAACACGGCTGCCTGTGTGGGGGAGGTTTGGGGCCTCCCTCCGCGCAGCTGAGTGGTGTTAAAGGTGTTCCCTGGCAGGGGGAAGTCCGCTAATTGCCTACCCTGTCCAGGGGGTGGCTCTAGATGCTACCTGCATTTCCAGCCCAACCCCGAATTTCCCCGGCAACCCGCACTGGGAGACACTCGGGGAATACAGGCGAATTGCTCCTAGGAGATCCAAGGTCCTGCAGACAGAAGAAGGAACCTCCCCACACTCACAATCCAGGAACACGGCTGACTGTGTGGGGGAGGATTGGAGCGGCCCTCCAAGCAGCTGAGTGGTGTCAAAGTTGTTCCCTGGCAGGGGGAAGTCCGCTAATTTCCTATCTTGTCTAGGGGGAGGCACTGGATGCTACCTGCATTTCCAGCGCAACCCCCGCATTTCCCCGTTAGCCCGCAATGGGAGACACTCGGGGAAGACACGCGAAGGGCTCCTAGGAGATCCCGGGTGCTGCAGACAGAAGACGGAACCTCCCCACACTCAGAATTCCGGAACACGGCTGACTGTGTGGGGGAGGTTTGGGGCCGCCGTCCACGCAGCTGACTGGTGTCACAGGTGTCCCCTGGCAGGGGGAATTCCGCTAATTACCTCCCATGTCCAGGGGGAGGCACTAGATGCTACCTGCATTTCCAGCCAAACCCCCGCTTTTCCCCGGTAGCCCGCACTGGGAGACACTCGGGGAAGACACGCGAAGCGCTCCTAGGAGATCCAAGGTCCTGCAGACAGAAGACATAACCTCCCCACACTCACAATTCCGGAACACGGCTGACTGTGTGGGGGAGGTTTGGGTCCGCCCTCCAAGCAGCTGAGTGGTGTCAAAGTTGCTCCCTCGCAGGGGTAAGTCCTCTAATTGCCTAACATGTCCAGGGGGAGGCACTAGATGCTACCTGAATTTCCAGCCAAACCCCCGCCTTTCCCCGGTAGCCCGCAATGGGAGACACTCGGGGAAAACACGCGAAGCGATCCTAGGAAATCCAAGGTGCTACAGACAGAAGACGGAACCTCCCCACACTCACAATTCAGGAACACGGCTGACTGTGTGGGGGAGGTTTGGGGCCGCCCTCCAAGCAGCTGAGTGGTGTCAAAGTTGCTCCTTCGCAGGGGTAAGTCCTCTAATTGCCTACCATGTCCAGGGGGAGGCACTAGATGCTACCTGCATTTCCAGCCCTACCCCTGCCTTTCCCTGGCAGCCCGCACAGACAGACACTCGGGGAAGACACGCGAAGGGCTCCTAGGAGATGCCGGGTGCTGCAGAAGGAGGACAGAACTTCCCCACACTCAGAAATCCGGAACACGACTGACTGTGTGGGGGAGGATTGGGGCCGCCGTCCACGCAGCTGACTGGTGTCACAGGTGTTACCTTGCAGGGAAAACCGCTAATTAAATCCCTTGTTCAGGGAGAGGCACTAGATTCCACCTGCATTTTCAGTCCAAACCCCGCCTTTCCCCGGCAGCCCGCAATGGGAGACACTCGGGAAAGACACGTGAAGGGCTCCTAGGAGATCCCGGTTGCCGCAGACAGAAGACGGAACCTCCCCACACTCACAATTCCGGAACACGGCTGACAGTGTGTGGGAGGTTTGGGGCCGCCCTCCAAGAAGCTGAGTGGTGTCAAAGGTGTTCTCTGGCAGGGGGAAGTCCGCTAATTGCCTACCCGGTCCAGGGGGAGGCACTAGGTGCTACCTGCATTTCTAGCCCAACCCCCAACTTTCCCCGGGTGCCCGCAATATGTGACACTCGGGGAAGACACGGGAATGGCTCCTAGGAGATCAGGGGTGCTGCAGACAGAAGACGGAACCTCCCCACACTCAGAATTCCGGAACATGGCTGACTGTGTGGGGGAGGCCTGGGGCCGACGTCCACGCAGGTGACTGGTGTCACAGGTGTTACCTGACAGGGAAAACCGCTAAATAAATCCCTTTTTCAGGGAGAGGTACTAGATGCTACCTGAATTTCCAGCCCAACCCCCGCCTTTCCCCGGCAGCCCGCAATGGGAGACACTCGGGGAAGACACGCGAAGGGCTCTTAGGAGATCCCGGGTGCTGCAGACAGAAGAAGGATCTTCCCACACTCAGATTTCCGGAACACGGCTGACTGTGTGGGGGAGGTTTGGGGCCGCCCTCCACGCAGCTGAGTGGTGTCAAAGGTGTTCTCTGGCAGGGGGAAGTCCGCTAATTGCCTACCCTGTCCAGGGGGAGGCACTAGATTCTACCTGCATTTCCAGCCCAACCCCGAATTTCCCCGGCAGCCCGCAGTGTGAGACACTCGGGGAAGACAAGCGAATGGCTCCTAGGAAATCCAAGTTCCTGCAGACAGAAGACGGAACCTCCCCACACTCACAATTCCGGAACACGCCTGACTGTGTAGGGGAGGTTTGGGGCCGCCCTCCACGCAGCTGAGGGGTGTCAAAGAGTTCCCTGGTAGGGGGAAGTCCGCTAATTGCCTACCCTTTCCACGGGGAGGCACTAGATGCTACCTGCATTTCCAGCCCAACCCCCGCCTTTCCCCGGAAGTCCGCAGAGGCAGACACTCGGGGAAGACACGAGAAAGGCTCCTAGGAGTTCCCGGGTGCTGCAGACAGAGGACGGAACCTCCCCACACTAAGAAATCCGGAACACGGCTGACGGTGTGGGGGAGGTTTGGGGCCGCCCTCCACGCAGCTGACTGGTGTCACAGGTGTTCCCTGGCAGGGGGAATACCGCTAATTACCTCCCCTGTCCTGGGGTAGGCACTAGATGCTACTTGCATTTCCAGCCAAACCCCCGCCTTTCCCCGGAAGCCGCACAGGAAGACACTCGGGGAAGACACGCGAATGGCTCCTAGGAGATCCAAGGTCCTGCAGAAAGAAGACGGAACCTCCCCATACTCACAATCCCGGAACACGGCTGAATGTGTGGGGGAGGTTTGGTGCCGCCCTCCACGCAGCTGAGGGGTGTCAAAGAGTTCCCTGGTAGGGGGAAGTCCGCTAATTGCCTACCCTTTCCACGGGAGGCACTAGATGCTACCTGCATTTCCAGCCCAACCCCCGCCTTTCCCCGGAAGTTCGCAGAGGCAGACACTCGGGGAAGACATGAGAAAGGCTCCTAGGAGTTCCCGGGTGCTGCAGACAGAGGACGGAACCTCCCCACACTCAGAATTCCGGAACACGGCTGACTGTGTGGGGGAAGTTTGGTGCAGCCTTCCACGCAGCTGAGTGGTATCAAAGGTGTTACCTGGCAGGGGGAATTCCACTAATTTCCTCCCCTGTCCAGGGGGAGGCACTAGATGCTACCTGCATTTCCATCCCTACCTCCGCCATTCCCCTGCATCCCGCACTGGCAGACACTCGGGGAAGACACGCGAAGGGCTCCTAAGGGATCCCGGGTGCTGCAGACAGAAGACGTAACCTCCCCACACTCAGAATTCCGGAACACGGCTGACGGTGTGGGGGAGGTTTGGGGCCGCAGTCCACACAGCTGACTGGTGTCACAGGTGTTCCCTGGCAGGGGGATGTCCGCTAATTGCCTACCCTGTCCACGGGGAGGCACTAGATGCTACCTGCATTTCCAGCCCAACCCCCACCTTTCCCCGGAATTCCGCACAGGCAGACACTCGGGGAAGTCACGAGAAGGGCTCCTTGGAGTTCCCGGGTGCTGCAGACAGAGGACGGAACCTCCCACACTCAGAATTCCGGAACACGTCTGACGGTGTGGGGGAGGTTTGGGGCCGCCCTCCACGCAGCTGACTGGTGTCACAGGTGTTCCCTGGCAGGGGGAATTCCGCTAATTACCTCCCCTGTCCTGTGGTAGGCACTAGATGCTACCTGCATTTCCAGCCCAACCCCGAATTTCCCCGGCAGCCCGCAGTGGGAGACACTCGGGGAAGACAAGCGAATGGCTCCTAGGAAATCCAAGGTCCTGCAGACAGAAGACGGAACCTCCACACACTCACAATTCCGGAACACGCCTGACTGTGTAGGGGAGGTTTGGGGCCGCCCTCCACGCAGCTGAGAGTTGTCAAAGAGTTCCCTGGTAGGGGGAAGTCCGCTAATTGCCTACCCTGTCCAGGGGGAGGCACTAGATGCTACCTGCATTTCCATCCCTACCTCCGCCATTCCCCTGCATCCCGCACTGGCAGACACTCGGGGAAGACACGCGAAGGGCTCCTAAGGGATCCCGGGTGCTGCAGACAGAAGACGTAACCTCCCCACACTCAGAATTCCGGAACACGGCTGACGGTGTTGGGGAGGTTTGGGGCCGCAGTCCACACAGCTGACTGGTGTCACAGGTGTTCCCTGGCAGGGGGATGTCCGCTAATTGCCTACCCTGTCCACGGGGAGGCAGTAGATGCTACCTGCATTTCCAGCCCAACCCCCACCTTTCCCCGGAATTCCGCATAGGCAGACACTCGGGGAAGTCACGAGAAGGGCTCCTAGGGGTTCCCGGGTGCTGCAGACAGAGGACGCAACCTCCCCACACTCAGAATTCCTGAACACGGCTGACTGTGTGGGTGAAGTTTGGTGCAGCCTTCCACGCAGCTGACTGTTTTATACAGGTGTTCCCTGGCACTGGGATGTCCGCTAATTACCTTCCATGTCCAGGGGGAGGCACTAGATGCTCCCTGCATTTCCAGCCCAACCCCTGCCTTTCCCCGGCAGCTCGCACTGGGAGAAACTCGGGGAAGACACGCGAAGGGCTCCTAGGAGATCCCGGGTGCTGCACACAGAAGAAGGATCTTCCCCAAACTCAGATTTCCGGAACACGGCTGACTGTGTGGGGGAGGTTTGGGGCCGCCCTCCACGCAGCTAGGTGGTGTCAAAGTGTTCCCTGGCAGGGGGAAGTCCGCTAATTGCCTACCCTGTCCAGGGGTAGGAACTAGATGCTACCTGCAGTTCCAGCCCAACCCATGACTTTCCCCGGCAGGCTGCAAAGGCAGACACTCGGGGAAGACACGCGAAGGGCTCCTAGGAAATCCCGAGTGCTGCAGACAGAAGACGGAACCTCCCCACACTCAGAATTCCGGAACTCGGCTGACTGTGTGGGGGAAGTTTGGGGCCGCCCTCCACGCAGCTGAGTGTTGTCTAAAGTGTTCCCTGGCAGGGGGAAGTCCGCTAATTACTTCCCCTGTCCAAGGGGAGGAACTAGGTGCTACCTGCATTTCCAGCCCAACCCCTGCTTTTCCCCGGCAGCCCGCAATGGGTGACACTCGGGGAAGACACGCGAAGGGCTCCTAGGAGATCCCGGGTGCTGCAGACAGAGGACGGAACCTCCCCACACTCAGAATACCGGAACACGGCTGACTGTGTGCGGGAAGTTTCGTGCCGCCTTCCACGCAGCTGACTGTTTTCTACAGGTGTTCCCTGGCACGGGGATGTCCGCTAATTACCTTCCATGTCCACGGGGAGTCACTAGATGCTCCCTGCATTCCCAGCCCAACCCCCGCCTTTCCCCGGCAGCTCGCACTGGGAGACACTCGGGGAAGACACGCGAAGGGCTCCTAGGAGATCCCGGGTGCTGCACACAGAAGACGGAACCTCCCCACATTCACAATTCCGGAACATGGCTGACTGTGTGGAGGAGGTTTGGGGACGACGTCCACGCAGCTGACTGGTGTCACAGGTTTTCCCTGGCAGGGAGAATCCGCTAATTATCTCCCCTGTCCAGGGGGATGCACTAGATGCTACTTGCATTTCCAGCCCGACCCCCACATTTCCCCAGCAGCCCGCTATGGGAGACACTCGGGGAGGACACGCGAAAGGCTCCTAGGAGATCCCGGGTGCTGCAGAGAGAAGACGGAACCTCCCAACACTGAGAATTCTGGAACACGACTGACTGTGTGGGGGAGGTTTGGGGCCGCCCTCCACGCAGCTGAGTGGAATCAAAGTGTTACATGGCAGGGGGAATTCCGCTAATTTCCTCCCCTGTCCAGGGGGAGGCACCAGATACTACCTGCATTTCCATCCCTACCCCAGCCATTCCCCGGCAGCCCGCACTGGCAGACACTCGGGGAAGACACGCGAAGGGCTCCTAAGGGATCCCGGGTGCTGCAGACAGAAGACGTAACCTCACCACACTCAGAATCCCGGAACACGGCTGACGGTGTGGGGGAGGTTTGGGGCCGCAATCCACACAGCTGACTGTTGTCACAGGTGTTCCCTTGCAGGGGGAAGTCCGCTAAATACCTCCCCTGTCCAGGGGGAGGCACTAGATGCTACCTGCATTTCCAGCACAACCCCCGCCTTTCCCCGGCAGCCCGCACTGGGAGACACTCGGGGAAGACACGCGAAGGGCTCCTAGGAGATCCCGGGTGCTGCAGACCTAAAACGGAACCTCCCTACACTCAGAATTCCGGAACACGCCTGACTGTGTGGGGGAGGTTATGGGCCGCCGTCCACGCAGCAGACTGGTGTCACAGGTGTTCCCTGGCAGCGGAAATCAGCTAATTACCTCCCATGTCCAGAGGGAGGCACTAGATGCTACCTGCATTTCCAGCCCGACCCCCGAATTTCCCCGGAATTCCGCACAGGCAGACACTCGGGGAAGTCACGAGAAGGGCTCCTTGGAGTTCCCGGGTGCTGCAGACAGAGGACGGAACCTCCCACACTCAGAATTCCGGAACACGTCTGACGGTGTGGGGGAGGTTTGGGGCCGCCCTCCACGCAGCTGACTGGTGTCACAGGTGTTCCCTGGCAGGGGGAATTCCGCTAATTACCTCCCCTGTCCTGTGGTAGGCACTAGATGCTACCTGCATTTCCAGCCAAACCCCCGCCTTACCCCGGAAGCCGCACAGGAAGACACTCGGGGAAGACACGCGAATGGCTCCTAGGAGATCCAAGGTCCTGCAGACAGAAGACGGAACCTCCCCACACTCACAATCCCGGAACACGGCTGAATGTGTGGGGGAGTTTTGGGGCCGCCCTCCACGCAGCTGAGTGGTGTCAAAGGTGTTCCCTGGCAGGGGGAAGTCCGCTAATTGACTACCCTGTACAGGGGGAGGCACTAGATGCTACCTGCATTTCCAGCCCAACCCCGAATTTCCCCGGCAGCCCGCAGTGGGAGACACTCGGGGAAGACAAGCGAATGGCTCCTAGGAAATCCAAGGTCCTGCAGACAGAAGACGGAACCTCCACACACTCACAATTCCGGAACACGCCTGACTGTGTAGGGGAGGTTTGGGGCCGCCCTCCACGCAGCTGAGAGTTGTCAAAGAGTTCCCTGGTAGGGGGAAGTCCGCTAATTGCCTACCCTGTCCAGGGGGAGGCACTAGATGCTACCTGCATTTCCATCCCTACCTCCGCCATTCCCCTGCATCCCGCACTGGCAGACACTCGGGGAAGACACGCGAAGGGCTCCTAAGGGATCCCGGGTGCTGCAGACAGAAGACGTAACCTCCCCACACTCAGAATTCCGGAACACGGCTGACGGTGTTGGGGAGGTTTGGGGCCGCAGTCCACACAGCTGACTGGTGTCACAGGTGTTCCCTGGCAGGGGGATGTCCGCTAATTGCCTACCCTGTCCACGGGGAGGCAGTAGATGCTACCTGCATTTCCAGCCCAACCCCCACCTTTCCCCGGAATTCCGCATAGGCAGACACTCGGGGAAGTCACGAGAAGGGCTCCTAGGGGTTCCCGGGTGCTGCAGACAGAGGACGCAACCTCCCCACACTCAGAATTCCTGAACACGGCTGACTGTGTGGGTGAAGTTTGGTGCAGCCTTCCACGCAGCTGACTGTTTTATACAGGTGTTCCCTGGCACTGGGATGTCCGCTAATTACCTTCCATGTCCAGGGGGAGGCACTAGATGCTCCCTGCATTTCCAGCCCAACCCCTGCCTTTCCCCGGCAGCTCGCACTGGGAGAAACTCGGGGAAGACACGCGAAGGGCTCCTAGGAGATCCCGGGTGCTGCACACAGAAGAAGGATCTTCCCCAAACTCAGATTTCCGGAACACGGCTGACTGTGTGGGGGAGGTTTGGGGCCGCCCTCCACGCAGCTAGGTGGTGTCAAAGTGTTCCCTGGCAGGGGGAAGTCCGCTAATTGCCTACCCTGTCCAGGGGTAGGAACTAGATGCTACCTGCAGTTCCAGCCCAACCCATGACTTTCCCCGGCAGGCTGCAAAGGCAGACACTCGGGGAAGACACGCGAAGGGCTCCTAGGAAATCCCGAGTGCTGCAGACAGAAGACGGAACCTCCCCACACTCAGAATTCCGGAACTCGGCTGACTGTGTGGGGGAAGTTTGGGGCCGCCCTCCACGCAGCTGAGTGTTGTCTAAAGTGTTCCCTGGCAGGGGGAAGTCCGCTAATTACTTCCCCTGTCCAAGGGGAGGAACTAGGTGCTACCTGCATTTCCAGCCCAACCCCTGCTTTTCCCCGGCAGCCCGCAATGGGTGACACTCGGGGAAGACACGCGAAGGGCTCCTAGGAGATCCCGGGTGCTGCAGACAGAGGACGGAACCTCCCCACACTCAGAATACCGGAACACGGCTGACTGTGTGCGGGAAGTTTCGTGCCGCCTTCCACGCAGCTGACTGTTTTCTACAGGTGTTCCCTGGCACGGGGATGTCCGCTAATTACCTTCCATGTCCACGGGGAGTCACTAGATGCTCCCTGCATTCCCAGCCCAACCCCCGCCTTTCCCCGGCAGCTCGCACTGGGAGACACTCGGGGAAGACACGCGAAGGGCTCCTAGGAGATCCCGGGTGCTGCACACAGAAGACGGAACCTCCCCACATTCACAATTCCGGAACATGGCTGACTGTGTGGAGGAGGTTTGGGGACGACGTCCACGCAGCTGACTGGTGTCACAGGTTTTCCCTGGCAGGGAGAATCCGCTAATTATCTCCCCTGTCCAGGGGGATGCACTAGATGCTACTTGCATTTCCAGCCCGACCCCCACATTTCCCCAGCAGCCCGCTATGGGAGACACTCGGGGAGGACACGCGAAAGGCTCCTAGGAGATCCCGGGTGCTGCAGAGAGAAGACGGAACCTCCCAACACTGAGAATTCTGGAACACGACTGACTGTGTGGGGGAGGTTTGGGGCCGCCCTCCACGCAGCTGAGTGGAATCAAAGTGTTACATGGCAGGGGGAATTCCGCTAATTTCCTCCCCTGTCCAGGGGGAGGCACCAGATACTACCTGCATTTCCATCCCTACCCCAGCCATTCCCCGGCAGCCCGCACTGGCAGACACTCGGGGAAGACACGCGAAGGGCTCCTAAGGGATCCCGGGTGCTGCAGACAGAAGACGTAACCTCACCACACTCAGAATCCCGGAACACGGCTGACGGTGTGGGGGAGGTTTGGGGCCGCAATCCACACAGCTGACTGTTGTCACAGGTGTTCCCTTGCAGGGGGAAGTCCGCTAAATACCTCCCCTGTCCAGGGGGAGGCACTAGATGCTACCTGCATTTCCAGCACAACCCCCGCCTTTCCCCGGCAGCCCGCACTGGGAGACACTCGGGGAAGACACGCGAAGGGCTCCTAGGAGATCCCGGGTGCTGCAGACCTAAAACGGAACCTCCCTACACTCAGAATTCCGGAACACGCCTGACTGTGTGGGGGAGGTTATGGGCCGCCGTCCACGCAGCAGACTGGTGTCACAGGTGTTCCCTGGCAGCGGAAATCAGCTAATTACCTCCCATGTCCAGAGGGAGGCACTAGATGCTACCTGCATTTCCAGCCCGACCCCCGAATTTCCCCGGCAGCCCGCAATGGGAGACACTCTGGGAAGACACGCGAACGGCTCCTAGGAAATCCCGGGTGCTGCAGACAGAAGACGGAACCTCCCCACACTCAGAATTCCGGAAAACGGCTGACTGTGTGGGGGAGTTTTGGGGCCGCTGCCCACGCAGCTGACTGGTGTCACAGGTCTTACCTGGCAGGGGAAATCCGCAAATTAAATCCCCTGTCCAGGGAGAGGCACTAGATGCTACCTGCATTTCCAGCCCAACCCCCGCCTTTCCCCGGCAGCCCGCAAAGGGAGACACTCGGGGAAGACACGCGAAGGGCTCCAAGGTGTTCGAAGTTCCTGCAGACAGAAGACGGAACCTCCCCACACTCACAATTCCGAAACACGGCTGCCTGTGTGGGGGAGGTTTGGGGCCTCCCTCCGCGCAGCTGAGTGGTGTTAAAGGTGTTCCCTGGCAGGGGGAAGTCCGCTAATTGCCTACCCTGTCCAGGGGGTGGCTCTAGATGCTACCTGCATTTCCAGCCCAACCCCGAATTTCCCCGGCAACCCGCACTGGGAGACACTCGGGGAATACAGGCGAATTGCTCCTAGGAGATCCAAGGTCCTGCAGACAGAAGAAGGAACCTCCCCACACTCACAATCCAGGAACACGGCTGACTGTGTGGGGGAGGATTGGAGCGGCCCTCCAAGCAGCTGAGTGGTGTCAAAGTTGTTCCCTGGCAGGGGGAAGTCCGCTAATTTCCTATCTTGTCTAGGGGGAGGCACTGGATGCTACCTGCATTTCCAGCGCAACCCCCGCATTTCCCCGTTAGCCCGCAATGGGAGACACTCGGGGAAGACACGCGAAGGGCTCCTAGGAGATCCCGGGTGCTGCAGACAGAAGACGGAACCTCCCCACACTCAGAATTCCGGAACACGGCTGACTGTGTGGGGGAGGTTTGGGGCCGCCGTCCACGCAGCTGACTGGTGTCACAGGTGTCCCCTGGCAGGGGGAATTCCGCTAATTACCTCCCATGTCCAGGGGGAGGCACTAGATGCTACCTGCATTTCCAGCCAAACCCCCGCTTTTCCCCGGTAGCCCGCACTGGGAGACACTCGGGGAAGACACGCGAAGCGCTCCTAGGAGATCCAAGGTCCTGCAGACAGAAGACATAACCTCCCCACACTCACAATTCCGGAACACGGCTGACTGTGTGGGGGAGGTTTGGGTCCGCCCTCCAAGCAGCTGAGTGGTGTCAAAGTTGCTCCCTCGCAGGGGTAAGTCCTCTAATTGCCTAACATGTCCAGGGGGAGGCACTAGATGCTACCTGAATTTCCAGCCAAACCCCCGCCTTTCCCCGGTAGCCCGCAATGGGAGACACTCGGGGAAAACACGCGAAGCGATCCTAGGAAATCCAAGGTGCTACAGACAGAAGACGGAACCTCCCCACACTCACAATTCAGGAACACGGCTGACTGTGTGGGGGAGGTTTGGGGCCGCCCTCCAAGCAGCTGAGTGGTGTCAAAGTTGCTCCTTCGCAGGGGTAAGTCCTCTAATTGCCTACCATGTCCAGGGGGAGGCACTAGATGCTACCTGCATTTCCAGCCCTACCCCTGCCTTTCCCTGGCAGCCCGCACAGACAGACACTCGGGGAAGACACGCGAAGGGCTCCTAGGAGATGCCGGGTGCTGCAGAAGGAGGACAGAACTTCCCCACACTCAGAAATCCGGAACACGACTGACTGTGTGGGGGAGGATTGGGGCCGCCGTCCACGCAGCTGACTGGTGTCACAGGTGTTACCTTGCAGGGAAAACCGCTAATTAAATCCCTTGTTCAGGGAGAGGCACTAGATTCCACCTGCATTTTCAGTCCAAACCCCGCCTTTCCCCGGCAGCCCGCAATGGGAGACACTCGGGAAAGACACGTGAAGGGCTCCTAGGAGATCCCGGTTGCCGCAGACAGAAGACGGAACCTCCCCACACTCACAATTCCGGAACACGGCTGACAGTGTGTGGGAGGTTTGGGGCCGCCCTCCAAGAAGCTGAGTGGTGTCAAAGGTGTTCTCTGGCAGGGGGAAGTCCGCTAATTGCCTACCCGGTCCAGGGGGAGGCACTAGGTGCTACCTGCATTTCTAGCCCAACCCCCAACTTTCCCCGGGTGCCCGCAATATGTGACACTCGGGGAAGACACGGGAATGGCTCCTAGGAGATCAGGGGTGCTGCAGACAGAAGACGGAACCTCCCCACACTCAGAATTCCGGAACATGGCTGACTGTGTGGGGGAGGCCTGGGGCCGACGTCCACGCAGGTGACTGGTGTCACAGGTGTTACCTGACAGGGAAAACCGCTAAATAAATCCCTTTTTCAGGGAGAGGTACTAGATGCTACCTGAATTTCCAGCCCAACCCCCGCCTTTCCCCGGCAGCCCGCAATGGGAGACACTCGGGGAAGACACGCGAAGGGCTCTTAGGAGATCCCGGGTGCTGCAGACAGAAGAAGGATCTTCCCACACTCAGATTTCCGGAACACGGCTGACTGTGTGGGGGAGGTTTGGGGCCGCCCTCCACGCAGCTGAGTGGTGTCAAAGGTGTTCTCTGGCAGGGGGAAGTCCGCTAATTGCCTACCCTGTCCAGGGGGAGGCACTAGATTCTACCTGCATTTCCAGCCCAACCCCGAATTTCCCCGGCAGCCCGCAGTGTGAGACACTCGGGGAAGACAAGCGAATGGCTCCTAGGAAATCCAAGTTCCTGCAGACAGAAGACGGAACCTCCCCACACTCACAATTCCGGAACACGCCTGACTGTGTAGGGGAGGTTTGGGGCCGCCCTCCACGCAGCTGAGGGGTGTCAAAGAGTTCCCTGGTAGGGGGAAGTCCGCTAATTGCCTACCCTTTCCACGGGGAGGCACTAGATGCTACCTGCATTTCCAGCCCAACCCCCGCCTTTCCCCGGAAGTCCGCAGAGGCAGACACTCGGGGAAGACACGAGAAAGGCTCCTAGGAGTTCCCGGGTGCTGCAGACAGAGGACGGAACCTCCCCACACTAAGAAATCCGGAACACGGCTGACGGTGTGGGGGAGGTTTGGGGCCGCCCTCCACGCAGCTGACTGGTGTCACAGGTGTTCCCTGGCAGGGGGAATACCGCTAATTACCTCCCCTGTCCTGGGGTAGGCACTAGATGCTACTTGCATTTCCAGCCAAACCCCCGCCTTTCCCCGGAAGCCGCACAGGAAGACACTCGGGGAAGACACGCGAATGGCTCCTAGGAGATCCAAGGTCCTGCAGAAAGAAGACGGAACCTCCCCATACTCACAATCCCGGAACACGGCTGAATGTGTGGGGGAGGTTTGGTGCCGCCCTCCACGCAGCTGAGGGGTGTCAAAGAGTTCCCTGGTAGGGGGAAGTCCGCTAATTGCCTACCCTTTCCACGGGAGGCACTAGATGCTACCTGCATTTCCAGCCCAACCCCCGCCTTTCCCCGGAAGTTCGCAGAGGCAGACACTCGGGGAAGACATGAGAAAGGCTCCTAGGAGTTCCCGGGTGCTGCAGACAGAGGACGGAACCTCCCCACACTCAGAATTCCGGAACACGGCTGACTGTGTGGGGGAAGTTTGGTGCAGCCTTCCACGCAGCTGAGTGGTATCAAAGGTGTTACCTGGCAGGGGGAATTCCACTAATTTCCTCCCCTGTCCAGGGGGAGGCACTAGATGCTACCTGCATTTCCATCCCTACCTCCGCCATTCCCCTGCATCCCGCACTGGCAGACACTCGGGGAAGACACGCGAAGGGCTCCTAAGGGATCCCGGGTGCTGCAGACAGAAGACGTAACCTCCCCACACTCAGAATTCCGGAACACGGCTGACGGTGTGGGGGAGGTTTGGGGCCGCAGTCCACACAGCTGACTGGTGTCACAGGTGTTCCCTGGCAGGGGGATGTCCGCTAATTGCCTACCCTGTCCACGGGGAGGCACTAGATGCTACCTGCATTTCCAGCCCAACCCCCACCTTTCCCCGGAATTCCGCACAGGCAGACACTCGGGGAAGTCACGAGAAGGGCTCCTTGGAGTTCCCGGGTGCTGCAGACAGAGGACGGAACCTCCCACACTCAGAATTCCGGAACACGTCTGACGGTGTGGGGGAGGTTTGGGGCCGCCCTCCACGCAGCTGACTGGTGTCACAGGTGTTCCCTGGCAGGGGGAATTCCGCTAATTACCTCCCCTGTCCTGTGGTAGGCACTAGATGCTACCTGCATTTCCAGCCCAACCCCGAATTTCCCCGGCAGCCCGCAGTGGGAGACACTCGGGGAAGACAAGCGAATGGCTCCTAGGAAATCCAAGGTCCTGCAGACAGAAGACGGAACCTCCACACACTCACAATTCCGGAACACGCCTGACTGTGTAGGGGAGGTTTGGGGCCGCCCTCCACGCAGCTGAGAGTTGTCAAAGAGTTCCCTGGTAGGGGGAAGTCCGCTAATTGCCTACCCTGTCCAGGGGGAGGCACTAGATGCTACCTGCATTTCCATCCCTACCTCCGCCATTCCCCTGCATCCCGCACTGGCAGACACTCGGGGAAGACACGCGAAGGGCTCCTAAGGGATCCCGGGTGCTGCAGACAGAAGACGTAACCTCCCCACACTCAGAATTCCGGAACACGGCTGACGGTGTTGGGGAGGTTTGGGGCCGCAGTCCACACAGCTGACTGGTGTCACAGGTGTTCCCTGGCAGGGGGATGTCCGCTAATTGCCTACCCTGTCCACGGGGAGGCAGTAGATGCTACCTGCATTTCCAGCCCAACCCCCACCTTTCCCCGGAATTCCGCATAGGCAGACACTCGGGGAAGTCACGAGAAGGGCTCCTAGGGGTTCCCGGGTGCTGCAGACAGAGGACGCAACCTCCCCACACTCAGAATTCCTGAACACGGCTGACTGTGTGGGTGAAGTTTGGTGCAGCCTTCCACGCAGCTGACTGTTTTATACAGGTGTTCCCTGGCACTGGGATGTCCGCTAATTACCTTCCATGTCCAGGGGGAGGCACTAGATGCTCCCTGCATTTCCAGCCCAACCCCTGCCTTTCCCCGGCAGCTCGCACTGGGAGAAACTCGGGGAAGACACGCGAAGGGCTCCTAGGAGATCCCGGGTGCTGCACACAGAAGAAGGATCTTCCCCAAACTCAGATTTCCGGAACACGGCTGACTGTGTGGGGGAGGTTTGGGGCCGCCCTCCACGCAGCTAGGTGGTGTCAAAGTGTTCCCTGGCAGGGGGAAGTCCGCTAATTGCCTACCCTGTCCAGGGGTAGGAACTAGATGCTACCTGCAGTTCCAGCCCAACCCCCGACTTTCCCCGGCAGGCTGCAAAGGCAGACACTCGGGGAAGACACGCGAAGGGCTCCTAGGAAATCCCGAGTGCTGCAGACAGAGGACGGAACCTCCCCACACTCAGAATACCGGAACACGGCTGACTGTGTGCGGGAAGTTTCGTGCCGCCTTCCACGCAGCTGACTGTTGTCTACAGGTGTTCCCTGGCACGGGGATGTCCGCTAATTACCTTCCATGTCCACGGGGAGTCACTACATGCTCCCTGCATTCCCAGCCCAACCCCCGCCTTTCCCCGGCAGCTCGCACTGGGAGACACTCGGGGAAGACACGCGAAGGGCTCCTAGGAGATCCCGGGTGCTGCACACAGAAGACGGAACCTCCCCACATTCACAATTCCGGAACATGGCTGACTGTGTGGAGGAGGTTTGGGGACGACGTCCACGCAGCTGACTGGTGTCACAGGTTTTCCCTGGCAGGGAGAATCCGCTAATTATCTCCCCTGTCCAGGGGGATGCACTAGATGCTACTTGCATTTCCAGCCCGACCCCCACATTTCCCCAGCAGGGCGCTATGGGAGACACTCGGGGAAGACACGCGAAAGGCTCCTAGGAGATCCCGGGTGCTGCAGAGAGAAGACGGAACCTCCCAACACTGAGAATTCCGGAACACGACTGACTGTGTGGGGGAGGTTTGGGGCCGCCCTCCACGCAGCTGAGTGGAATCAAAGTGTTACCTGGCAGGGGGAATTCCGCTAATTTCCTCCCCTGTCCAGGGGGAGGCACCAGATACTACCTGCATTTCCATCCCTACCCCAGCCATTCCCCGGCAGCCCGCACTGGCAGACACTCGGGGAAGACACGCGAAGGGCTCCTAAGGGATCCCGGGTGCTGCAGACAGAAGACGTAACCTCACCACACTCAGAATCCCGGAACACGGCTGACGGTGTGGGGGAGGTTTGGGGCCGCAATCCACACAGCTGACTGTTGTCACAGGTGTTCCCTTGCAGGGGGAAGTCCGCTAAATACCTCCCCTGTCCAGGGGGAGGCACTAGATGCTACCTGCATTTCCAGCACAACCCACGCCTTTCCCCGGCAGCCCGCACTGGGAGACACTCGGGGAAGACACGCGAAGGGCTCCTAGGAGATCCCGGGTGCTGCAGACCTAAAACGGAACCTCCCTACACTCAGAATTCCGGAACACGCCTGACTGTGTGGGGGAGGTTATGGGCCGCCGTCCACGCAGCAGACTGGTGTCACAGGTGTTCCCTGGCAGCGGAAATCAGCTAATTACCTCCCATGTCCAGAGGGAGGCACTAGATGCTACCTGCATTTCCAGCCCGACCCCCGAATTTCCCCGGCAGCCCGCAATGGGAGACACTCTGGGAAGACACGCGAACGGCTCCTAGGAAATCCCGGGTGCTGCAGACAGAAGACGGAACCTCCCCACACTCAGAATTCCGGAAAACGGCTGACTGTGTGGGGGAGTTTTGGGGCCGCTGCCCACGCAGCTGACTGGTGTCACAGGTCTTACCTGGCAGGGGAAATCCGCAAATTAAATCCCCTGTCCAGGGAGAGGCACTAGATGCTACCTGCATTTCCAGCCCAACCCCCGCCTTTCCCCGGCAGCCCGCAAAGGGAGACACTCGGGGAAGACACGCGAAGGGCTCCAAGGTGTTCGAAGTTCCTGCAGACAGAAGACGGAACCTCCCCACACTCACAATTCCGAAACACGGCTGCCTGTGTGGGGGAGGTTTGGGGCCTCCCTCCGCGCTGCTGAGTGGTGTTAAAGGTGTTCCCTGGCAGGGGGAAGTCCGCTAATTGCCTACCCTGTCCAGGGGGTGGCTCTAGATGCTACCTGCATTTCCAGCCCAACCCCGAATTTCCCCGGCAACCCGCACTGGGAGACACTCGGGGAATACAGGCGAATTGCTCCTAGGAGATCCAAGGTCCTGCAGACAGAAGAAGGAACCTCCCCACACTCACAATCCAGGAACACGGCTGACTGTGTGGGGGAGGATTGGAGCGGCCCTCCAAGCAGCTGAGTGGTGTCAAAGTTGTTCCCTGGCAGGGGGAAGTCCGCTAATTTCCTATCCTGTCTAGGGGGAGGCACTGGATGCTACCTGCATTTCCAGCGCAACCCCCGCATTTCCCCGTTAGCCCGCAATGGGAGACACTCGGGGAAGACACGCGAAGGGCTCCTAGGAGATCCCGGGTGCTGCAGACAGAAGACGGAACCTCCCCACACTCAGAATTCCGGAACACGGCTGACTGTGTGGGGGAGGTTTGGGGCCGCCGTCCACGCAGCTGACTGGTGTCACAGGTGTCCCCTGGCAGGGGGAATTCCGCTAATTACCTCCCATGTCCAGGGGGAGGCACTAGATGCTACCTGCATTTCCAGCCAAACCCCCGCTTTTCCCCGGTAGCCCGCAATGGGAGACACTCGGGGAAGACACGCGAAGCGCTACTAGAGATCCAAGGTTCTACAGACAGAAGACGGAACCTCCCCACTCTCACAATTCCGGAACACGGCTGACTGTGTTGGGGAATTTTGGTGCCGCCGTCCACGCAGCTGATTGGTGTCACAGTTGTTCCCTGGCAGGGGGAATTCCGCTGAATACCTCCCATGTCCAGGGGGAGGCACTAGATGCTACCTGCATTTCCAGCCCAACCCCCGCCTTTCCCTGGCAGCCCGCACTGGGAGAAACTCGGGGAAGACACGCGAAGCGCTCCTAGGAGATCCAAGGTCCTGCAGACAGAAGACGTAACCTCCCCACACTCACAATTCCGGAACACGGCTGACTGTGTGGGGGAGGTTTGGGTCCGCCCTCCAAGCAGCTGAGTGGTGTCAAAGTTGCTCCCTCGCAGGGGTAAGTCCTCTAATTGCCTACCATGTCCAGGGGGAGGCACTAGATGCTACCTGAATTTCCAGCCAAACCCCCGCCTTTCCCCGGTAGCCCGCAATGGGAGACACTCGGGGAAAACACGCGAAGCGATCCTAGGAAATCCAAGGTGCTACAGACAGAAGACGGAACCTCCCCACACTCACAATTCCGGAACACGGCTGACTGTGTGGGGGAGGTTTGGGGCCGCCCTCCAAGCAGCTGAGTGGTGTCAAAGTTGCTCCTTCGCAGGGGTAAGTCCTCTAATTGCCTACCATGTCCAGGGGGAGGCACTAGATGCTACCTGCATTTCCAGCCCTACCCCTGCCTTTCCCTGGCAGTCCGCACAGACAGACACTCGGGGAAGACACGCGAAGGGCTCCTAGGAGATGCCGGGTGCTGCAGAAGGAGGACAGAACTTCCCCACACTCAGAATTCCGGAACACGACTGACTGTGTAGGGGAGGATTGGGGCCGCCGTCCACGCAGCTGACTGGTGTCACAGGTGTTACCTTGCAGGGAAAACCGCTAATTAAATCCCTTGTTCAGGGAGAGGCACTAGATTCCACCTGCATTTCCAGTCCAAACCCCGCCTTTCCCCGGCAGCCCGCAATGGGAGACACTCGGGAAAGACACGTGAAGGGCTCCTAGGAGATCCCGGTTGCCGCAGACAGAAGACGGAACCTCCCCACACTCACAATTCCGGAACACGGCTGACTGTGTGTGGGAGGTTTGGGGCCGCCCTCCAAGCAGCTGAGTGGTGTCAAAGGTGTTCTCTGGCAGGGGGAAGTCCGCTAATTGCCTACCCGGTCCAGGGGGAGGCACTAGGTGCTACCTGCATTTCTAGCCCAACCCCCAACTTTCCCCGGGTGCCCGCAATATGTGACACTCGGGGAAGACACGGGAATGGCTCCTAGGAGATCAGGGGTGCTGCAGACAGAAGACGGAACCTCCACACACTCACAATTCCGGAACACGCCTGACTGTGTAGGGGAGGTTTGGGGCCGCCCTCCACGCAGCTGAGGGGTGTCAAAGATTTCCCTGGTAGGGGGAAGTCCGCTAATTGCCTACCCTTTCCACGGGGAGGCACTAGATGCTACCTGCATTTCCAGCCCAACCCCCGCCTTTCCCAGGAAGTCCGCAGAGGCAGACACTCGGGGAAGACACGAGAAAGGCTCCTAGGAGTTCCCGGGTGCTGCAGACAGAGGACGGAACCTCCCCACACTCAGAATTCCGGAACACGGCTGACGGTGTGGGGGAGGTTTGGGGCCGCCCTCCACGCAGCTGACTGGTGTCACAGGTGTTCCCTGGCAGGGGGAATACCGCTAATTACCTCCCCTGTCCTGGGGTAGGCACTAGATGCTACTTGCATTTCCAGCCAAACCCCCGCCTTTCCCCGGAAGCCGCACAGGAAGACACTCGGGGAAGACACGCGAATGGCTCCTAGGAGATCCAAGGTCCTGCAGAAAGAAGACGGAACCTCCCCATACTCACAATCCCGGAACACGGCTGAATGTGTGGGGGAGGTTTGGTGCCGCCCTCCACGCAGCTGAGGGGTGTCAAAGAGTTCCCTGGTAGGGGGAAGTCCGCTAATTGCCTACCCTTTCCACGGGGAGGCACTAGATGCTACCTGCATTTCCAGCCCAACCCCCGCCTTTCCCCGGAAGTCCGCAGAGGCAGACACTCGGGGAAGACATGAGAAAGGCTCCTAGGAGTTCCCGGGTGCTGCAGACAGAGGACGGAACCTCCCCACACTCAGAATTCCGGAAAACGGCTGACTGTGTGGGGGAAGTTTGGTGCAGCCTTCCACGCAGCTGAGTGGTATCAAAGGTGTTACCTGGCAGGGGGAATTCCACTAATTTCCTCCCCTGTCCAGGGGGAGGCACTAGATGCTACCTGCATTTCCATCCCTACCTCCGCCATTCCCCTGCATCCCGCACTGGCAGACACTCGGGGAAGACACGCGAAGGGCTCCTAAGGGATCCCGGGTGCTGCAGACAGAAGACGTAACCTCCCCACACTCAGAATTCCGGAACACGGCTGACGGTGTGGGGGAGGTTTGGGGCCGCAGTCCACACAGCTGACTGGTGTCACAGGTGTTCCCTGGCAGGGGGATGTCCGCTAATTGCCTACCCTGTCCACGGGGAGGCACTAGATGCTACCTGCATTTCCAGCCCGACCCCCGAATTTCCCCGGAATTCCGCACAGGCAGACACTCGGGGAAGTCACGAGAAGGGCTCCTTGGAGTTCCCGGGTGCTGCAGACAGAGGACGGAACCTCCCACACTCAGAATTCCGGAACACGTCTGACGGTGTGGGGGAGGTTTGGGGCCGCCCTCCACGCAGCTGACTGGTGTCACAGGTGTTCCCTGGCAGGGGGAATTCCGCTAATTACCTCCCCTGTCCTGTGGTAGGCACTAGATGCTACCTGCATTTCCAGCCAAACCCCCGCCTTACCCCGGAAGCCGCACAGGAAGACACTCGGGGAAGACACGCGAATGGCTCCTAGGAGATCCAAGGTCCTGCAGACAGAAGACGGAACCTCCCCACACTCACAATCCCAGAACACGGCTGAATGTGTGGGGGAGTTTTGGGGCCGCCCTCCACGCAGCTGAGTGGTGTCAAAGGTGTTCCCTGGCAGGGGGAAGTCCGCTAATTGACTACCCTGTACAGGGGGAGGCACTAGATGCTACCTGCATTTCCAGCCCAACCCCGAATTTCCCCGGCAGCCCGCAGTGGGAGACACTCGGGGAAGACAAGCGAATGGCTCCTAGGAAATCCAAGGTCCTGCAGACAGAAGACGGAACCTCCACACACTCACAATTCCGGAACACGCCTGACTGTGTAGGGGAGGTTTGGGGCCGCCCTCCACGCAGCTGAGAGTTGTCAAAGAGTTCCCTGGTAGGGGGAAGTCCGCTAATTGCCTACCCTGTCCAGGGTTAGGCACTAGATGCTACCTGCATTTCCATCCCTACCTCCGCCATTCCCCTGCATCCCGCACTGGCAGACACTCGGGGAAGACACGCGAAGGGCTCCTAAGGGATCCCGGGTGCTGCAGACAGAAGACGTAACCTCCCCACACTCAGAATTCCGGAACACGGCTGACGGTGTTGGGGAGGTTTGGGGCCGCAGTCCACACAGCTGACTGGTGTCACAGGTGTTCCCTGGCAGGGGGATGTCCGCTAATTGCCTACCCTGTCCACGGGGAGGCAGTAGATGCTACCTGCATTTCCAGCCCAACCCCCACCTTTCCCCGGAATTCCGCATAGGCAGACACTCGGGGAAGTCACGAGAAGGGGTCCTAGGGGTTCCCGGGTGCTGCAGACAGAGGACGCAACCTCCCCACACTCAGAATTCCTGAACACGGCTGACTGTGTGGGTGAAGTTTGGTGCAGCCTTCCACGCAGCTGACTGTTTTCTACAGGTGTTCCCTGGCACTGGGATGTCCGCTAATTACCTTCCATGTCCAGGGGGAGGCACTAGATGCTCCCTGCATTTCCAGCCCAACCCCTGCCTTTCCCCGGCAGCTCGCACTGGGAGAAACTCGGGGAAGACACGCGAAGGGCTCCTAGGAGATCCCGGGTGCTGCACACAGAAGAAGGATCTTCCCCAAACTCAGATTTCCGGAACACGGCTGACTGTGTGGGGGAGGTTTGGGGCCGCCCTCCACGCAGCTAGGTGGTGTCAAAGTGTTCCCTGGCAGGGGGAAGTCCGCTAATTGCCTACCCTGTCCAGGGGTAGGAACTAGATGCTACCTGCAGTTCCAGCCCAACCCCCGACTTTCCCCGGCAGGCTGCAAAGGCAGACACTCGGGGAAGACACGCGAAGGGCTCCTAGGAAATCCCGAGTGCTGCAGACAGAAGACGGAACCTCCCCACACTCAGAATTCCGGAACTCGGCTGACTGTGTGGGGGAAGTTTGGGGCCGCCCTCCACGCAGCTGAGTGGTGTCAAAAGTGTTCCCTGGCAGGGGGAAGTCCGCTAATTACTTCCCCTGTCCAAGGGGAGGAACTAGGTGCTACCTGCATTTCCAGCCCAACCCCTGCTTTTCCCCGGCAGCCCGCAATGGGTGACACTCGGGGAAGACACGCGAAGGGCTCCTAGGAGATCCCGGGTGCTGCACACAGAAGACGGAACCTCCCCACACTCAGAATACCGGAACACGGCTGACTGTGTGCGGGAAGTTTCGTGCCGCCTTCCACGCAGCTGACTGTTGTCTACAGGTGTTCCCTGGCACGGGGATGTCCGCTAATTACCTTCCATGTCCACGGGGAGTCACTAGATGCTCCCTGCATTCCCAGCCCAACCCCCGCCTTTCCCCGGCAGCTCGCACTGGGAGACACTCGGGGAAGACACGCGAAGGGCTCCTAGGAGATCCCGGGTGCTGCACACAGAAGACGGAACCTCCCCACATTCACAATTCCGGAACATGGCTGACTGTGTGGAGGAGGTTTGGGGACGACGTCCACGCAGCTGACTGGTGTCACAGGTTTTCCCTGGCAGGGAGAATCCGCTAATTATCTCCCCTGTCCAGGGGGATGCAATAGATGCTACTTGCATTTCCAGCCCGACCCCCACATTTCCCCAGCAGCCCGCTATGGGAGACACTCGGGGAAGACACGCGAAAGGCTCCTAGGAGATCCCGGGTGCTGCAGAGAGAAGACGGAACCTCCCAACACTGAGAATTCCGGAACACGACTGACTGTGTGGGGGAGGTTTGGGGCCGCCCTCCACGCAGCTGAGTGGAATCAAAGTGTTACCTGGCAGGGGGAATTCCGCTAATTTCCTCGCCTGTCCAGGGGGAGGCACCAGATACTACCTGCATTTCCATCCCTACCCCAGCCATTCCCCGGCAGCCCGCACTGGCAGACACTCGGGGAAGACACGCGAAGGGCTCCTAAGGGATCCCGGGTGCTGCAGACAGAAGACGTAACCTCACCACACTCAGAATCCCGGAACACGGCTGACGGTGTGGGGGAGGTTTGGGGCCGCAATCCACACAGCTGACTGGTGTCACAGGTGTTCCCTTGCAGGGGGAAGTCCGCTAAATACCTCCCCTGTCCAGGGGGAGGCACTAGATGCTACCTGCATTTCCAGCACAACCCCCGCCTTTCCCCGGCAGCCCGCACTGGGAGACACTCGGGGAAGACACGCGAAGGGCTCCTAGGAGATCCCGGGTGCTGCAGACCTAAAACGGAACCTCCCTACACTCAGAATTCCGGAACACGCCTGACTGTGTGGGGGAGGTTATGGGCCGCCGTCCACGCAGCAGACTGGTGTCACAGGTGTTCCCTGGCAGCGGAAATCAGCTAATTACCTCCCATGTCCAGAGGGAGGCACTAGATGCTACCTGCATTTCCAGCACGACACCCACATTTCCCCAGCAGCCCGCAATGGGAGACACTCGGGAAAGACAAGCGAATGGCTCCTAGTAGATCCCAGGTGCTGCAGACAGAAGACGGAACCTCCCCACTCTCACAATTCCGGAACAAGGCTGACTGTGTGTGGGAGGTTTGGGTCCGCCGTCCACGCAGCTGACTGGTGTCACAGGTTTTCGCTGGCAGGGAGAATCCGCTAATTCTCTCTCCTGTCCAGGGTGATGCACTAGATGATACTTGCATTTCCAGCCCGCCCCCACATTTCCCCAGGAGCCCGCTATGGGAGACACTCGGGGAAGACACGCGAAGGGCTCCTAGGAGATCCCGGGTGCTGCAGACAGAAGACGGAACCTCCCAACACTGAGAATTCCGAAACACGGCTGACTGTGTGGGGGAGGTTTGGGGCCGCCCTCCACGCAGCTGAGTGGTATCAAAGGTGTTACCTGGCAGGGGGAATTCCGCTAATTTCCTCCCCTGTCCAGGGGGAGGCACTACATGCTACCTGCATTTCCAGCCCTACCCACGCCTTTCCCCGGCAACCCGCACTGGCAGACACTCGGGGAAGACACGCGAAGGGCTCCTAAGGGATCCCGGGTGCTGCAGACAGAAGACGTAACCTCCCCACACTCAGAATTCCGGAACACGTCTGACCGTGTGGGGGAGGTTTGGGGCCGTAGTCCACACAGCTGACTGGTGTCACAGGTGTTCCCTTGCAGGGTGAAGTCCGCTAATTACCTCCAATGTCCAGGGGGAGGCACTAGATGCTACCTGCTTTTCCAGCCATCGCCCGCCTTTCCCCGGCAGCCTGCACTGGCAGACAATCGGGGAAGACACTCGAAGGGCTCCTAGGAGATACCGGGTGCTGCAGACAGAAGACGGAACCTCCCTACACTCAGAATTCCGGAACACGCCTGACTGTGTGGGGGAGGTTATGGGCCGCCGTCCACGCAGCAGACTGGTGTCACAGGTGTTCCCTGGCAGGGGAAATCAGCTAATTACCTCCCATGTCCAGAGGGAGGCACTAGATGCTACCTGCATTTCCAGCCCGACCCCCACATTTCCCCAGCAGCCCGCAATGGGAGACACTCGGGAAAGACACGCGAATGGCTCCTAGTAGATCCCAGGTGCTGCAGACAGAAGACGGAACCTCCCCACTCTCACAATTCCGGAACACGGCTGACTGTGTGGGGGAGGTTTGGGGCCGCCGTCCACGCAGCTGACTGGTGTCACAGGTTTTCTCTGGCAGGGAGAATCCGCTAATTCTCTCTCCAGTCCAGGGGGATGCACTAGATGCTACTTGCATTTCCAGCCCGACCCCCACATTTCCCCAGCAGCCCGCTATGGGAGACACTCGGGGAAGACACGCGAAGGGCTCCTAGGAGATCCCGGTTGCTGCAGACAGAAGACGGAACCTCCCAACACTGAGAATTCCGAAACACGGCTGACTGTGTGGGGGAGGTTTGGGGCCGCCCTCCACGCAGCTGAGTGGTATCAAAG
This sequence comes from Camelus dromedarius, assembly GCF_036321535.1. NCBI lineage: Eukaryota > Metazoa > Chordata > Mammalia > Artiodactyla > Camelidae > Camelus > Camelus dromedarius. The sequence goes on from NW_026989804.1 coordinate 657,620, forward strand.
GTGTTACCTGGCAGGGGGAATTCCGCTAATTTCCTCCCCTTTCCAGGGGGAGGCACTACATGCTAACTGCAATTCCAGCCCTACCCACGCCTTTCCCCGGCAGCCCGCACTGGCAGACACTCGGGGAAGACACGCGAAGGGCTCCTAAGGGATCCCGGGTGCTGCAGACAGAAGATGTAACCTCCCCACACTCAGAATTCCGGAACACGTCTGACCGTGTGGGGGAGGTTTGGGGCCGTAGACCACACAGCTGACTGGTGTCACAGGTGTTCCCTTGCAGGGGGAAGTCCGCTAATTACCTCCAATGTCCAGGGGGAGGCACTAGATGCTACCTGCTTTTCCAGCCATCCCCCGCCTTTCCCCGGCAGCCTGCACTGGCAGACACTCGGGGAAGACACGCGAAGGGCTCCTAGGAGATCCCGGGTGCTGCAGACAGAAGACGGAACCTCCCCACACTCACAATTCCGGAACACGGCTGACTGTGTGGGGGAGGTTTGGGGCCGCCGTCCACGCAGTTGACTGGTGTCACAGGTGTTCCCTGGCAGGGGGAATTCCCCTAAATACCTCCCATGTCCAGGTGGAGGCACTAGATTCTACCTGCATTTCCAGCCCAACCACCGCCTTTCCCCGGCAGCCCGCACTGGCAGACACTCGGGGAAGACACGCGAAGGGCTCCTAGGAGAACCCGGATGCTGCAGGATGAAGACGGAACCTCCCAAAACTGAGAATTCCGGAACACGACTGACTGTGTGGGGGAGGTTTGGGGCCGCCCTCAACGCAGCTGAGTTGTGTCAAAGGTGTTCCCTGTCAGGGGGAATTCCGCTAATTACCTCCCCTGTCCAGGGGGAGGCACTAGATTCTACTTGCATTTCCAGCCCGACACCCACATTTCCCCAGCAGCCCGCACTGGGAGACACTCGGGGAAGACACGCGAAGAACTCCTAGGAGATCCCGGGTGCTGCAGACATAAGATGGAACCTCCCAACACTGAGAATTCGGGAACACGGCTGACTGTGTGGGGGAGGTTTTGGGCCGCCCTCCACGCAGCTGAGTTTTGACAAATGTGTTCCCTGTCAGGGGGAAATCCGTTAAAGACCTCCCCTGTCCAGGGGGAGGCACTAGATGCTACCTGCATTTCCAGCCCAACCCCTGCCTTTCCCCGGCAGGCCGCACTGGGAGACACCCGGGGAAGACACGCGAATGGCTCCTAGGAGATCCAAGGTCCTGCAGACAGAAGACGGAACCTCCCCAAACTCAAAATTCCGGAACACGGCTGACTGTTTGGGGGAGGTTTGGGGCCGCCCTCCACGCAGCTGACTGGTGTCAAAGGTGTTCCCTAGCAGGGGGAATTCCGCTAAATACCTCCCATGTCCAGGTGGACTCACTAGATGCTACCTGCATTTCCAGCCCAACCCCCGCATTTCCCCGACAGCCCGCAATGGGAGACACTCTGGGAAGACACGCGAACGGCTCCTATGAAATCCCGGTTGCTGCAGGCAGAAGACGGAACCTCCCCACACTCAGAATTCCGGAAAACGTCTGACTGTGTGGGGGAGTTTTGGGGCCGCCGTCCACGCAGCTGACTGGTGTCACAGCTCTTACCTGGCATGGGAAATCCGCTAATTAAATCCCCTGTCCAGGGAGAGGAACTAGATGCTACCTGCATTTCCAGCCCAACCCCCGCATTTCCCCGGCAGCCCGCAATGGGAGACACTCGGGTAAGACACGCGAAAGGCTCCAAGGAGTTCCAAGTTCCTGCAGACAGAAGACGGAACCTCCCCACACTCAGAATTCCGGAACACGTCTGACCGTGTGGGGGAGGTTTGGGGCCGTAGTCCACACAGCTGACTGGTGTCACAGGTGTTCCCTTGCAGGGGGAAGTCCGCTAATTACCTCCAATGTCCAGGGGGAGGCACTAGATGCTACCTGCTTTTCCAGCCATCGCCCGCCTTACCCCGGCAGCCTGCAGTGGCAGACAATCGGGGAAGACACTCGAAGGGCTCCTAGGAGATACCGGGTGCTGCAGACAGAAGACGGAGCCTCCCTACACTCAGAATTCCGGAACACGCCTGACTGTGTGGGGGGAGGTTATGGGCCGCCGTCCACGCAGCAGACTGGTGTCACAGGTGTTCCCTGGCAGGGGAAATCAGCTAATTACCTCCCATGTCCAGAGGGAGGCACTAGATGCTACCTGCATTTCCAGCCCGACCCCCACATTTCCCCAGCAGCCCGCAATGGGAGACACTCGGGAAAGACACGCGAATGGCTCCTAGTAGATCCCAGGTGCTGCAGACAGAAGACGGAACCTCCCCACTCTCACAATTCCGGAACACGGCTGACTGTGTGGGGGAGGTTTGGGGCCGCCGTCCACGCAGCTGACTGGTGTCACAGGTTTTCTCTGGCAGGGAGAATCCGCTAATTCTCTCTCCTGTCCAGGGGGATGCACTAGATGCTACTTGCATTTCCAGCCCGACCCCCACATTTCCCCAGCAGCCCGCTATGGGAGACACTCGGGGAAGACACGCGAAGGGCTCCTAGGAGATCCCGGGTGCTGCAGACAGAAGACGGAACCTCCCAACACTGAGAATTCCGAAACACGGCTGACTGTGTGGGGGAGGTTTGGGGCCGCCCTCCACGCAGCTGAGTGGTATCAAAGGTGTTACCTGGCAGGGGGAATTCCGCTAATTTCCTCCCCTGTCCAGGGGGAGGCACTACATGCTAACTGCAATTCCAGCCCTACCCACGCCTTTCCCCGGCAGCCCGCACTGGCAGACACTCGGGGAAGACACGCGAAGGGCTCCTAAGGGATCCCGGGTGCTGCAGACAGAAGATGTAACCTCCCCACACTCAGAATTCCGGAACACGTCTGACCGTGTGGGGGAGGTTTGGGGCCGTAGACCACACAGCTGACTGGTGTCACAGGTGTTCCCTTGCAGGGGGAAGTCCGCTAATTACCTCCAATGTCCAGGGGGAGGCACTAGATGCTACCTGCTTTTCCAGCCATCCCCCGCCTTTCCCCGGCAGCCTGCACTGGCAGACACTCGGGGAAGACACGCGAAGGGCTCCTAGGAGATCCCGGGTGCTGCAGACAGAAGACGGAACCTCCCCACACTCACAATTCCGGAACACGGCTGACTGTGTGGGGGAGGTTTGGGGCCGCCGTCCACGCAGCTGACTGGTGTCACAGGTGTTCCCTGGCAGGGGGAATTCCCCTAAATACCTCCCATGTCCAGGTGGAGGCACTAGATTCTACCTGCATTTCCAGCCCAACCACCGCCTTTCCCCGGCAGCCCGCACTGGCAGACACTCGGGGAAGACACGCGAAGGGCTCCTAGGAGAACCCGGATGCTGCAGGATGAAGACGGAACCTCCCAAAACTGAGAATTCCGGAACACGACTGACTGTGTGGGGGAGGTTTGGGGCCGCCCTCAACGCAGCTGAGTTGTGTCAAAGGTGTTCCCTGTCAGGGGGAATTCCGCTAATTACCTCCCCTGTCCAGGGGGAGGCACTAGATTCTACTTGCATTTCCAGCCCAACACCCACATTTCCCCAGCAGCCCGCACTGGGAGACACTCGGGGAAGACACGCGAAGAACTCCTAGGAGATCCCGGGTGCTGCAGACATAAGATGGAACCTCCCAACACTGAGAATTCGGGAACACGGCTGACTGTGTGGGGGAGGTTTTGGGCCGCCCTCCACGCAGCTGAGTTTTGACAAAGGTGTTCCCTGTCAGGGGGAAATCCGTTAAAGACCTCCCCTGTCCAGGGGGAGGCACTAGATGCTACCTGCATTTCCAGCCCAACCCCTGCCTTTCCCCGGCAGGCCGCACTGGGAGACACCCGGGGAAGACACGCGAATGGCTCCTAGGAGATCCAAGGTCCTGCAGACAGAAGACGGAACCTCCCCAAACTCAAAATTCCGGAACACGGCTGACTGTTTGGGGGAGGTTTGGGGCCGCCCTCCACGCAGCTGACTGGTGTCAAAGGTGTTCCCTAGCAGGGGGAATTCCGCTAAATACCTCCCATGTCCAGGTGGACTCACTAGATGCTACCTGCATTTCCAGCCCAACCCCCGCATTTCCCCGACAGCCCGCAATGGGAGACACTCTGGGAAGACACGCGAACGGCTCCTATGAAATCCCGGTTGCTGCAGGCAGAAGACGGAACCTCCCCACACTCAGAATTCCGGAAAACGTCTGACTGTGTGGGGGAGTTTTGGGGCCGCCGTCCACGCAGCTGACTGGTGTCACAGCTCTTACCTGGCATGGGAAATCCGCTAATTAAATCCCCTGTCCAGGGAGAGGCACTAGATGCTACCTGCATTTCCAGCCCAACCCCCGCATTTCCCCGGCAGCCCGCAATGGGAGACACTCGGGTAAGACACGCGAAAGGCTCCAAGGAGTTCCAAGTTCCTGCAGACAGAAGACGGAACCTCCCCACACTCAGAATTCCGGAACACGTCTGACCGTGTGGGGGAGGTTTGGGGCCGTAGTCCACACAGCTGACTGGTGTCACAGGTGTTCCCTTGCAGGGGGAAGTCCGCTAATTACCTCCAATGTCCAGGGGGAGGCACTAGATGCTACCTGCTTTTCCAGCCATCGCCCGCCTTTCCCCGGCAGCCTGCAGTGGCAGACAATCGGGGAAGACACTCGAAGGGCTCCTAGGAGATACCGGGTGCTGCAGACAGAAGACGGAACCTCCCTACACTCAGAATTCCGGAACACGCCTGACTGTGTGGGGGAGGTTATGGGCCGCCGTCCACGCAGCAGACTGGTGTCACAGGTGTTCCCTGGCAGGGGAAATCAGCTAATTACCTCCCATGTCCAGAGGGAGGCACTAGATGCTACCTGCATTTCCAGCCCGACCCCCACATTTCCCCAGCAGCCCGCAATGGGAGACACTCGGGAAAGACACGCGAATGGCTCCTAGTAGATCCCAGGTGCTGCAGACAGAAGACGGAACCTCCCCACTCTCACAATTCCGGAACACGGCTGACTGTGTGGGGGAGGTTTGGGGCCGCCGTCCACGCAGCTGACTGGTGTCACAGATTTCCCTGGCAGGGAGAATCCGCTAATTCTCTCTCCTGTCCAGGGGGATGCACTAGATGCTACTTGCATTTCCAGCCCGACCCCCACATTTCCCCAGCAGCCCGCTATGGGAGACACTCGGGGAAGACACGCGAAGGGCTCCTAGGAGATTCCGGGTGCTGCAGACAGAAGACGGAACCTCCCAACACTGAGAATTCCGAAACACGGCTGACTGTGTGGGGGAGGTTTGGGGCCGCCCTCCACGCAGCTGAGTGGTATCAAAGGTGTTACCTGGCAGGGGGAATTCCGCTAATTTCCTCCCCTGTCCAGGGGGAGGCACTACATGCTAACTGCAATTCCAGCCCTACCCACGCCTTTCCCCGGCAGCCCGCACTGGCAGACACTCGGGGAAGACACGCGAAGGGCTCCTAAGGGATCCCGGGTGCTGCAGACAGAAGATGTAACCTCCCCACACTCAGAATTCCGGAACACGTCTGACCGTGTGGGGGAGGTTTGGGGCCGTAGACCACACAGCTGACTGGTGTCACAGGTGTTCCCTTGCAGGGGGAAGTCCGCTAATTACCTCCAATGTCCAGGGGGAGGCACTAGATGCTACCTGCTTTTCCAGCCATCCCCCGCCTTTCCCCGGCAGCCTGCACTGGCAGACACTCGGGGAAGACACGCGAAGGGCTCCTAGGAGATCCCGGGTGCTGCAGACAGAAGACGGAACCTCCCCACACTCACAATTCCGGAACACGGCTGACTGTGTGGGGGAGGTTTGGGGCCGCCCTCAACGCAGCTGAGTTGTGTCAAAGGTGTTCCCTGGCAGGGGGAATTCCGCTAATTACCTCCCCTGTCCAGGGGGAGGCACTAGATTCTACTTGCATTTCCAGCCCGACACCCACATTTCCCCGGCAGCCCGCACTGGGAGACACTCGGGGAAGACACGCGAAGAACTCCTAGGAGATCCCGGGTGCTGCAGACATAAGATGGAACCTCCCAACACTGAGAATTCGGGAACACGGCTGACTGTGTGGGGGAGGTTTTGGGCCGCCCTCCACGCAGCTGAGTTTTGACAAAGGTGTTCCCTGTCAGGGGGAAATCCGTTAAAGACCTCCCCTGTCCAGGGGGAGGCACTAGATGCTACCTGCATTTCCAGCCCAACCCCTGCCTTTCCCCGGCAGGCCGCACTGGGAGACACCCGGGGAAGACACGCGAATGGCTCCTAGGAGATCCAAGGTCCTGCAGACAGAAGACGGAACCTCCCCAAACTCAAAATTCCGGAACACGGCTGACTGTTTGGGGGAGGTTTGGGGCCGCCCTCCACGCAGCTGACTGGTGTCAAAGGTGTTCCCTAGCAGGGGGAATTCCGCTAAATACCTCCCATGTCCAGGTGGACTCACTAGATGCTACCTGCATTTCCAGCCCAACCCCCGCATTTCCCCGACAGCCCGCAATGGGAGACACTCTGGGAAGACACGCGAACGGCTCCTATGAAATCCCGGTTGCTGCAGGCAGAAGACGGAACCTCCCCACACTCAGAATTCCGGAAAACGTCTGACTGTGTGGGGGAGTTTTGGGGCCGCCGTCCACGCAGCTGACTGGTGTCACAGCTCTTACCTGGCATGGGAAATCCGCTAATTAAATCCCCTGTCCAGGGAGAGGCACTAGATGCTACCTGCATTTCCAGCCCAACCCCCGAATTTCCCCGGCAGCCCGCAATGGGAGACACTCGGGTAAGACACGCGAAAGGCTCCAAGGAGTTCCAAGTTCCTGCAGACAGAAGACGGAACCTCCCCACACTCAGAATTCCGGAACACGTCTGACCGTGTGGGGGAGGTTTGGGGCCGTAGTCCACACAGCTGACTGGTGTCACAGGTGTTCCCTTGCAGGGGGAAGTCCGCTAATTACCTCCAATGTCCAGGGGGAGGCACTAGATGCTACCTGCTTTTCCAGCCATCGCCCGCCTTACCCCGGCAGCCTGCAGTGGCAGACAATCGGGGAAGACACTCGAAGGGCTCCTAGGAGATACCGGGTGCTGCAGACAGAAGACGGAACCTCCCTACACTCAGAATTCCGGAACACGCCTGACTGTGTGGGGGAGGTTATGGGCCGCCTTCCACGCAGCAGACTGGTGTCACAGGTGTTCCCTGGCAGGGGAAATCAGCTAATTACCTCCCATGTCCAGAGGGAGGCACTAGATGCTACCTGCATTTCCAGCCCGACCCCCACATTTCCCCAGCAGCCCGCAATGGGAGACACTCGGGAAAGACACGCGAATGGCTCCTAGTAGATCCCAGGTGCTGCAGACAGAAGACGGAACCTCCCCACTCTCACAATTCCGGAACACGGCTGACTGTGTGGGGGAGGTTTGGGGCCGCCGTCCACGCAGCTGACTGGTGTCACAGGTTTTCCCTGGCAGGGAGAATCCGCTAATTCTCTCTCCTGTCCAGGGGGATGCACTAGATGCTACTTGCATTTCCAGCCCGACCCCCATATTTCCCCAGCAGCCCGCTATGGGAGACACTCGGGGAAGACACGCGAAGGGCTCCTAGGAGATCCCGGGTGCTGCAGACAGAAGACGGAACCTCCCAACACTGAGAATTCCGAAACACGGCTGACTGTGTGGGGGAGGTTTTGGGCCGCCCTCCACGCAGCTGAGTTTTGACAAAGGTGTTCCCTGTCAGGGGGAAATCCGTTAAAGACCTCCCCTGTCCAGGGGGAGGCACTAGATCCTACCTGCATTTCCAGCCCAACCCCCGCCTTTCCCCGGCAGGCCGCACTGGGAGACACCCGGGGAAGACACGCGAATGGCTCCTAGGAGATCCAAGGTCCTGCAGACAGAAGACGGAACCTCCCCAAACTCAAAATTCCGGAACACGGCTGACTGTTTGGGGGAGGTTTGGGGCCGCCCTCCACGCAGCTGACTGGTGTCACAGGTGTTCCCTGGCAGGGGGAATTCCGCTAAATACCTCCCATGTCCAGGTGGACTCACTAGATGCTACCTGCATTTCCAGCCCAACCCCCGCATTTCCCCGACAGCCCGCAATGGGAGACACTCTGGGAAGACACGCGAACGGCTCCTATGAAATCCCGGTTGCTGCAGGCAGAAGACGGAACCTCCCCACACTCAGAATTCCGGAAAACGTCTGACTGTGTGGGGGAGTTTTGGGGCCGCCGTCCACGCAGCTGACTGGTGTCACAGCTCTTACCTGGCAGGGGAAATCCGCTAATTAAATCCCCTGTCCAGGGAGAGGCACTAGATGCTACCTGCATTTCCAGCCCAACCCCCGCATTTCCCCGGCAGCCCGCAATGGGAGACACTCGGGTAAGACACGCGAAAGGCTCCAAAGAGTTCCAAGTTCCTGCAGACAGAAGACGGAACCTCCCCACACTCAGAATTCCAGAACACGTCTGACCGTGTGGGGGAGGTTTGGGGCCGTAGTCCACACAGCTGACTGGTGTCACAGGTGTTCCCTTGCAGGGGGAAGTCCGCTAATTACCTCCAATGTCCAGGGGGAGGCACTAGATGCTACCTGCTTTTCCAGCCATCGCCCGCCTTTCCCCGGCAGCCTGCAGTGGCAGACAATCGGGGAAGACACTCGAAGGGCTCCTAGGAGATACCGGGTGCTGCAGACAGAAGACGGAACCTCCCTACACTCAGAATTCCGGAACACGCCTGACTGTGTGGGGGAGGTTATGGGCCGCCGTCCACGCAGCAGACTGGTGTCACAGGTGTTCCCTGGCAGGGGAAATCAGCTAATTACCTCCCATGTCCAGAGGGAGGCACTAGATGCTACCTGCATTTCCAGCCCGACCCCCACATTTCCCCAGCAGCCCGCAATGGGAGACACTCGGGAAAGACACGCGAATGGCTCCTAGTAGATCCCAGGTGCTGCAGACAGAAGACGGAACCTCCCCACTCTCACAATTCCGGAACACGGCTGACTGTGTGGGGGAAGTTTGGGGCCGCCGTCCACGCAGCTGACTGGTGTCACAGGTTTTCCCTGGCAGGGAGAATCCGCTAATTCTCTCTCCTGTCCAGGGGGATGCACTAGATGCTACTTGCATTTCCAGCCCGACCCCCACATTTCCCCAGCAGCCCGCTATGGGAGACACTCGGGGAAGACACGCGAAGGGCTCCTAGGAGATCCCGGGTGCTGCAGACAGAAGACGGAACCTCCCAACACTGAGAATTCCGAAACACGGCTGACTGTGTGGGGGAGGTTTGGGGCCGCCCTCCACGCAGCTGAGTGGTATCAAGGTGTTACCTGGCAGGGGGAATTCCGCTAATTTCCTCCCCTGTCCAGGGGGAGGCACTACATGCTAACTGCATTTCCAGCCCTACCCACGCCTTTCCCCGGCAGCCCGCACTGGCAGACACTCGGGGAAGACACGCGAAGGGCTCCTAAGGGATCCCGGGTGCTGCAGACAGAAGATGTAACCTCCCCACACTCAGAATTCCGGAACACGTCTGACCGTGTGGGGGAGGTTTGGGGCCGTAGACCACACAGCTGACTGGTGTCACAGGTGTTCCCTTGCAGGGGGAAGTCCGCTAATTACCTCCAATGTCCAGGGGGAGGCACTAGATGCTACCTGCTTTTCCAGCCATCCCCCGCCTTTCCCCGGCAGCCTGCACTGGCAGACACTCGGGGAAGACACGCGAAGGGCTCCTAGGAGATCCCGGGTGCTGCAGACAGAAGACGGAACCTCCCCACACTCACAATTCCGGAACACGGCTGACTGTGTGGGGGAGGTTTGGGGCCGCCCTCAAAGCAGCTGAGTTGTGTCAAAGGTGTTCCCTGGCAGGGGGAATTCCGCTAATTACCTCCCCTGTCCAGGGGGAGGCACTAGATTCTACTTGCATTTCCAGCCCGACACCCACATTTCCCCAGCAGCCCGCACTGGGAGACACTCGGGGAAGACACGCGAAGAACTCCTAGGAGATCCCGGGTGCTGCAGACATAAGATGGAACCTCCCAACACTGAGAATTCGGGAACACGGCTGACTGTGTGGGGGAGGTTTTGGGCCGCCCTCCACGCAGCTGAGTTTTGACAAAGGTGTTCCCTGTCAGGGGGAAATCCGTTAAAGACCTCCCCTGTCCAGGGGGAGGCACTAGATGCTACCTGCATTTCCAGCCCAACCCCTGCCTTTCCCCGGCAGGCCGCACTGGGAGACACCCGGGGAAGACACGCGAATGGCTCCTAGGAGATCCAAGGTCCTGCAGACAGAAGACGGAACCTCCCCAAACTCAAAATTCCGGAACACGGCTGACTGTTTGGGGGAGGTTTGGGGCCGCCCTCCACGCAGCTGACTGGTGTCAAAGGTGTTCCCTAGCAGGGGGAATTCCGCTAAATACCTCCCATGTCCAGGTGGACTCACTAGATGCTACCTGCATTTCCAGCCCAACCCCCGCATTTCCCCGACAGCCCGCAATGGGAGACACTCTGGGAAGACACGCGAACGGCTCCTATGAAATCCCGGTTGCTGCAGGCAGAAGACGGAACCTCCCCACACTCAGAATTCCGGAAAACGTCTGACTGTGTGGGGGAGTTTTGGGGCCGCCGTCCACGCAGCTGACTGGTGTCACAGCTCTTACCTGGCATGGGAAATCCGCTAATTAAATCCCCTGTCCAGGGAGAGGCACTAGATGCTACCTGCATTTCCAGCCCAACCCCCGAATTTCCCCGGCAGCCCGCAATGGGAGACACTCGGGTAAGACACGCGAAAGGCTCCAAGGAGTTCCAAGTTCCTGCAGACAGAAGACGGAACCTCCCCACACTCAGAATTCCGGAACACGTCTGACCGTGTGGGGGAGGTTTGGGGCCGTAGTCCACACAGCTGACTGGTGTCACAGGTGTTCCCTTGCAGGGGGAAGTCCGCTAATTACCTCCAATGTCCAGGGGGAGGCACTAGATGCTACCTGCTTTTCCAGCCATCGCCCGCCTTACCCCGGCAGCCTGCAGTGGCAGACAATCGGGGAAGACACTCGAAGGGCTCCTAGGAGATACCGGGTGCTGCAGACAGAAGACGGAACCTCCCTACACTCAGAATTCCGGAACACGCCTGACTGTGTGGGGGAGGTTATGGGCCGCCTTCCACGCAGCAGACTGGTGTCACAGGTGTTCCCTGGCAGGGGAAATCAGCTAATTACCTCCCATGTCCAGAGGGAGGCACTAGATGCTACCTGCATTTCCAGCCCGACCCCCACATTTCCCCAGCAGCCCGCAATGGGAGACACTCGGGAAAGACACGCGAATGGCTCCTAGTAGATCCCAGGTGCTGCAGACAGAAGACGGAACCTCCCCACTCTCACAATTCCGGAACACGGCTGACTGTGTGGGGGAGGTTTGGGGCCGCCGTCCACGCAGCTGACTGGTGTCACAGGTTTTCCCTGGCAGGGAGAATCCGCTAATTCTCTCTCCTGTCCAGGGGGATGCACTAGATGCTACTTGCATTTCCAGCCCGACCCCGATATTTCCCCAGCAGCCCGCTATGGGAGACACTCGGGGAAGACACGCGAAGGGCTCCTAGGAGATCCCGGGTGCTGCAGACAGAAGACGGAACCTCCCAACACTGAGAATTCCGAAACACGGCTGACTGTGTGGGGGAGGTTTTGGGCCGCCCTCCACGCAGCTG